>NC_054827.1:30316965-30655465 GCF_018345385.1 Vulpes lagopus | reverse complement strand
TGTTTCATTTTCAAACAAAAGAGAATGGCTTGCTGCCCAGTCTACTCATTTAAGGCCCTAACAGATCACTAAGCATTATTTTTCAAGATAGAAATTTAAAGTGCCCCAGAGCGTCAACACTGTGGGAAATTGGGTAACTGTCTCTGGAAGCTTTTGCTTTTTGTTAAATGGAGTATTTATTTGGAATAATTTGGGATAAACATTTAATTTGTGATAATTTGGGCTAATAGAAAAAATAGTATGACGTCCCTGTATATTCCTCACACAGTGTCAGTTTTCCCCATTTATCTTCCATTACCATGCTACATTTGTCAAAACTAAGGAACCAGCACAGATATATTAAACTCTAGATTTAATTCTAGCAGTTTTTCCATTAATGCCAATGTTTTTTTTCTGTTCCAGGATCCAAACGTGGATGGGTCCTCTTTCCATCTAATGTGAAGTCCTTTCTAGAATTTACCTTCAGATAGCAGTATTTTCTTTCCAGTGAATTCTTTCAGTCTGCTTTGGATCTTAATAGGAACAGTACTAAAGTCCTGAGCTCCATGTTACATGTTGTTTTGTTCCTCTCCATGGTGAACCCACCTCATACTTACTGCTCTGGATCATACCAAAAGAGAGTCGAAGGGTGATGGGTTTTTAAAAGTGTCCTTCATCGGTTTTAGCAAAGACACAGTAGAGGTAAGCCCAGTCTTCTTTCATTCTCTCTTCCTTTATTTTTTTCTGAGTAAAAACATTTAGGTCAAATGTATCTGAACTAAAAAGCAGCTGAATTTTCCCTAGAATCAATAAAACGCTTCCACAGCATCCACACTGAAACAGACAAAACCTTCGTCAACGCCCCTGACAGGCAACCAGTCTCTCCTTTGTGCACCTGTAGGGTCACTCTTAGGATGCAGTCTTTAATTGAAAAAAAAAACAAAAAAAAAGTCCTTCAGACCTCAAAGAGTAGCAGAAAGGGCATTATTCCTCGGTCTGGGCAGTTGTGATGCATCATAATAGATTCCTTTTGCAAAACCACTCTCGCTAACACCAGCGCACCAAGTCTCTTTAAAGCTTATTAAGCACAGACATTTAGTTGCTCTTTTTTTTCTTCTAAACCTGAAGTTTTCCTCCTCTAGAACCAATGTCAGTTCACAGTAGCTCAGCTTATCAACGCATCTAAAAAGAAGGAGAAAGCAATTATTTCTGAGAGTAGCCAAGGCTGTGCTTGCGGGGTGGGGAGGAAATTGTGACAAGGATTTTAGTATATTTAATTCACTTATTCCCTGAGTGAAAGGTGAAAATTATAGAGGGTTTTTAAAAATTTTTATTTTTTATATCCACTGCCTAGAGAATTATTACAAGTCTATACTGTTACATGATTACATGGACAAAGCATCCAGCTAAAATTATCACTTTGAATTTGATAATGAAGTCTTTCACTTTGGATTGAGCTTGGGTTTTACATTGCTTCACAGTAAATCTTCATAATTTAGGATCCCATTAATAGGAATCTAAAATATGATGGATGGGTTGGGTTGAAGTTTCATTGATACAATTGTGAAAGCATGTTTCTTTGTAAATTAACCTGGTAAACAAAGACTGTGGGCAAAGGTTTAATCCTGTCAATAAGAACCGCTGCTGTCAAATATTGAGGGTGCTCAACTGATTGGGATAAAATATGAAATTGTTTTGTTTTTTCCACTAACTGTTATCAATTCTGCTCTGCTGACTTGCCATCCTCATTTCCTGAAGAATAGAATGTTTATGAAAATGAAGTCTTATTCATAATATTCAGTTATGTTTGATTATTAAAAGTTATGTAGTTCTATTCCTTAAAAAAAAAAACCCTATTATCACAACTGACTCAAAAATACAACTTCCTCACCCCTCTAGCAGGAGGATAAACCAGTGGGGCCAGTGACCTCCTGGGAGAATTTTGCACTCTCCCATGCTCTCTCTCTGGTACTTGCACCACACATTCCCACAACAACCCTCATCTCTTGCTTCCTCTCTTCCTCAGGCCCCTCTGCCCCTGCCTCCTGATTATCCCATCCCTGGTGTATGATAGCACCATGCTAGCCAGTGGATGCACAGATGTCAAAGCATAAATAAAATGTCAGACTCCCCTTTTGGCAGAGTCTCAGGCTATAAAGAGATTCTCTTGTGGATTCTTTTCTTTGGCTGCTATCCATAATAAGTGCATTAATCGAAAAGTGCTTATATGTACACTTAGCTTTTAATTCACATGTCAGTTAGAACTTTGAAAACTGGCAAACTGCTTTACAAATGCTTAAATAAAATGAAGGAAAAAAAAACTAAGATCATGTCATCAGGTTAGACATTGAAGTTGTGCTTTTTTGCCATTTGTCTTATAAATTTGGGGAGTACATAAACAGTTTTTGAGGAGAAAAGTAGATGTATATTTTTAAATTGTCCATGAAATAAGCCAAAAAAGTCATTGTTAATATCTAAATGAGGTATTAACCTAAAACCATTAGCTATATCATTTGCTTTATCTTATCTATTGTATGAATGTAGCAAGTTGAAATGAAGGCCCTTCCACTCATGAAAATACTGTTGACAATGGTAATGGCAAACTTTATGTTCTAGGACTGATTTAATCTTGGTCTAAATCCCATCTACCCCGAGAAGCAGGAAGTCAGATCATCCACTGGAACTGTCTCAGCACAGCCTAGATATTCTGTTCCCTTTATTCCAAAGGGATTTTGATCTCAAGGGTGAAAGCAGAGAACCCAAGTCTAACCTCTTGCTCCTTGCTCCTTGTGCTCTTTTCTCATTTTCCCTCTCATACTAGAAGCTCTTTTCCTCCCTTCTTCCAGAGTGACCAGAACTCCAGTTCTATCATATTTTCATCTTCTCTAATTATAGACCTTTCTTTAAAATACTGTTATTCATTTACTTGTGCCTACAATCTTCATATCCTAGATTTAATGGTGGGAACACAACAGTGGAAAGAAAAACATAGATTGGGAATCAAGAAAATATTTCCAAAATATTGTCCTTACTACAGAAATATTTGGGTGTAAATTTGTGACATAATGATATTCCAGGCTAATTTTTTTTCTTTAATTCTGTGCTATTATCACCCATTTCCATGACTATGCTTTCATGAAATTGGAGCATGTGGCTGGTGTTCATGTTCTGGGTCTTTTCCAACATGACCTATAAACTCAATTTTTATACCAGTATACCAGTAATGATTATGTTTTACTGTTTCTTTATCTGGGAGCTACCTTGCTATGTGAATCAATGTTTTCTAATCTTTATTTAAAATATAATAAAGTAGCCCACTCAGGAAACACAAGGCTACAGGCTATACTCTCAGAACTGCTATAAAACACTCTATAGCTAAGTAGTTGGGTATGTAGTTGGTAACCCGGACATTAACTTGCATAATGTTTGAGTAGAATTCACGTGGCCATATTTCAATACTGCCTATGGGAAAGAAAAAAATAGTCGGTGGGTAGTTTAAAGCGTACTATTACAAAATTAGAGAGTATGTTTCTAATAAAATTATTTTCTACCACTTCTCAAAGTTTTAAGTTTACCACAAATAAATGAAAATTAATTATATTCACATAGATCTAAAAAGTTCTTAGCTCTAATTTGTCTACTATGAACTTCAACAAAGGGCATTTAGAAGCTGATGTACAGGCTTTAGAAAGGAATTTAAACTGCATTTATATTCCTAATACATATGGTTCTCTGCCATAGGGTCAAGTCTGCCATCTTTGACCAAGTTCTCAGCTTTGGGATGGAACCTCACAGAGAATCAACAGAAGAAGATAGTGGCTTGCTGGGTGAACTGGGCGGTATGACAGCTTGGGAAACAGCCATAACAGAATACTCCTGAATGCATAGATTCCTTATTTTTAAAATCCAGATTTTCATGATCAGCTTAATCTAAATTAGGGAAGTTGGAAGATATACTTTAAAATAGATTTCTCTAGGTAGCAATACTTCTTATAATCTAACCTCAGAAATTCAAAGTTCATCTTATTACTTTTTTTTTAATTTTTATTTATTTATGATAGTCACAGAGAGAGAGAGAGAGGCAGAGACACAGGCGGAGGGAGAAGCAGGCTCCATGCACCGGGAGCCCGACGTGGGATTCGATCCCGGGTCTCCAGGATCGCGCCCTGGGCCAAAGGCAGGCGCCAAACCGCTGCGCCACCCAGGGATCCCTAAAGTTCATCTTTTTAAAGTTAGCTAAAGAGATACCTTCCAGACAACAACAGAGAAGTATCAAAGTGATTTAAACTCTCTGGACCTTAGTTTCTTCAGAGTTAAAATGGGGGAGAGAGAAAAGTGAGGTCTCAATCCTTGGCTTGTCTGAAAAAAACAAGACAGATTTTATTTTTTATTTTTTTATTTTTTATTTATTTATTTTTTTTTTTTCAAGACAGATTTTAGACTCTGTATTTCTGAACTATTTTCTTCGTGAGCAAAATGAGGACATGACTCAATCGAAAACAATGGTCTGATATGCATGTGTCTTGATGGTTTCTTTCCTGTTTCTGTTTCTCCCCAAATACTTTGGGACAAAGTGAATTTGAAGCACTAAAAGGGTTGCCTTTTAGGGTATTTTCAAATTGATAACAAATGTATCATGTATCAGTACTCATAACAATTTGGATTATGGGGGCAAAAGGAAAATCTTTAAACAATTCAAAGTAATAAACTGAAATTAAGATTAGTGATGGAATTTCAAAAGAAAGCAAATAAAAAACATGGAGACAACATAAGGATAAATTAAAGCTAGTCATATGCCATTTGTCATCAATTCTGAGTCAATGTAGCACAATTTAACAGATTTACCCAAGAAAAGTATTAAAACAAAATTAAAAAATTTGGTGATAGGAGATCCCAGGAAGGAAAGAATAAACTAATAATTAAATATGTGCCTCAAATATCTTTTTGTCTCTCCAACATAACACATTATGGCTTTCAAACTCAGTTAGGGGGATCCCTGGGTGGCGCAGCGGTTTGGCGCCTGCCTTTGGCCCAGGGCGCGATCCTGGAGACCCGGGATCGAATCCCACATCAGGCTCCCGGTGCATGGAGCCTGCTTCTCCCTCTGCCTGTATCTCTGCCTCTCTCTCTCTCTCTCTCTGTGACTATCATAAATAAATAAAAAAGATTAAAAAAAAATCAAACTCAGTTAGGAAGTGCTTTTCTTTTTCATACTTCTTTTCTTGCTATCATCTCTTAGATAAAGCAAGTGTCCCGGTTCACTGGGCATCACATTTCAATCTCTCTGACATGATTGGCAAATATGGCTGCTGCTCTGAGATTTAGCCCTTCGCCAACCAGGTGGTGACGATTTCAGTAATATTCTCATATTTAAATAGATTGTATCTCACAAGGCCCCTGACAGTTCCTCACTTACTCATCCTTGCAACACTTCAGGAGAGAAGACAGAGTTTGGCTAATCATGCCCTGGAGTAGAGAAATCAGAGATCCATATGGATAAAGAGTTGACAGGGAAAGACAGCACAATGGAATGTCACAAAGCAAATCCACCATAAGGAATCAGAAATGCTGAACGATTTTCAAGGTCAAAAATATGCTTCTATGCTTCTAAATATATTCCCTTTAAAATCCTCTTTCTATTCATAATCATTTAAGAATGGAAAAGGAGATACACATTTTACCATTCTTTATTTGGTGGATTGGTTTGTGTGAGGGTATCTGAGAAACCCTTCCCCCTTCTTGGATTTCTGCCTCCAAGGAAGCTGGCAGGCCCATTTCTCCTAAAACAGACCTAGCTTGGTTTAACCCTTGAATGAAAGCTGGCATCAGGATTTGCAGAAAGTTTACAGCTCACAAACTGCTACTTCCTGGGGTGAGCTACTACTCAAATGCCAAAGGACTATGAACTAAGTTGCTTATTCTTTGACACAGCCAGTTAATTGTAGTTATTATGTATAAAGTATTAGTACACAATTATTATAATACAAAGACATTAATAGACTTATAATGTTAGTGCATGTACTACATATATTTAAAAGTTTTGCATTTACTTGTTTGGGGGGGTTGGTTATTAAGGATTAAAAGACTATATTGTGGAAAAAATAAGACTTTCATTTCTGAGTGAGGATATGTTTCTACTTATTTATCAGGGAGAAGACAATCATGATCATTTTTCCCCCATGTAATCAACATGTTTTGAGAAATCTGTGTTTGATGTCAGGGAGACTGATGAAGGCAGTGGGGAGCATGAGATTTTTCAGCATCCTCTATCATGAACTATGCTGTAACAAAAAGATTTCTTCTGGCCCAACCTCATAAAGGAATAATACTTCAACACCCAGTCATAGAACAATAAAAAACTAATATGTAGAATCTAGTGCAGCTATGTCATTTTTTAAATATTTGAATAAACTTTTTATGTTAGATAGTGTTAAATTTATAGAAAAGATATAATGATAGTGCAGAGCATTCCCATATACTCTACACCTAATTTTTCCTATGAACTTCTTCTATTATTGTGGTCCATTTGCAAAATAACAAATATTATTATTTATAATATATTTACTTATTATATATTTATAATTACTTGTTGTTTATAATAATATAAAATAACAGGTAATAAACTCATGCTGATACATTATTATTCACTAAATTTAATTCTTTATTTGGATTTCATTAATGTTCTCTAGCCACCTTTTTCTGTTCCAGGATCCCATCCAATATATCACATTTCAGTTAGCTGTAAAGTCTCCTTAGGCTTCTCCTTAGTCACTTATCCATTTATTTGTTTATATCACTATGAATTCATGGATAGTATTTTATTTTGTGGATTATACTTTGAGTTATAATCCAATACCGTATTATATATTTTGTTGCTCAAGTTTTTCTAGCTTTACCACTAGGAGCCTGTTCTGCTGGTTCCTGTGTCCTGGCATATTGTTCTGGGAGCTCTTTCCTACTTTCTGACACTACAAGACCTTCCAAGTTCATCTGGTATATTTCCTGCCTGAGTTGTCATATCAGACATTTTTTCTAAGTAGCCCTGGTTTCTTGTACTGGAGAATGGTATTAGAAATGAAGATCTGAGCACTGGCAAACATGTCCTTCTACAGATTACATAACTGAGGCTCAGAGAGGTTAAGGGATTTGCTCAAGATCCAAAGGTGACCAGTGGCAAAGCTAACACTGGACACAAGTTATCTTGATGCTTGGGTCACTGATATAGCCATTCTATTACTCTGTCTTTCCTGTCACATTCCAGGACACATAGCCTTCATGGGCATATAAATGAAAAACTGGGTCTTTTGCCCCAGTAGTCTAGACATTCTGAGTGTCCTGCAGTTACATGCATTTTTATTTATGCAGGACTTTGAAGCTTCATCATGAAAGAGAAGATGAAAGCATAATAAATTCAGCTATCTTAATAATGACAAAGGAAACCACGAAGGGCTGTTTCCCTATGTAGGGTATGGTTTAGGTAATGCAGAGAATATCAGGTGTGTCTTCGTATACTTGGACAATGTGCTGTGTAATATATTTGTGTGAATGTTTTATCTTCCAAGATCCTCATCAGTTTGTCAGAAGCCTTTCAGACATGTGTCTTTACAGCCTTGTTGACCTAAAGGCATGTCTACTTGCATACACATCTATGAAGAGCAACAATAACTCTTGTAGCTAGAAATTTGATATCTTTTGCAAAATACTAAAGAGTAATGCATATTATTCCTTTTTGGAAGAGACAGGTAGTGCATTTCCCTGCAGTCTTTGTGATGTACAAAATTTAGTGATCAACTAGTACCAAAAGCATATGAAAACCCTTGACAATATTCTTTGATGCTAGAGGGCAAGCATAGTATACATCTCCTATCATCTTATTATATATATTTATATATGGTCTAATTTTATATTTATTTTAAAGGTCAGTAGATCATTTTAATATTAATGCCTTAGGATTATTTCTTTTTTATCTCTACAAGATGTGTTTCTGGCAGATTACATGCATTTAATAGTGAGTCATTCTTATCACTATGGCTGGTTATTACCAAGATTGTTTCAGCTATTATGGGTAATGCAAAGATGAATAAATCCTAGTTCGTGGTGATAAAATGATACCCTAACTTTTATTTTACTGATGACCTCCATAGCTTCTAGCACAATATACCATACACAATAAGCATTAAGCAAGCAATCATTATTTAACAAATTAATAGTCAATCCATATAATATTGGGCCTTTACATTTTCCACTAGTAATTGTTTCATTAAAATATTTACAAGGCAATTGGTCAATATTGCAAATTCTTTGTTAGAAAAGTTTAAATGATTATTTCCTCATGTGTATCGATATCTTTGTAGTTTTGGTATTAAGCCCTGTAAAATAATAACTGAGCCCATCACTATATGGGCTTCCTTTCTTATCTATCTCATAAGTGAAGAAGTAGTAAGCAATCTCTGAGGTACCATTGTCCTAAATACTTATACTTAATGGTTGAATTGTTCCTAGTAGTAAAGGGCTTAAGCACCCAGGTTTTATTTATTTTTCCTTAAAATGAGACTATATTTTATTTTATTTTGTTTTACTTTTTAAATGGGGACTATATTAAAAAAATAAAAAAATAAAATAAATGGGGACTATATTTTAAATACACATCCTTAGGGGTGACTGGGTGGCTCAGTTAAGTCCAACACTGAGCGTGGAGTCTGCTTAAGATTCTCTCTCTCCCTCTCACTCTGCTGCCTTTCCTTCCCACCCTGCTTACTCTCTTCCTCTATAAAGAAGTAAGTAAGTAAGTAAATAAATAAATAAATAAATAAACAAATGCACATCCTTAGAAGCAATTTCTGTCAATTATTCTAATTTTGGCATATAAAAGAAAGAACTTGGTATACTTTTGAAACTTATGTACATTGTTCAAATTCCAAAATGTCAGGGTTTTTTTTTTACCCTTTTATTATTTTAAATTTTATTTTAAATCTACATATTATATGTGATTGCAATTAATGCAAATGTATGACATTTATACCAATTACTCATCCTGCAGCAATCAACCAATTGCTAGTACTAAATGTTTAATGCAGGCAAAGCCTCTCACTCAGTAGTAAGAATAATTACATTTTTACTTACATTTATATTGGCTCATCAATATCTGTCTATGTATGTAATTTATTGGAACACTATCTGATGGAATATGGTCAGAGACAGAGTTAAGACTTTTAAATAATGAGTCATTTTATATGGGTTTGTACTAAATAAAGCTAATTGATGTTAAAGGCAACATCTTCAAAGAGCTTGTTAAGGGGTTTTTAGATGCTCAAATACACATATTTCTTCTTTTTTTTTTCCTGATTCTATAAATTGAATACATTTCTATGCTATCTAAAGCAATTATCCCCCATCCCAAATGGACAAGGATCGTTGTTACTTTTATAGCCCTTATGGTCTGTTCCACAACTTTTGTAATGAGTGGCTGAGTTTGAAAGTAGCAGATCTGTATGAAAACATTGAAGGAATTTTTCCTGCTTGTCTGGATAAAACGTTAAGCATATCATCTACCTGAAAAATGTGGTCAGTGTGTACAGATCAGCTGGTGGTTCTTGTGTAAACGACTTTGCATCTCACCAGAGGTCTCTCAGGTTTCCTGCTTTCTGTTCTCAAAGGAAGAGAAAGTTCCTCGGAACTAATTTCTTGGGACACATAGGTGGCTCAGTGGTTGAGTGTCTGCCTGTGGTTCAGGTTGTGATCCTGGGATGGAGTCCCACATTGGACTCCCCGTGGGGATCCTACTTTTCCCTCTGCCCGTGTCTCTGCCTCTCTTCCTGTGTCTCTCATGAATAAACAAAAGCTTTAAAAAAAAACACTAATTTCTCAATGAAAACGTACACACAAACACACACACTAAAATAAAAAAAACAACAGATACTAAAAGTGGGCCATGTTTAACTTTGTTCTTGAATTTTAGTTAGCAAATTGTAACACTTTTCTTCATTCTTGACTCATAATTTTTAAAATCCAGGGAACCTTCTTTGGTTTTAGTTTAATTTTCTTATGAAAGTTCAAGTTAGTCTTGGTTTCCTATTCCTGTTAAGAACTTCTTTGGTAGAACAAATCCAGAAAAAACATAACAAGATCCCCTAA
Organism: Vulpes lagopus; assembly: GCF_018345385.1. Classification (NCBI taxonomy): domain Eukaryota; kingdom Metazoa; phylum Chordata; class Mammalia; order Carnivora; family Canidae; genus Vulpes; species Vulpes lagopus. The sequence continues at coordinate 30,645,352 of NC_054827.1, read as the reverse complement.
ACTTATCAAATTAAAATGAACCTATGAGGAAAGGTAAAGGCATTTGGGTTAACTTAACTCAAAGTCAATCTCCCATATTCTAAATCCTTGTGAGTGTTCAACACACCCAAGACTAAGCCGTGGTCTTTCATTTGGCATATTATCATTCTCTGAACTGGCATCTGGCCTAAGTTCCCTGATCTGTAAAGATTTCATTTTCCTCTTTGAGGATTAAGTGAAATTCTTCCCATCTAACAAAGGAGCAGGATATTAATATACCCCACAATTGCTTGTTTTCCTTTTATTAAGTGATATAAGTTGAAAACACTAACAATCCAGCGATATTGCTGAGATTGTCATCATAGTCTGAATATCCAAATGCTCAGTCTTACGGAATTTTGAGCATCACTCATATTGCCATGATACTAAGGAGAAATGTACCAAAATGTTATCTCTTCAGAGCATATAAGACAAAACTGAATTTGCAGAACATAATCATAAAGGAAGATTGGTCAGCCTCACTAAACAGAAGTTTTGGAGAAGCAGTGGGATAAATATATTGCTCAGAGAACATCTGGGGCAGAGAAATGGGTGCAATGCTTTGGGAACTACACAGCTTGATATAGGATTCTGGCCTCTTCCTTCTGGCTCTACAATCCCATCTCATACTTCTATTCCATGGCCTATTTGTTTAGCGGCAAGCATTTAGTGGCATGTCAATGAACACAGGAGTTGCCAAACTATGATCCATGAGTCAAATCTGGCCCAATGCCTGATTTTGTAAATAAAGTTTTATTGGAACATGGCCATAACCCTTCATTTGTACATTGCCTATGACTATTTTGGGGCTACCACAGCTGGGTTCAGTAGTTAAAACAGATATAGTATGGCTCCTATAGCCTAAAATATTTTCCTATCTGAAACTTTGATAAAAAGTTTGCTAACTCTGAACAGAGAGGATTAGTTGATATCTCTGGATTTGCAAACATTAACATTTACAGGCTCAAAAAACCACTAATCATATATGTCCTATATTTCTTCATTGAATAACTCAGCATTTCAAATCCTAGATCATTTTCTCATTTTCACTGCAAAGAAAACTGTGTGCAGCATGTTAGGGAAGGAAATAAATAGCCCAGCAGGAAGGAAATTCAGAATCCTTCCTCTGACTCCACTGCTTTTCTCTACAGAGTGACTTGAAAACCCTAAGAATATAATGGACAGTAGCATCTCATGCTTCTTTTCAGCTCCTCATTACTGGTTTTGCAAGAAGGCACAGACTTCTTGAGATTTCACTCTAGGGTTGGGTTCTTTTGTAGGCACACACACACACACACACACACACACACACACACACACACACCTAGCCTGCACACACGCATGCCCAGCACCTTCCCTCATTTTGCATGTCCACTCAGGTGCTGACCGCCAGCTGGCATGAATGACAGATGATGCTAACTTTCAACAGATGTCTTTCTGACCCCAAAGATAATGGAAATGACAAATAATAACTTTGTAATTACCTTAACTCCAACCAAAGCATAAGCTGAAAAATAACCAGATGAGAACTACAGGGAACATGTGGGACTGACTTCCCTATTAAGCATGTTTAAGTGTCCCCCGTGCTGCGCAGCTCAGAGGCTGTGCCAAGAGAGCAGGGAAGGCAGCCGAACATGCACCCAACCATAAATCTTCTTGGCCCCATGATAAACAAACAAGATTTCAGCATCTGCACGCACAGCTGATGAGAAAGGGAGAAATGAAGATTAAACGGAAACTAGGGCACTGGCAGAGCTTGCAGTTTTACAGGGCTTTGGATCAGATAAAAGCTCTCCAATTAAAAATACATTTTAAATGCTCACATTCTCTTCTGTGTGTTGTGTCTGGTCCTCGAGAAGAAACAATAGGAAAGCTTCCCCCCGACCCCAACCCACCCCCCCAAAAATAGAACTTTGAAATGTTGAGAGGACAGTTTGCCTTTGGTTAATATTCTTAGTCTGGGAAGTGGGTGAGGCAAGATGGTGACATGCAGTGCGCCATTTCTAACTCTGGCCAATAGCATGGTCATCTGGGCTTCATCACACCTTGGGGATGACAGAGAGACTGGTGAAACTTTCCTTTATTTTTAGGAATCTAGAGGCTATTTGAAGTAAGTTTTTGAATAAACACCAGAAAGTGAATTTGTTTAGTTGGTCTAAAAACCCTGACCATCCTGTGTATTCCTAGGTGGAGATCAACCAATCTCCAGGTAGAAACAATTCTTATTTATGATGATCAATTTTATGTGTCAACCTTACGAGGCCACAGGGTATCCATTTATTTGGTCTATCATTATTCTGGGTATATCTGTTAAGGTTTTTGGATGAGATTAATGTTTAAATAAGTACATTGAGTAAAGCAGATTGCCATTTCCAATGTAGGTGGGCCATATCCAATTAATTGAAGGCCTGAACAGAACAAAAAGGCTGATCCTCCTCTAAATAAGAGAAAAATCCTTCTGCCCGATGGCCTTCAAACGAGAGCATCAGACTTTCCTTTAGACTCAAACTGAAACATCAGCTCTTCCTGGATTTTGAGCCTGCTGGCCTTGGATCATAACTACACCAATAGTTCTCTTGGGGCTCCAGCTTACTAACTCACCCTGAGGATCTTGGGACTTGCCAGCCTCCATATAGCATGAGGAAATTCCTTAAATTTACACACACACACACGAGTCCAACTGGTTCTGTTTCTCTGGATAATGCTAACCAGTTCACCACAGACTCTGAGGCTAAGTATCTTAGGACATGCATGAGATGGCAATGATCTCACTGAAATTTTCTCTGTAACTTCCTCCCATCAATAGCTATAACAGAACCATACAAAGACAATTGCCATGATCACCTTCTGCAGGCTAACCATGTGCATTTGATCTAGCCATTCCTTATTCAACATAATTTGAATTCTTCCAGTTTGCAGTCATTCTTCCTTAAATGTCCTACACATATCACACTTAAAGTGTGGCTTGCAGCCTTCTGTAGGTACAGAACAGCATGATCACTTCCTGAATTCTAGGGCTGTAGATCCACTAATGCAGCATCTATTGGCAGTAGCTTTCTTGAGGATTGTGTTGGGTTCTGACCCAATTAACCTAAAATACCCCAGCTACCCTAGATGTTTTTGCAAAACTGCATCTTTTTCTTTATGTAGTAAAACTTTTTTTTTTTCAGTACAGAAACATATGAAACCATAATCTCAACTGTTACCTATAAGTTGTTTTCCCTTGGAAAACATTTTTAGACCAAGTATTTCTTCTAAGCTCCAACATCAGTTCAATCACCTATTAGGATGTCCATCAATACCCTCCTAGATGTAAGCTCCACAAAGGAAGGAATTTGTTTGTTTAAATCACTATGTATGTTCAGCACCAAGAGTAGTGTCTGGCATCTAGTAGGAATGGTGTCTGCAAACATTGTTAAGTGAATAAATAAATGAATCTTAAAGATAACATGTTCAAATACAGTCTTACCACCTTATCTCTCTTCTTACATGTCTTCTCAGGAATCGTACCACCATCTCTATGAGCACCAAAGCCAAAAATTCGAGAGTCAACCTATATTACACTCTCTATACCTCATATATCCAATTATATTTTAAGAAACACTTATTTCTCACCTGAGTGACTCTCAGATTGATCCCCATTTCTCTTACCATATTGCTTAAATGTAGGTCCTCGTTCTCCCTACTGATATTTTACTAGTTATTCCCTAGCTAATCACTAAATTTTTGCCCCCACTCTTTTAATCCAAGCATTCTTCATACTTCTGCCAAAGTGGTCTTTCTGAAATGCAAGTCTTATCAAATTTTTGTACTGCTTAAAATCCTTTGGTGGTTTCTAATCAGGATTGGGGTTGATTCCAAATTCCTTAGCAAGGCACTCATTATTCTAAGCTCCTTCATGATTTGATCCATTCCTACCTTTCTAGCTTCATTGTTACTTCCTTGCCCACCAAATGTTCTATTTTCCAGCTGTAATGAACATGCCACACTCTCCCCTCTGACCTGGACATGTGTTATTGTCTTGTTTCTTCTATTTATTTATAGAGTTAACTACAACTCACTAAACCATTCAAGAGATGGCTACCAATCATCTCTAGCCTGAATAAAACACCTTTGTCCATGCTTACAGGACACCTGTGCATATCTTTATTGTAGACAATCAAAACAAAGTGTGATAGGTGCACTCTTTCACACTAGATTCTAAACATGTACAAATTTGTATCCTGAGTGCTCATCCTAGTATTCGGGACATACTAAGTGCTCCAGCGAATTAATTGCCCTCTATTAAGCATGTTGCAAAAAGTGGGAGAAGTATCAAGTGGGTAGGAGACATGCTAGAACAAGTGATCCACATGAGCAAAAGCACAGAGGCAAGATAACTCTGCTGTGTCTTCAAGATTCAAGTACACATAGTTCAAGAAAGGAGGTAGAGAGCCAGAAGGCTAGAAAAAAAGTTGTTTTTTATGAAGAGAATTTCTGAGGTCATTGAGTTGCCATCTGGCCATTTCGAGTTGTCCAAGCCAGCAATAAATTATGTGCATCATACAGACCTTCCTCTGAGTGTCCCACATCTCCCATTTTGCACTATCTCCCCTTCATCAGCAATAACACATAAAGCTCCTGAGTTCAGCACAAATTATCTTGTTAGCAAGGTTTTCCCTTCAGTGCTGCCTTTTTGCAACTCAATCTCTCTAATGCTGACTGCTAAAATGGCTTGATGTCCAGATGTAGATTCAACATCTGAGTCAGGAGATCTGAAATTTGTTCCAGCATTGTGGAAATGTGCTGGCAGATGTGATAGTGATTTATCTCTAGCACGTTTATTGGAACATTCCAAAGCCCTGAACAAAAATAACTCACATTTATGGAATGCTCGTTTTGTACCGGGTATTGTTCCAATTATTCTACATGCATAATCTCACAATATTCCTATGAGATATATATCATTATTAACCCCATTTTATAGACAAGGTCGTTGAGGTACAGGGAGGTCAGGAAAACTCTACAAACTCACACAGCTGGCAAGGTTTGGAGTCAGAATTTTTCAGGTGTAGCTTCAAGTTTCAAACTCCATGAACTTAATCATTATTCTATGGTGCTTCTTTAAAATGGGCAAGAAATACAAGACGAGGAAAAAGTACAGCTTCTAATATTGACTTTGCTATAAACTATGTGATTTTGGATAAGTCAGAACCCCATGAAACTTAATTTATTTCTCTGTACAATGACAGAATCTGTGTAAAAGATCAGACTTCAAATATTTTTGCTTCCAAAGCCCTTAACAATGTTTTTAAAAAAATTGTATCCCCTTGTACATTTTAAAAGGACATCTAGATTTTCAATATGTTTGAATGTTTGCAAAAAAGTACTTTCTAGCATTTTATAAATACAGATTTTTTTAAATAAAACATTTTTATTAGCCTTTTAAGATAAGTACTCCAGCTCTCTTCTGGTTACTATTTGCATGGTATATCTTTTTCAATCCAACTATGTCTCGATATAAACTATTTCTTTGTACAGCACATATAATTAAATCTTGCTTTTTCTTCTCTAGTCTGATGATTTGTGCCTTTTAATTGGAGTCTTTAGTGCATTCATACTTAATATAATTATTGACGTGATTGGATTTATGCTTGCCAATTTTCTATTTGTCTTCTACATATCTTGTATATTTTTATTGTTGTCATTTTTTACTGTTTCTCCTTTACTGTCTTTTTTTTGTATAACCAGTATATTTTAGTAAATTTTTAGTAATTTTAAGTCACTCTGTAAAGATTTTAGCTTTGATGTTTTTTAGTTAACTTTAAAAAAAGGTTTACGCTAAGGTTTACAACGTGCATTTTCCTTTGATAAAATTATACATATTTAAGGTGTATACAGTATGATGTTTGACCCATTCTAATAAAATATAGCTCCATTCACCTCTCCTTGGTGCTAAAATTGTCATATATATTGCATCTATATATGCTGTGAACACAGTTAAAGTGTTGTAGTCACTGCTTTAAACAATGTTATGAGTATGTTTAAGAAATTAAGAGAAACAAAAATATATAGTAAGAGTATTTTGTATTTCCCTGCTCTTTATTCCTTCATGTATATTTGTCTTCATGCCTAGTTGTCATTTCCTTTCAGCCTAAAAAAGGACAGATGTGCTAGCAAAAAAATTCTTTCAGTTTTTGGTTACCTTGGAATGCCTTTATTTTGCCTCATTTTTGAAGGATAGTTTTGCTGGATAAAGAATCCTTGATTGACAGTTCATGGATGTCTATAACCCAGTAAGTATGAGGCAATTAGGAGTTGGAGAAGCATTCCCCCAAAGAAGTATATCCTTTGGAGATTCAGTTGCTATGGAATATCAATGGTCTATTATAGTTAGAAAACAGTGGTTTCTTTACAATAGGGATTCTCAGAGTTTTTAAATGCTAATATGTGTCTTGACTCTTGAAGAAGGCAGAGCTTAAAATGTTTCCAGAACTTTTCTGACTATATAAAATCTTTTCTACTGAGTGTCTCACTTAACTAGTGTTCTACAAACAATATGTTGAAAAATGTTGATCTGGTTTGGATAAGTAAACTGAGGCATAGAAAGAAAGAGTTTGGCCAAATGGATGAATCAATGGCTCAGTGAAAAGAATAACAAGATGATTATATTTCCATTCTATTCACTCCTAGTAGCCTTACAGATGGATCAGGTTATTGGAGAAGTAAAGGTTATGACCTTTATTGACACTCAAGGAAATATATTATGATTTGATTGTCATCGGGCTTTTTGTTGTTAATTAGTGCCCCATGTTTGATTATATAGCTTTATAAGTGGAAGTTCATTTATTATCTTTACCTTCATGTACCTACATGCCTGACTGTTACAGCTCACACTGAGTAGGAAAAAAATGCACAGTTAAAGCATCCCTACTTTATAATTATATTCTGATTGCTGAGGCATTATCAGGGCATTCTACAAAGCTCAACTAATGCAAACTTAATTCTCCTTTAATACCACTCCCAGAAAGAGTTTAACTTGAAAACAGTAAGATTTCTTTTTGAGTCTGTAGATTATTTTAAATACTGGTTGCTGGATTTTATATACTGTATACAAGGGAAAAAATAGAAAGTCAGAAGGTTCTACTATTTCTTGTCTTCTGAAGGGGACAGGGAAAAGCACAATGCTTACAGTGGTCAGCTTTGTAGTTTGGGTGATGATTGTAGGAAATCTGGAAAATGATTGCAGAGCAAACAGGTAGACCATTACACAAAGCATGTAACAACTCCTCCAGTAAGATATATGAGAATAGGATTATGTCTTTTATAGAAATACAATCATTAATGTGGTTACTATTTATTGAACTCTTGCTATGTATCATTTTATCCATACAACTATCCAGTGACATAGCTATTACTAATTCTTTTCATTATAAAAATCAGGAAAATAAGCTAGAAATATTAAGTGAAATGCATAAGATTCACCCCAGGTCTTGTCTATGACTCCACATCTATGCTTTTAATTACTGTTCTACACTGTGGGTAACCATATAACAGTGATTCTCAGTCTGGTTTCCTAACCAAATCAATAAGAACTGGGCACTTGATAGAAATGCAAATGCTTGGATCCCATCCTAGACCTACTGAATCAGAAGCTCTGGGGATAGGGCCCAGCAATCCATTTTAACTAACCCTGCAGGTGATTCTGAGACTCTCTAAAGCTTGAGAAGTACTGTCATTTTAGCATGACACTTGGTAAATGTGTTTCGGGTTCAGGTATATTTTAAGAGACAATTTTAGGGATTTTTTTTTTTTTACTCCACATTAGAAATCATCTCAAGTTTTCAATGTCAATCTACAGGGAACATTATAGCATATACCTTATATCTTATTTATAAAAATTCAGGGCAAGAAATGTTTTTTTTTTTTTTCTCTTCATCTTATTTCCTATATCAGTTAAGTGATCCCAAGTGCCACTGCATTGATTGCATAGGCATCTGATCCCACTGCCTTTGGAGAAGCCAATCTTAACTTGCATTCTAGTCTTCTGAGCTTTAATCTTCTCATGTATATACCCCACCTAAATCCCAGAATTCATCAGTATCCAGGACAGTCTCTGGCACATAACAGGAAATTAATGATCATTAATTAAATGATGTGTTAAACTGCTATAAGCTCTAACACAGATTTTAATGATTCTTCTAGGTACTCTTTTGAAAGTGAATTCTTAGTATTTGCTCACTATCTGATTGATTTGAGTATAACAAGAGTCTACCAAAGTCAGGCATCATCATATTTCATTAAAATGTACATGACAAATGTGGTTATTGTTCTTCAAATGTGGATTCCCCTAATGTACCATGCTTCCCAGGAATCATGTCCTGTATAGTGACATTGGGTTAATTTCCAGAATAGATCCAAAAAAAAAAAAAAAAAAAAAAACAGGCTGTGTCTGCTCTGGTTTCTTGGAATACATGTTCAAGTAAAAACCAACTACTATGTAAGAAGTCTATACTGAGACCTTCATGCTCTAGGCATCTAGCTAAATAGAGAGACTATATGGATAGAGAGAAATACCCAGTCAACTCCCAACTGTTCTGGGCTTCTCAGGTGAGGCACAAAACTTGTAGGTTACAAAGTTATCAGATTATCGAGCCCAGCCAGGCCTTTAATTAGGTTCCATCTATCAGAGGACTTTAGTTGCCCCATCTACAACGGAAATGAAATGAGCTGAGACACAAATAGCCCAGGTAAGCTCAGTCACTTAGAGAACAGTGAGCAACAATAATAAACTATTGTTTTAAGACACCATATTTTGGGGGTAGTTTGTATATAGCAATAGAAAATAACAATTGGTCAGGGTTTAAAGGTATCCCGTATGTTGAACATATGTTATGGTGCCTAAATATAATACAATGAGCTAAAAGAGAAGGGAAAGGTCTATGTATAATTCATTTCCTTTTGCTAGATTTAGCAACACATTGGGGTTGCTTAAATGTGAACTCTAAGTGCTCTTATTGTAAGCATAAAAACTAAATTTGCATGGCAGGTAGTGTTGCATACTGCGTATTTCAGTTGAGTTAGAAATTTCTATAATAGCAAAGGGAATATTTTTATGAGTGTCCATGAAAGGAAAGACAATGTGTATTCTGTTAAATAGTTTATAATTTGAGTTACACTGTATATTAAGTAAATCAGTTTCTTTTTTTTATTTTTTATATTTTTATATCAGTTTTTATATTATTTTTTATATCAGTTTCTAATACCGCCCAAGAAAAGTGACTGTTGACTGGCACCATTTCCATAAAGCAGTGAAGACTTATATCATATGAAGTAGCACCTAGTTCTTCATTCAGAGAGCCAGGTGGACATATATTACACGTTTCAGATTGGGGCTTTCCGTGTGACACCTGGTGAACCCTTCTAGTTAGCCTAATACAGCTTAATATCTGTCAAATTCCTGACCTCACAAAAACTTTTATATTAAAATTCTATCTTTTATCCCTCCTCCAAAACATAGAGAACAAAATGCACTTACTATTTATCACATAGTATATATGTTAGCTTTATCCTGTATGCAACTAAATCATAATGTATTTATAGGCAAAAATATTTTTCAAACTTTTGAGATATAACTATCATTGTGTAAGTTAAAGATGTACAATGTGTTGATTTGATGTACTCATATATTATAAAATGATTTCCACCATAGCATTAGCTAACACCTTTATCATATCACATAATTACCATTTCCTTTTTGTGATGAGAACATTTAAGATCCAGTCTTCTAGCAACTTTTAAGTATATAATAAAGTATTACAATAGATTCCCCAGAACTCGCAAATTTTATAACTGGAAGGTTTTATCCTTTGACCAAAATCTTTCCGTTTCCCCTAGCCCAATATAATGTATATCCTGCCTCTGTTGGTTGCAATGTTCTGTGTATGTCTTTCAGTTTCACATATTCTAAACTATAGCTGAAATCCAATGCTTCTTTTTTGATTTTCTGTCTGAAAATGGAATATTGAAGTCTCCTACTATTATTATATCTTTGTCTATGTATCCCTTCAGATCTATTAGTTTTTGCCCAATATATTCAGGTAATTTAATATTGGGTACATATACATTTATGATTATTACATTTCTTTTGGTGAATTAATCTCATCATTATGTAATGACCTGCTTTTCTCTTCGTAAAGTCTAATTTGTCTGATATAATGATAGCTTCTCCTGCTCTCTTTTGATTTCCACTTGAATAGAATATCTTTTTCTTTAAGTCTATATGGATCCTTAAAACTGAAGTGACTCTCTTATAGGCACCATATATTTGGGTCTTGTTTTTGTTTTGTTTTGTTTTGTTTTAATTCAGCCAGCCATCTATATCTTTTGATTGGGAAATTCAATCCATTTATATTTAGAGTAATTATGAATAGATAAAAATTTACTAATGCCATCTTATCAGTTGTTTTCTGGCTTTTTTCTATTTTTCTTACTCCTTTCTTCCTCTCTCATCCCTTCTTTTGTGAATCGATGACATTACAGTATTATGCTTTGATTCTCTCTTTTTTTTATCTTTTGTAAATCTACTGTAGGTGTCTGCTTTGTGGTTATCATAAGGCTCACATAAAACATTGCAATATGTATAGTATAAAATAGACATACATACATATATGTGTTACACCTCTTCTTTTATATTTTTGATGTTGCAATTTGCACCTTTTTATATTCTGTATCTATGAACAAATTATTGTAGCTGTAGGTATTTTAAGTACTCTGCCTTTAACATTTATCTAGAGTTAAGCAGTTAATACACCACCATATTGCAGTATAGAGTATTCTGAATCTGACTACATGCCTAACTTTGCTATTGCATTATATATTTTCAGACGTTTTCATGCTAACTAACATCCTTTCATTTCAGATTGAAAAATTCCTTTCAGCATTTCTTGTTAAGGCCGGTCAGTGGTGATGAATTCCTCTAGCGTTTGTTTATTAGGGAAAGTCTTTATCTCACCTTCATTTCTGAAAGACAACATTGTTGGATAAAGTATTATTGGATGATGTTTTCTCCCTCTCAACACTTTGAATGCATCATCTCATTCTCTCCTGGCTTACAAGGTCTTGCGAAAACCAGTATTGCCTACTGGGAGTTCTTTCATAGGAAATATTTTCCACTCTTGCTTCTTTAAAATTCTCTTTGTTTTGGTATTGGAGAAGTTCATTTTAGTAGGTCTTGGAAAAGTTAGTTTTGGATCAAAACTTTGGGGCATCTATTAGCTTCATGAACTTGGATGTATAAATATCTCTACAGGTTTGGAAAGTTTTCAGCCATTATTATTATTTTTTTATTTATTCATGAGAGGCACACACAAAGAGAGAGGCAGAGACACAGGCAGAGGGAGAAAGCAGGCTCCATGCAGGGAGCCCGACGAGGCACTCGATCCTGGATCTCCAGGATCACGCCCTGGGCAGAAGGCAGAGCTAAACCGCTGAGCCACTGGGGCTGCCCGCCATTATTTTTGTAAAATAAGCTTTTTCTATCCCTTTTTGCACCTTTTCTCCTGGGACTGCAATGATGCATACATTGTTTCTTTCAGTGATGTCCCATAAGTCATGTAGCTTTTCTTCATTCCCTTTCATTCTTTTTGTTCCTCTGATTAGATATTTTCAACTGATTTGTTTTCTCACTCAATAATTCTCTCTTCTTGAACAAGTCTGCTATTGAAGCTCCACTGAATTCTTCAGTTCAACCACTGTATTTTTCAGCCTCAAAATTAGTTTTTTTTTATGTTTTCTATATCTTTGTTGAACTTCTTATTGTGTTCTTATACTTTTTTCCTGATATGGTTTTGTTTTGTTTTGTTTTGTTTTAATCTGTGTTCTCTTGTAGTTCTCTGAGCAATTTTTGGAAAAATTATTTTGAATTCTTTGTCAGGAAATTCTTGTATCTCCATTTCTTTGGACCAGTTACTGGAAGTTTATATATATTACCTTGGTGGAGTCATGTTTCCAATTCTTCATGATTCCTGTAGCCTTGCACATTTGAAGAAGCAGTCACCTTTTCTAGACTTTATGGACTAACTTTAGCAAGGGAAGACTTTCACCTGTAAATGGAAGCACACTGGAGCTCCCTGTGCCCCTGGATCTAGTGTCAGGGCCCTGTCTCAAGTTGGGGGTATGATGTCTACTTGGTTCAGTCTGTTTGGGCTCATGGTATCAAGTGTGTGGTCCTTGGCAAGTATCAGTTGTCGGGGGAGGAGAATGTTCTCACAGTGGCTGCCAGGGCTGTTGGGTTCCTCAGTGGCACCCCCATGTTGAGTAGCTAGGGACCAGGACAGCACTCATGGCTGGAGCCAGTGGAGTGGGCACTCAGCAGACATATACACAGGTGGACTGGAGCCAACCATGGGTTTACTAGCAGCTTAGGATTCCTGGAAGCCAGCATGCTGTCCTGTAGCAGCACAATGTCCTCCAAGGCATACAAACTGCAGAGGAGGGCCATGATGAGGATCAGGCTGGTGGTATGCACAAGTGTAGCTAGAGAGGCTAGCTGCAGGTGATCATAGTGATGCAAGTCAGCAACAGAAGACAAGGTCTGATCTAGGCCCACAAGCAGCTGCAGGGCTTCCAGCTGTTGGCGTGTCCTCCCATGGCTACACAGCTCCCCCTGGCAGGTTCACTGAAGGATAGAACAGTTGTGTGCCTATGAACAGCCAGAGGAGCTAGCCCAAGCATGCATGTGGCAGAGAGGGTCAACTGCAGGGGTTTAGGCTGGCATCTTGTACTCCTACAGCTACAGAGCTGGTTGTAGTTTCTAGGCTCTGGCCGGGGCAGGGGTGGGGAGGGAGTGAAGAGAGGCCCCAGCTACTGGCATTAGCAAGCATGAATATGTGTGGAATGGTGAAATTTGCAGGGAGTCTGCAGTGGCCATGCTGTCTATTTGGTTCCTTTGGTGGTAAAGCTTCTAGATTTGGCTGAAGAATAGATCACTGTGAACCACAATCATTGTCAATACATCACTGCTAGTGGCGACTCTTGCTTTGCTTCCTTGTTCCTGCTCTCTCTATACATCTCAGCTTTGCCAACTTAGTTGAGGTGAAACCAAAGTAGGACCTTAGTCCAGTGCTTTAAAGGACTGGGGAAGCTGGCTGATCTCCTGGCTTTTCCTTCCTGGCAGAAAGGACTTTTTCTAGCTGAGAAGTTCCCTCTTGCACTGTACAATGCTGGCTTGGGGAATGGGATGATGAAGGCAAAATGAAGCTGTCTCATTTCTCTTCTTGTGTGGTTATTCTCACGTTTTTTTGTTCTGTTATGTTGTCATAAATTTGTAAGTAGACTCCAGAGTTCACCCAGAGCTGTTCAAGGGTGGCTGTGTAATTGTTGATTTTTGTTGGAATTTCCTATGCTGCCATTTTGGTGACTTCTGGTAAAGGTCATTTCTTAATTCCTTTTTATATCTCCCACAGTGCCTAACTTTTGTATAACTTAAAATCTTTAATAAATATTTATCAGATGAAGAAATGGAATGATTGCATGGTACATTTGAAAGATACTGCATTTTGTTTTACAGACTGAGATACTTTAAGGACTATTGATAAGATCTTATTTTTATGTAATCTCTATATCCAATATGGGCCTTGAACTCAAAACCCTGAGATCAAGAGTGGCATGCTTCACCAATGGAGCCAGCCAAGCACCCCTAGGATTTTTGATATATTTTGATTGTTTTATCTTCAATCTCTGATTTGCCTGCTGGGGTCTACACTTTATTCTCAAATTTCATTCATCTATTCAAAACACAGGCTCCTTTGCAGAAAGGCATTGATTTTAATCCTGTAATAGCCCTGTGATCACCACCAGACTCACTACTCTCAGATCACTTCTTGGCTTGACTTAAGTAACAAACACTCCCTAACACCTCTGTGTTTTATCTGTTGTAAAGTCCTTCCTTAGAGAAAACTTTGGGAAAATAATTTACAAAGTCATATGCAAGTATTCAACCCTTCATAAAATATTAAATCTGTATAATAGTTGACCAGTGATCTAAGCAATTGGCATTTACATGCTTTATATGTACTTTAAAAGAATCTTGGTATGATGTTTAATCTTGAGGTAATGGAGATAGTGTTTTGCAGCATCCTCTGAATTACCCCTGGCACTTGGTCTCTCAGTTTATAACACAAGAATGTTCATCTGTCCATAATTTGGAGAATTTGGTTCATGTGATACTAAAAAAAGCCCACCTGCCAAGAAAGAATACAGTGTGGCTATGTGCTGCACAGTAGCTTAGGCATCACATAGCCACACTTCCACTAAATACTTCAACAGCTAGTTTTGAAACAGGAAATTCTTTAGGAGGTCTCCAACTACTTGAGCAAATTCTACCAAATTCTACTAAAATATTTCATATGGTGTATCACACACACACACACATACACTCACACACACACACAGCTTTCCAGAGTGGAAAGGAAAGCCCAGCAGGCAGTGAAGTCTCCTTTTTTGCTCCTCTCAAAAGCTTCTTCCATTCCCCTTTCCTTAAGAACCTCATTACTAACTACTCTTTCCTCTCCCCAGCCTATTTTCACTAATATTCTCAAAGATTCAGGGGTGGAAAAAGAGGAAATTAAGAAAAAAATCACCCTCTTCTTTAAAAGGTTGGAGAACCCCGATAAATGTCCAATTGTGGACCATTTTTCACTGAGCCTATAGATGGGAAGAAAGAGGGAGGCATCAGGGATGCAATAAAATTTAGTACATATGAGGAATTGAAACCTAAGGGGTCGATGGCTTTATTACTCTGCTTGAGCTGCTAGAGCAAAATACCATCAACTGAGGTTTAAATAAAAAACATTTATTTCTCACAGCACTGAAAGCTGAGAAGTCCAAGACCAAGATGCCAGGAGACTTGCTGTCTGGTGCAAATCCTTTTTCTGGTTTGCATTCAGACACCACTCATGTCTCTTTCTATGAGGACACTAATCTCATTTATGAGGGCTCCACCCTCATGACCCAAATACCTCCAAAGAACCCCCTTACCTTCTAACGATCTTCCCATTGCGGGTTGGGCTCTACTATATGAATTTGGCCAGGGGACACAATCCATTGCTATCTGTCCAGGGAGTCCAGATTGCTATTCAATCCATAGCAGTGGCTTTAGACAGGGTAGATGCCAAGGAAATCTATGAGGGGAGCAGAGTAGAAGGATAGATTTTGCCATGAGATTTCAAAATCCAGCAACAAAATCCTTGGAACTATGGGATTCATTCGGCTCAACTGATTTCCTCTCTCCATTCCACCCTCTTCTTCAGAACTGTTTATTTTTTTAAAGATTTTTTATTTATTCATGAGAGACAGAGAGAGAGAGAGAGAGAGGCAGAGACACAGGCAGAGAGAGAAGCAGGCTCCATGCAGGGAGCCCGATGTGGTTGGGACTCAATCTCGGGACTCCAGGATCATGCCCTGGACTGTAGGCAGGTGCTCAATCACTGAGCCACCCAGGTGTCCCCAGAACTGATTTTTGAAAAAATTTTATGTGCAAAATTTTCACATACTTATTGACAGCTCTGGCTAAGAATATAAAAGTTATATAATAATGGTTATAATGCTACTGAAAAAAATGAAGCCAGCCCTTTCTCATTTCCATCAAGTCCCAGGAAAGTGGCATAGTTGTGTGGCTGCTTAAAACATCTTTTTTGTGTTCTTCAAACCAGTATACCTTAATTCTGTCTCAGAAAAATCACTGGTAAGGCTGTTGGAGATTGGATATGGTGAAGAAATACTAACCTTCGGCACCCATACATTTCAAATTTGTTAGCTGTGGAAGTTACTCTCATTTTGTTCATGAATACATGCAGCTTGGGCATCCAGATAGACAATACATGCTTGAATTCCAGTGATGATGGGCAGCTGACACAGCTCCCTGTGCTCCCCACCTGCAGACCTTCTGATTCAGTAGATTCGGAGTGGGACCTGAGAATTTGCATTTGTAACTACTGCCCAGGTGATACTGATGCTGGTCAACTGTGAACCATACTTTAAAAATCCATCTTTGCTTCAGGTACCACAGTAATAACTTGCTTCTTAACCTATCCCTCATTGGTTGTTTTTTCTTCCCTCCCTCTTTTGCTCCCTTACCAGAATTTCTGAAATCATCTTGCAGGTAAACTATTTATACTCAATCCTTAATTCAGACCTGCTTCTTTATTTTTAAGACTTATTTATTTATTTTTAAGAATTATTTATTCATGAGAGGCACAGAGAGAGAGGCAGAGATATAGACAGAAGGAGAAGCAGGTTCCTGGGGAGCCTGATGCGGACTTGATCCCAAGACCCTAGGATCATGACCTGAGCCAAAGGCAGATGCTCAACCATTGAGCCACCCAGGCATCCCTGCAGGCCTGCTTATAGGGAAACACAAAATTAAGACAACCATCTAGACTATTCTTGCCATGATAAACATGGGAGCCTCCTTGCTTAGAGAGATTAGGTTACATGTCCCATGTAACACAAGTGGAAAAGTCCACCTGTGAACCATCAATGATGCTGTCTCCTTGACATAATGCTTGCCTCATATAGAGTGCTCCATGAAGGTTAGAATTAAATTCATTAGTGTTGATCAACTATCTCACAAGTATTAGAATCAGAACTTGCTATTGTTTGAAGTCTCAAAGTTACCACTACAAGTATTTCATGTTTTAGAGCAGACCCATGCATCTGGAGAGGTGACCAGATTTGTTTAAGCAATTCTCCCAGCACCTGAAGACTGGGATGGATTTGGCTCTGCATTGACACTATGGTCCTTTAGTAGAATTGTGGTCTAGGGTTGCACTCTGAAAACTCAAATGGCAGCCTGGACAAGTTTACAGCTGCTTAATAGCTGGAGTCTGAACATCCTAATGCCCTCCTCTGGAGATAATTAGACCCACTGTCTGCTGTCACTGTTGCCCTTTGATTCCTTGTTTTGTATTAGCCAAGAACCCAGCTCCATCTCCCTAAAGTATGTATCATCTTTGCTTCAGCTCACCACTCTTAGACAATTTTGTGGTGGGTTTTTTTTATCCCTTCTTTTTGTGGAGGATGGGAATTTTTTCCTCTGCACAGAACAAAGCATATGTTGCAATTTTTGAGTGGTCTTATGATTGAATCACACCACTCTTTAAACAGACTTGTCTAAAATTTAGAGGTGGTTGAATATTCAAAGCTTAAAATCAGACAGGGCTCTGGCTTCATAGATCAGTCAATCACTGAGCACTGGGAGCCCAGAGAGAATTGTACGTAACAGGAAAATAATATGTAATTGCGTGAACGATTCACTTTATTGGTTTCCTTGGGATTAAGCTTGTACCATCTATAGTAGTTTTGACAGCAAAGGAAGAAAAAAGGGGAAAACTGTGTGCAATTTTCATAACTTATTCTTAATAGAATGAAATTTGAATTGAATTGTGATAAGCTAAAAAGAAAAAAAAAGAAAGAAATGCTTAAAGTGAATTTAAGTTCAAGCTGATTTATTTTTAATTAATTTCAGTGATGGTGAAACAAGCCAGATTTTAGGCTTAGGAGTTAGGACAATACCCAGAACACAGAAAAATAAATAAAGAAGGGAGCTTTGCATAGTCCATGTAAAATGTCAATACCACTTGCACCATGAGTAGAAATACTTTAAATCAATGGTTTAGGGTTCTTACAGGGAGTCCATTGGAACAGCCTCATTTAATACAAGGTACCTCTGAATCAGGCCTGATTTTGTAAATCCATTTGTACAAAATCAGAATAAGAGGGGTATCTTGAAACAACTGAGCTACTAAGTGTCTGGTAGCTACAAAATTCTACTACTATCACTAATAATAATAATAATAATAATAATAATAATAATAATAATAATAGCAAACACTTATCTGTTGCTTATTTCTAGGGCCAGCTTCATGGGTATGTGGTCAGCACAGCCTCCTAGTGTCCCTTAGTCAGAAGGGAGACCCTCAGTAGGGTTTAATATCCTGCAGTTCCTGTCTTAAAATTCTTCATAATCTTGTCTTTGATTCTAAAGACCAATGAGACAATGGAGCATGTGTTGGAGACCTGAAGTCCAGCTCATATGCAGTACCGCCTCCCACTGCCCCTTGTGTCTCTAGGATATGTGCTCAGTTGCCTTCTTTCCCACCCCTTGGCACTTGGAGACCATGCTGACTTCCCTCTCCTACATCTGCCCATTGACCACTGCTGCCCTCTGTCCTCCCCTGGTTGGGGGGCAGGTGTGGGTGCAGGGACGATTGAGCCCTAATCCCTAAGACTATGAATATAATGAGATATTGCTCCCGTGATTGTGTTATATTACATGGCAAAAAAGGGTTCTGAGACTTAATAAAAATTCCTAATAAGTTCACATTGTGTTAATCGAAAGGGAGAACATTCAAGTGGGCCCAAACTAATCAAATGGGACTTTAAAAAGCAGTGAGTTTTCTCTGGCTGGGAGCAGAAGAAGAAATCAGAGACTTTTTTTTTTTAAAGTGGGAGAAGGACTTGGCATAACACTGCTACATTGCAGATGGTAAAAGACATGCAAGAAGAAATGTCCAGGGCAGGGGAGGTGTCTGGAAGCAAAGAGTAGCCCTTGCCTAACAGCTTGAAAGGAAACCAGGACATCAGACCTACAGCCACAGCACCTGGATTTTGAAAACAACATGGATCATCTTAGAAAAGGATTCTTCCTCAACAGTCTGCAGTAAAAACTCAGCCGGACTTTGATTTTGACCTTCTGAGAGCTCAGCCAAATCAGCCTGGGCTTCTGACATACAGCACTGTGAACCAATAAATGGGTGTTGCTTTAAGATGTTCAGTTTGTGGTAATTTGTTACACAGCAATAGAAAACTAATACACCTCCATCCTTCCTAAGTGGTCCTTTGGCATTATTTCTTTTTAAGAGGAAGTCAGTTACTACATGAAATTAATGGTTGGTTAAGGCAGACTCTTAAAATACAGCTTTTCTGTGGTTACATACACCTATAAACAGTATTCTTCTATGAGATAATTTATGACAAAGCTGAATAGTTTAATGAGCCACAACATTTATAGTCATGTTAAATAAAGACAATCAAATATGCATTAAAATATAGGAATCCTGGAGGGTTTTAAGACAAATTCTTGGCCTCACTCATGTCATGCACATATTTTGTGCAAGATATTATAAAACTTAAGAGTAATATTGTAATTTCCTGCCTCTCCAATGATCATGTTTATTCTAAAAAAGTGTTAGAGATAGTGAGAACAAGACTGGCCTCAGTGTGTGTGTGGGGGTTATATCATATTCCTTGACCTCTGTTTTTTATCTTAATCGGTCATTCTGTGTTTTTTGATGAAAATAATTCTCTCATGAAGTCAGAGGGGGTCTTCAAAGTTCAGCTCCTATGAGAAACATGTTGGTGAGTAAATGAGGCAAGGAAAAAGGAAGGAGGATTTGTGCTGGGCAGAAGGGAGCCCATATTATGTGCTGCCAGGATTGAGGCTTGGGCCAGAACTGGGCCCAGTCTCCTCGTGCTAGAGCTTGAGCATCATGCCATTATGATTAAACCTTCAAACTCCTCTCCTGAAGCATCTGAGTCACCCAGAAAAAAAATAAATCAATGATACACTCTGAATAAATGAAATTTAAGTCAACACCCGTATTTCACACTTACTCCCCAGTGGAGGGAGTTTTATTTCACGTTATATTTTTAAATTGTGTGTGTGTGTGTGTGTGTGTGTGTGTGTGTGTGAGTGACCCAGCCAGGAGACTCTTAAACACAGCTTGCTACCAACCATTATTTATGCTCCGTTTCTGAGCGGCACCTAATAACTGCTAATTAAGTCTTTTGTAGCCTGACTCTGAGCTAATTAGGGTTAATTGAGCCTGCTTGTGCATTAGCTATTCTAGCTCTTGTCCTGATAATCAGGATTTTGGAGCACATTGAATATTTAGTCAGTCTGTTAGCTTAGACTTCTTTCCACCGAGCATTGTGTTACAGGCCTTTGCCATATGTTAATGGGTGACAGTGGGCTACTCTCTGCTTGATTTGCACCTTGCTTTATGGTGTGCATGGGTGTTTGTGTGTGTGTGTGTATGTGTGTGTGCGTGTATAAACAGCCAAGGAATATGATAGAAGAATGAGTCCCAAAAGAATGGACAAGCAGCAAGATTGGTGTTGTTATTTCAGCTTTGATTTTTAATCATTAAAGAGATTCACTAAGGGATATCTTTTCTCAGTGAAAGAGAATGGAGTTTCCAAGGCTGTGTTTGTGGTCTATAAATAAAACATTTTTAGTCTTCTTTCCTAATCCCATTTATTGATTAGATGGCTGTATCTTTGAACTGATTTTGAACTGTGGTATAACAGGGACCAGGATACATATCATGACTGTTGTCATTATGACTATTTTCAGCATGATCAGTTAATTCATATGAATAGCCTCTATGAGAGCTCCATTTCACACCATTTCAGATCATTGATAATGCAGTATGTTTTTGAAACTTAAAAAAAAAAATCACTTATCTTGGTATCCCATTTAATTGTTTGGCTGTCTTTACCACAAAACCAATTCTACATAAAAACCAATTGTGAAACATGTCTTCTCTTTAGTTTTTCATGGTTGTACCTTCCAAGGAGATAAAGTTTACCAACAAAAACTGAAATGCTTTTTAACATCATTTCACACCTTTTCTAATTTCACCAAACAGTTATTCAACAACTTCTTTATGAGTATTATCTGAGGAGCCAGAATTTAAAGCAAATAATATGGCTATAACAAACATAAACACTGTGTTTCTTTTTTTCTTTCTTTCTTTTTTTTTTTTTCTTAAGAGGGAGAGAAATAGTGGGTGTGCAAACTTGAGCAGGAGGGAAAGAGAGAGGGGGAGAGAGAATCTTTAGCATGTTCCACATCCAGCCAGAGCCAGACATGAGGCTGAATCTGACAAACCTGAGATGATGATGAGCTGAAATCAAGAGTCAGATGCTTAACCGACTGAGATACCCAGGTGTCCCAAAAAACAATATTTCTTTAATGAAACTCTGACAAGGAAATAGAGAGAGGTCATCCTTGGAGCAAGAAGTCCAGCTGGCTTTTCTTTTCTATCTCATATACACTTAGCAAGAGTTTGTTGAATAATGAGTGACTGAATGAATGAGTTAGTGAATGAATGTGTATGAATAACACAGTAATTCATACAGTTACCTTCTCTGTCTCTATACAAACAATCTAGATATTTATGTCATGTGATTCTTTAATTCTATACTTTTGTTAGGTTAGCAGGTGAAAAAGATCATTAATTTTGACCTCTCTCTTTACAGATGATGAAACTATGGATTATAGAGGTCAAGTGATGGACCCAAGTTCACGCATAATTAAATACTGGCAAAGCTGAAATCTAAACCCAGGGGTAAAGTTGATGGGTTTCATTGTGAATGGAAATTCTGAGCACTGAAAAAGTCTGTGTCTGGTCATTGGCTGCAAGCTCCTTTATCTTCAGAAATAAGACCAAGCCAGTTATAGAGACCAATGTTCTAAACCTCCATCTCTGCACAAATGCCCATTTGGCAGAGGCTATTGCTGAACGTTTACTTTACTTTATGAAATTTGTATAAATGTGGTCCAAAGAAATCTTCATTACAAAGCTTTTAATTTACAATAGAAAGCTTCTTTTAAACACATGTCCAAATAATATAACTAATTAATTATGTATATATAGATATGCCCATACATCAAAAGCCTCAAAGAAAGTTAAAAATAAATGGGGGTATATAACTTCATGAGCAAAACTGTGCATAAGTTTGGTTTCTTTTTAATTAAATCCAAAATTAATCA
The DNA here is from genome assembly GCF_018345385.1 of Vulpes lagopus. NCBI lineage: Eukaryota > Metazoa > Chordata > Mammalia > Carnivora > Canidae > Vulpes > Vulpes lagopus. The sequence continues at coordinate 30,623,517 of NC_054827.1, read as the reverse complement.
ATAAAATTATTACTTAATATATTACTATGAGCTCCTAAAAAACCTTGTTTCATGGTTTTAAACCAACAATTCTTTTATATGTATGAAAAAAGTACTGCCAACAATCGGCAGTGCATCGAAATAATATCTAATTACTTCAGTAGGTAGGGGAAATAATAGAATCTAAATTGTGGCCTAAAAAAACTGCAATTTAAAGCCTGCATGCTGCTGTTAAGATTTATGATCATACTAATCAAGTTGATGTCAGGGTTTATTTCATAATAGGGATTTTATGATTCAGGAAAACAACTATGATGGCTGAGAACAAGTTAAATGGATTTTGTCCGAAGTATTGTTCCAGAGAATGATGTGAACATGTACTGCAGTGCTTCCTAGGGAATTCCTCCATTTCTTTTCCTCATAGCTCCCAATATTCTATTGTGATTAATACTACAGGAAATTCTTAATTTTTTTCTTGTATGATTATGATTATAGGCAATTCTTGGGGGAGAGCAGCATGCAGAATACTGATAATTAGAATTAATCAAATTATTCAAGGATTCACTACTAGTTCTTGTTTTATCTACATTGAACCACTGTTGTGATTAGACCTGGAATTTAATTTGTAGACACTGACTTTAATTTATAGAAGTGAGGACATGGAGGGGTCAATGCCATTTAAAGAAGCTTTATTGCTCACAGTTCCCAAGAGAAGGCAATATGCCACACTGTGCAGGCCCATGTGGGAAAGTCTGCAGGTTGGTCAGGAGGCAGAAAAAGCGAAGGAGAAGGTGTAGCCCAGAGCTCTATTGTGGCTTAGGGAAAGAATGAGGTAGGGTAGACAAGCCTGAGCAAGTTTAGGATTGGACAGTTTAAGTAATTTCAGCAGGCTCTGGGCTCTAGATGGTCTCTGATTAGGCAGGACCTGACCTTAGAGCAGGGGAAATATTGAATCCCTGAGAGTTACATAAAGGAGTTATTGGGAAGTGGGCTTTGGATTGGTTGGTTTGCACAGGAAAGCTGTGGCAACAGAAGAGTGATTTTCTGTCTTGGAATTAGCTAGCCCTGGGAGGGGCAGTCTCTCCTAACCTGCATGGCACCAAGATGTCCAAGCATCATAAAATACAGAAAATAGAAAACATGAATAATACAACCATCCCTGAAGTACTGTCTCTCTGTTCTCCCTCTCTCTTCTTGGCCTGTCCAACTTCAAAAGCAAAGATTGGTCAAGGAATGAGGAAGAAGAATCTGGAAGTCCTAAAAGTAAATAAGCCCTAGGTTTGATAACCAAGAAGGGGCATGAATTAACTAGATAATTTTATTGAATCCTTGGACTCTGCATTTGAGGGACTGAATTCAAATCTTTAATTTCGTCATCTAAATATCTATTCTATGGGATGCCTGGGTGGCTCAATCAGTTAGGCAATCTGTCTTCAGCTCAGGTCATGATCTTGGGGTTCTGGGATGGAGCCCTGGGTAGGGTTCCCTGCTCAGTGGGATGTCTGCTTCTTCCTCTTCCTGCTTGTGTGCTCTCTCTCTCTCTCTGTCAAACAAATAAATGAATAATCTAAAAAAATACATTTTCTTTTTCTTTCCTAGCTTTCCCCTTATCTTTCTCCTTTCCTCTTCTCTCTTTCTTCTTTTATTTCCTGTTTTCTTTTAACAACAACAACAGAAATGATTGTGCTCAAATTATACAGTACACTGACTGAGTCCTGGTGATACAAGGATGAAAAGAAATATCAATATCCATATCCTCAAAGAATTGGTAGCAAAACACTGCTGAAATATGACTATTTTTTGGACACTCTGGGAGCTCTTCTAAGAAGAATGTGTGAAGGAGGACACATGGAGCAGGGAGGTTCTCAGAGGAAGAAACTCAAGATGAAAAAGGACAGCACTTGAAAGGTATCAAAGGGAGCAGCCATCTCAGAAACAGCAAGGACGTGTGCTGCCCAGTGATGAAGGAAAATGTGTCATTACTGGACAGAAAGTAGTTGAAACTGACTGAAGCATAGGGACTATGGGAAGTGGAAAACATTAGGTGAGAAATAAGGTGGGGGCCAGATCATGAAGGGCCTTTTATGTCATACCATGGAGTTTGGATTCTATTCCCTCCATCCACAAACACTAATTGAGCATGTATTTTCAGACACCACTCAAAACACTGGGACTAGAGCAGTAAACAAGACCTCGGAAGTCTGCTTACATTTCAGCCTAAACACCTCAACATCAACAAACAAATGTATAAAATTGTGTCAGATAGTGGTACCTGTAAGGAGAAGGACAGGAAGGGGGTTGCTATTTTAAATGAGGTGATCAGGGTGCCCAGGAGGCTCAGTTGGTTTAGCATCTGACTCTTGATTTCGGCTCAGGTCATGATCTCAGGGTCATCAGTTCAAGCCCCACGTTGGGTTCTGCACTGCTGTGTGTAAGGAGTCTGCTTGAGATTCGCTCTCTCCCTCTGCCCTGCTCTGCTCTTGTGCATGCTGTCTCTCTCAAATAAACGAATAAATCATAAATAAAAAAATAATAAATAAATAAATAAAGTGATCAAGAAAGCTCCCCAAAGCACAAGTCACTTAAACAAGGGTTTATTGAGCTCTAAAGAAGGAGCATTTTAACAGACCCAGGCGGTAAGGGGAAAAGTCCTAAGAATGTCTTAGGCAGAGGCAGGAATGAGCTGAAGCTATAGTTATTTGAGACAACCAGGAGAAACTGGGAGGCAGGAGCTGTGTGAGTGAGGAGATGGTGGTGGGAGTAAGGTTCAAGACATGGGCAGGGTCCTACCTACCTAATTACATAGGTGAGAGGGGGAATTGCATTTCATTCTGTGATGGGAAACTTTTGGGAGTTGTGACAAAGCACATAACATGATTTATATTTTACAAAGATGACTTTGATGTTTTATATCTTAATTGGATGGTGGCCTCCCAAATATTTATACTCACCCAAATTCATCAAAACATATACAGTATCCATGTATTCTATGATACCTAAATTATGCCTCAAAAATATTTTTTTCTCAAAAATATTTTTAAATGATAATTTTTCTGGCTGTATGGAGATGCGTGCAGAGCTAGGTAGTGTAGAAGTAGAAGCTGTACTGTCAGATTTTTTTCTTAGCCATCAACTGAGAGTCACTGAAAACTGCAGAGAGATGGAATCCGATTTATACCTTTGAAAAATGACTTAAACGATGGAGTACAGAATGGATTGGGAGCCTGAGAACAGGAAACCTGATTAGGAGTCCACTATTGCAGTAGTGCAGGTGGGAACTATCAACAGGGTTAGCACAGACAAAGAAAAGAAATAATTAAAGTATTCAGGACATGGAATTGCCATGATTTGGCCATTAGATAAAGGAGTGGGGATTGAGAAGTATCTAAGATGAATGATTCACAGGTTTCTGGCTTTGCAGATTGGAGAGCACAGGATACATTTATTGAGGTAGAAGTCACAGAAAAGAGGAAATTATATGCAATGTGTTTAATTTGGGATGTTAGGGAACACACGAGTGGAAATGACCAATATGCAGCTGTAGATAAAGGGCTAAGAGCTGACAGTGCTAAGGTCCTTAAATAATAATTTTTGAGTTGTTACTAAATGAATATTGCTTAAAACTTTAAGTATGAATATGGATGCCCTGAAAGAGTGCTAAATCATGGTCTACAGTCTTCAGAATTCCTTATTGTGGAAGGATGACTCACTTCTCCATAATTCATGTCATTCAAACAAGTCTTTACCAAGCACTTATTAAGTGCTTGGTGGTAAGTGAGGCAGTATGATTGATTTTAAAAAACCCTGTAATTTACATGGAAGTTTTCTCTTAATGGGAGCTGGATGCACAAATTGGCTACCAGATTTATCATACCCTTTAAAATCTATCAACTCTTAGCTCCATTTTATGGAGGAATTATCATTTATTGTATACCGAGTATTTGCCTGAAGCTGGGTGATTTTCAGATAAAGTAAATCACTTTGTGATAGGTTGAATTCTAAGGTGTCCCCAAGATTTCCTGTCAGTGATGTACATGCTCTACATGACCCTGAGTCTGAACACAACAGGTTTCGCTCCATTGATTAGGTTATGTTTTATGGCACAACTGACCTTAAAATACGGAGATTATCCAGATAAGCATGAGCTAAACACGAGAACCAATTAAAAGCAGAGACTTTTCTCTGGCTGGTGGCAGAAGAGGAAATCAGAGAAATGTGTTCCGTCTGGCCTAGGAGCCACACAGTGTGGAACCACAAGCAGCTTCTAGTTGCTGAGAGCAGTTCCTGACCAAAGCTAACAAGAAAATGAGGATCTCTGTGCTAAAACTGTAAGGAAGTGGATTCTCCTCACAGGCTGTGAGCTTGAAGAAGATCCTAAGTGCCAGATGAAAACCACAGTCCTGAAACCTGTAACCTTGGTTTCAATCCTGAGAAATCCTGAGCAGAGGATTTCCAACCATTCTGGGCCAGACTGCGGGCCTACAGAAACTCAAGGTAATAAATAGGTGTTAAATTGGTGACAATTTGTTATGCAGCAATAGAAAATAGAAAACTGGCACATACTTAATACCCAGCAATTCTCCATGTAGAGGCTCAGAAAGGTAAGCAACAACGCCTTGCTCCAGTTGCTGGTAAGTGGAGCAGCACAGATTGCAACCCAGGTGAGCTAACTCCTCCCCCCTGCTTCCTTCACTCAGCTCATCCAGAGAAACATCCAGTAGGCAGGAGAGTAAGGTGGTGCTATGCGTGGAAGTGAAGCGTAGCATCCTCACTGGAAGCCCTTTGTTTTCGCCTCTGAGCTGGGCCACCTCTGCTCACATCCACAACACAGCGTCTGCTGCCTCTCTGGAGTCCTATGGTCTGTCCGCCTCCAGGGAGAGCAGTGAACACCCTTCTCATGTACCAATTAATCTTTGACCACTAAGGCTGCCTAACAGAGGTGGCAAGGGTGAAATAAACTCATGTTTTTTAGGAACCGAGCTGAGACCCCTGATTTATTTCACCTTGTGTGTGAAACAGTAGCTAATGATTTTTGGTTCACTACCCACTGGACTAGTTTGGGGTAAAGCTGTGTAGGTGTAATCGCAGGAGAACACAGTTAGGGCATGAGCCACTGGACTCCTGGTGCGGCTATAATTCATCATCCCCCAGGCTCAAAAGGCTTGGGTAGCCAGGGAACATTTACTATGGTCTTATAAAAAGGTGTCAATATCTGAATGACCCTGTGTGCATGAGCGGGTGTGTATTACAGTTCTAACTTTACCCAGATAAACCCAACAAATATTTCCTTTGTGTCAATCACAGCGTAGTAGTAAAGATGCATGGTCCTTAGGTGCCTTACTTTTAACATGAATATAGCAACACCTTATGGGAATATTGTAAAGATCAAATGTGATAATATACACAAAAATGCATTACAAACTGCAAAGTGCAATTCACACTTAGGATGTTACTCAATTGGGCTCAAGGTAGTTGTCTATAAAAAGCCAAAACTTTTAACCTTTTGAAGCTTTAAGCATGTAGAAGCTGCTAGAGGGGAATCGTCAGCAGCTGAATCTGTCTTCCCTGTGTTAAACCTCTCACACCCCATCCCTCTGTCTCTGTCTCCATCTCTGTGTCTCTATCTCCATCGATCTCTCTCTCTCCCTTTGTCTCTCTCTCTCACACATACATATATTACTATGAAGTGAGATGATCCATTTTAACATCTTCAATCCATCCTTAGAGCACCTTGAAAAATGCTCAGGTCCTGCACGAAGTGTATTCAGTGACACCTGATCCCATACTCTGACCTCATGGAGACAAGGTGGTATTACTTACCCCGAGTCTGCACTTCCTTCAAGTTGAGTAGACCTGCCTGCCATCCGTGGAGTCCTACTGGACCCAGCCACATCAGAACCATGGACGAGACCTGAGAGAGCTGCCAAATGAAATGCTGAAATGGATAGGGAAAATAAATAGAATTTTTTCAGCTTCTAAAAGGGAATTACCTTCCCTGGTGAGTGAGGAGAAGAAAAATCACTGAGAGAGTGTTGGAGAGTTACTTAAAACACATTTTTATGCATCGGACAACAGCAAGAAATTTGTCAGCAGTGGGCAGCATCATGGTTTGCCAGGCTATAAAAAGGTTATGCAAACAGTAACCCAAAAAGAATAGAAACACATTAGAATTTATAGGCCTAAATTGCTCACTATGTAAATGAAGCTTTCAAATATATATGGTTTATGGAAATTAATGTCTTATATTTATTACTCAGCTCCGAGATTAAAATTGGAACCACACTGATTAGGTAACATTACAAATCAATTCCCATAGAGAGAAATAATAATAATACATCAAAGTACAAATGCTCTGATTAAACAACTTGATATATAAGAAGAAGGATGTGTGCTTCTCCTGACTGCTGTTTCTGAATTCTAGTCAGTTTTCTCCTTATTCTTCCCAAAACAATGGGCTGAAAGGAAACAGACAAGCTGGTTATGACACTTCCTATTTCAGTAAACACACAGGGAGAAAAAAGAGGGAGAAAGATCTGGGCTCCTTTCCTGCAAGTTAAATATCAAATCATGTGAAATTTGTGTTGCTGAATGTAGAGACACTTCAAAGGCTATAATCAATGTAGCAGTTAGCCAAAGAGAAGGCAGGAAAGCAAACAATGTATCACTGGTCCAGCCTTCCATCCAAGTATCTCAATTTCCCGTATTTCTTTCAGGCAGGGGAGCAGGGTTATAAAGTGGAAGGAATAATATTAAAGGCTGGAAGCATCCATTACTAATTCAGTCCTGTGTGCTCAGGACCTACGGAAACTGTTAGGATTCATGATGTCCACAAACATTAGAACATTTTATTTCCAAGTGAGGAAAAGAAGATTTTACCCAAAGATGACAGAATGAAAGTAAATTTAAATCTCAGTGCCTTTCGGGGTGCAATGGGAGGAAGGAGACATTTCTAGAAAGATGCTTTCAGAGACTTCCGTGGGAGGATTTTGGAGCACAAACAATGCTAGTAGAAGTACCATACGTCTACTGGGACCACAACTCCTTTATGAAGAGGCAGAGTCTCCCTGTTAGGGACAGATAAATAAAATTTAAAACAGACACGTACATATTTTTTAATTAACAAAGTGACTCCCTTCATCATCTTGCTTCTGTCCAGATCCAGCCCAAGTGTCTCATTTAAAGTAAATTACAGATAGCGAATGGGGAAAGTTTCTCCACTTCATTAAAGAATGTGGTAGACTTTTAATGTAGCCTCAGGATTTTATAGCAGTACGTTTTCCCCCTCATGTCCATCTTTCATGAAGGTAAATATAATGACTATATTCATCCCGTGTTGGGATGTCTTAGGTAGTCCTGGAAAATTCTGACTTCACGCCAACTATACCTGCAGGCATTGGGTGATATGCCAGTGTTGGGCTCCTTGGGCTTGACTTAAACATCTGCAGCATTAGGTACACCCAGAACTGAAAAAAAAGAGGTATTGGAACTTGCTAACTGGCACATGCTGTATTGGTAAATAGTGTCTGCTAGCATCAGAATGTCATTTCATCTGGAAACTCTACCGAGTAAGATAAGCATGTTTATTTCACCAGACTCATCGGTTTTTGAATTCATTTGTGTTAGTGCTTTCATTGTTTTGCCATCATCCTGGATGTCCATGCCCAAATGTTTCTATTTTCAAAATGAGTGTTCTGAGAATCATGTGCAGGAGCCTGTACCAGGTGCTTTAGCAGACACCAGGGTGAAGGAAGTGAGAGCCTCACCTTGAGAGGCTACAATCTGCCAGTGAAGATAGGGCAGATAAATAATTACCTTGTTTTATTATTAATTTTAGCATCACAAAAGAGATGCAGGCCCTGACAGGCTCTCAGTTGCCACGCAGCCTTGGGTACTTCTCACTCAAGTCCCAATTCAATTCACTGATTTGATTCACATCCTGATCTCTGTTATGTGATAATGGTTTCTCCTCACCTGTTTATCCTTTTAACCAGAAAAACTTTCTATTCTGCTCATTTGGTACCAGCCACAAACGTATCTCAGTTTTTGGTTTCATTATTTCTTTTCCTGCGGCTAGTGTTCTCTGAGGATAGGGGAAGGCTTCATGAAGAAACCAGCATAGCAGCTGGGGTTAGGCTGTGGGAAACAAAAGCCAAGATGTCAGCTACCTCTGCTTCTTGGACCAGCCAAACCTCCCCGGAGGCAACAATGATGTGTAGCCTCTATATCTGTGGCCCTCATTTAGGTCAGCTAAAATAATAATAATATCTAAATAATATCTACTAGCTTCAGAACATCCCCATTTCATCTGGAGACTACCAATTAAGATAATCATGTTTATGGCCCAGATGGAACCTGGTCACATAGAAATCAGTATGAAGGGGGGTGAGGGCCTTTCTTGCAGAAGAATCGTCATGAACCAAGACAGAAAAGGGAAAGCATATGTGTTTAGGTGTTTCTGCAGTTTGGCTGGAGCACAAGGGACAGACACACAGGAGACTCATGGGAGGGCCAACTTTAACAGTCATGTTAGGGTTAACATGGAAGATTTCAAATATCTGAGGTGTGAAAACTAAATTTTCTTGGTATCGGGAAAATAGGAAAGATTTTTGAACCAGAGAGCACAAGATCAGAGCTATTCTTAGGAAGGAGTAATTTGGTAGTTATGCATGGAATCTTTTAGAGTCTAAGGAAAGAAAGAAAAGAAGGAAAGAGAGAGAGAGAGAGAAAATTGGAAAGGAAGGCAATTGGAAGAAAGTAGTTATAAAAGTTCACAAACACTATGCTGATCTAAATGAGGGCTACAGGTATAGAAAAAGAGGGTACTCCTTATTGTTGTCTCCAGGGAGGTAGGGCTGGGCCAAGATGCAGTGGTAACCTGAGTCTTGGCTTTTGTTTCCAACAGCCTAACCAACAGAATACCTTATAAAGTTTGTAGGAAGCAAATGGGAGGCAGGAGCAGGGTGTTCAAGAAGAAGCAAGAGGGAAAGCAATATTTCTCCAGACTGTAAAAGGTGTTCCCCTAGACTGCCAGGAGACAAGACCGGTCTGTGGCTCATGGAGTTGGGGGGGGCAGGTTCCCAAAGAAGCCTGGCTGCATGCAATCCACGACAAGCTCTTAGGCACAGAGCACCCAGCCTTGTGAGATTTTTTTCCTCCCATGTGTGGGAGGAAGGGCCTAAAGACTCAATGCAAACAGAGGAGGGATATATCTCATCACCACAGACATCTAATAAATGGGGGCTCCCTCTAGCATCCCCTCATCATGGATGTCCTAGGTGGCAGATGACCTGACCCATGGGTGCAGGAATGGAAGGAACCCTAGAGGTGCTGACCTTAAGTCAATCTCTTGCCAACAGATCAGGGTTAGGACTCAAGTGAGAAATTACACCGATTCAGAGAAAATTAAAATTGTTCTATTTTTTATCCACCTGGATTTGTGTATTGGACTTCACATACTCTAAATATTTTACATATTTTTGTCTTCTGGGCATATAGTACAGCATGTGCTAAAGCAGTCTATGCTCAATAAATAGGGGTACATAAATGTAAGTGGATGAGATTCAAGATAAATCCAATCTACAAACACATTTGTCTTATAGTACATAATAATAGAAATCTCTGTGTATATATTTACTATTGATAGCTGCCTATTTTTTCTCTAAATATCTTATTTCTTTGTTTTGAAAATCAAATTACCAGACCACATTCAAGTAAAATTCTTTTGCTCATCTGAAAGTTCCTGATTTTTTTCTTTCCTTTTCTTTTTTTAAATTCAAGGTAAACCTAATATTGCTCACAGATTTTAAATCCCAAGAGATAACAATTGTTCTATTTAGTCACAGCCTTAACTGTGAGGAAAATAGAACTATTTTGCAGAAAAGAAATTTAATTAAGGCTTTAGCAGCAACAAACACTTAGTTAAAAAAAAAAAATCAGGCAATCACTTGCTTTCCTTGCCACATTTTGCATTTCTTAAATTAGTATATTTGCATCGATTTACATCAGAATTGAGTACATTTGCTGACATTATCTGCCCCCAGATTTGGGTTTATTGACCCCAGCAATGTCACACAGGGGCACCTGCCAACCTATGTATTCATTCCTGTGCACTGAAAACATCTGGTAAGTCTCAAATGGGTGCAGCTAGGAATGTCCTCTCATATTGACTGCCATTTACATGTGGGACCAGGCATTTTTGTCGTGGAAGGAGAGCCTCTGCTACAGTGATTGAAACCTCCCTATGCTGACCAAGAAAAGGAGGACTGTCATATAAAGCCTGATTGTCTTCTCCCGATTCCAATTTGGTTATATATGAAGGTTCTACTTGTCTTAGAATAGAAGAGATTGTCTAAAGAATCTCTGATGAGTTTGTTGTCAATGATTTTTTTACCCGTGTTTCTACGGCACTAAATTGTCAAAATGGTTGGGGTCCCTTACCTCATAGTTAGCTTGGAGGAGACTGTGAGGTAAACACATGCAGACAAGCTAAGAGATAGGAAGTGACATATTCAAGGTCACATAGGTGGCTTAAGGCACCATGAAAATGAGCACATAATCTTCCTTTAATAACACTTCAGTCACTGATTGTTCTGCCGAAGCTTCTAAGAGCCTATTATGTGTGAGGTACAGTGGAGGCCCTTGGAATAAAAATATCAAGAGGCATAGTCTTTGTCATTAATGATGGTCTAGTACTTTATAAAAGATTGGTCAGGAAGGGTGGCAATTATAAAACAACATGATAAATACTTTGAGGGCTTTCTAGAAGAACAGTTTTCCAGACTGGTTTTACTTCCTGTTGTAAAACATAAGAAATAGAATTTAATACAGCTATTCTACCTTTCTTTGTTGTTGTTCTTCCATAACTCTCATGCTTTTACAGATCCAATGCCCCAGGACTATGCACAGCTATGGATTTGTAGCAAGGAGTGATTTGGTCTCCAGAAATGGAATTTGTCTTAAACCGGCTTAAGTATAGGGAGATCTATTTTAAGGACACAGAAGTAAGTCACAAAAGCTCAAAGCAGGAAACCTAAATAGGCCCCCAGGTGGAAGGAGGACTGCACTTTGGAAGACGTTGAAAAGCAACAAGGACTAAAATAGTTTCTCTCCCTGTCTCCTTTGCTCCCTCATTTTACCAAATCACTTGCAGGGACATTTTGTTTTTGCATTCGTCCTGTTTTCCTATATGAAAGACAAAATGCACTAGATAACTAAGGTGACAACTAAGACCCATCTCTTCTATTGTATTGGTGGGGATGGAGAAGGATGGAGTTTTCCAAGAAGAAATTATGAGCAAAGGAAACACATCAATAAATATCAGTTACTAAAAATAATAATAATAATAATATCAGTTACTTAGATAACTGTTCTGGGGCTTCTTGGAATGCAATATCACTAGATATTTGGATGAGGAGTTATTTATGTATTAAAATAGATAAGATACTTATCAAGTTGGTAGAATCTGTAAATATACCTCAATTCATTTCTACTGAAAAATTCTAGAAGTGACCAAAAAATATATGAAAGAAAAAAATTTTGCCAGCATTGAAAATCAAGAAAGTGTGCCAATGACAATTTTGAAGACTTTCTAGAAGAAAAGAGCAGATGGCTTTGGATCAATCCATTAAGAAACAAAGTTTATTGATACTTAGAAAAGGTCTTTATCCTAGAAATGTAGGATAATTTGACATTAAGCAATATAACATATATCTCACCACATAAACTTTTAAAAGAAAAAAACAATAGAAGCTAAATGTATATATATGTGTGTATGTATATATACATATATATATATTTTTTAAATATCACTCCCCTTCTCTATAAATATTCAAAACCTGAGGACCAGGATTCAACCCTAATTTGTTTAAAAATATCTTCTAGGAACCTATAGTCAGACTTATTTTTTATATTAAAAACAAAAATTCCCATTGTACCAGAATAGCAAATTTCCTCAGGTTTATTCCTTTTCTTCAGAACTCCTTGACTACTCTTTCAGCCCCAAATAAATAAATAGCAGGAGCTGAAAGTCTTATTTCAATTCAGCTTAATTTAAAATATACAAAGACCCAGTAATGTAAATAGCTTGTCTAGGTGCAACTAGGTCTATATTTTTTTAAGATTTTATTTATTTATTTATTTATTTATTTATTTATTTATTTATTTATTTATTCGTTTGTTCATTCATTCATTTATTTATTTATTCATTCATTCATTCATAAGAGACACACAGAGAGAGGTAGAGACATAGGCTGGGGGAGAAGCAGGCTCCCAGTAGGGAGTCTGATGCAGACCTTGATCCCAGGACCCCAGGATCATGACTCAAGCTCAAGCCATGACACTGAACCACTGAGTCACCTAGGTGCCCCAAGGTACAACTAGATATTCTCTGAGATATCTCTGAAATACTTACTCCATGTTTTCATTTCCTCTCTTTCTCCCTGGCTCTTCAATTGGCATCTAGAGTATGAGCACAACCTTCATAACTGTGACATTGGAGAAAAGGAGAACCTTTGGCTTCTTATGAGCCTCTGCGTGTGCACTGTCTGCTTGATGAGATGTGTATATTCTGTTCATGCCTTTATTTAACCTCTGTGGTCCATTGAACTGTGGTCTCTTCTTCTTTGGCTTTGTGTGGGCCTCATGGCTTCTCCATGCTTGGTCAGTATTCCTGCAGGTCCCTCTGCTACAGCTTCTCTTTGTGAATCCTTGTCTTAATCTCCTTTGGACGGCAAATGAGACTACCCATCCATCAGCAAGTCACCCCATGAAGTCACCCCTCCAAGCAAGCCCTATGGAAGGCATTCTGGACAGACTGGAATAAGAATCACCCCAAAGAATTCCTTGTTCACTCTCTTTCTGCCTGACTCAAGCTGCTTTTCATTATTATACCTATTGTTGGTGTAAACCAAGCTTGCAGAGCAGTAGGAAAAAAAATTATTCAGCTATAGTGATGTCAGCAAGATCAAAAGATATGTTCCAATGCCTCACCCCTAACAGAAATATCAACTTCAACAACTATCCAGACATGAAAAGGAGAGTGATGTGAGCACCTGACTTCAATGCAAACCCTGAACCAGGGCCACCCCCGTGAGCCCCAGCATGAGGCCAGCCCTGTGGCCTGAGGACCTATTGGACCTAGCCTCCAGATTTGCCCTAGTGCCAAGGGCCCTCACAGCCCCAGGCCCCAGATCAACACCCAAAGCTCCAGGTTCCAAGCTCAACTAAGTGCCAGGCCAGCTCCAATGGATTCAGCTCCTATGCTAGTTCCCATGACTCCAGGCTCCCATTCTGCTCCAGCATCAGGCCACACTCATGGGCCCAACCTCCAGAATGTCACTTATAGTCCCAGCCTCCAGACTGATCCTGTGCCCTAGACTCACAGTCTGCCCCAGTGCCAGGCCAACTCCCACAGACCCAAGTCTCCATCCTGCATCCCAAGGATGTAGGGCCATAGCTCACCACAGCACCGGGATTCCCCCAGGCTCCAGGTTAGTTCTCACAACCTCAAGCTCCAGTCTAGCACCAACAGAGTCAAGATCCAGACCCATCCCTACAGTCTAACCTTGCCCCAGCACCAAGTAAGCTCTCACAGACCCAGATGTCACATTTTCTCCCACAGACCTAGATACCAGTCTGCCTTAGCACCAAGCCTGTGTAACTTAAGGAATGCCATTAAATACACACACACACACATATACACACACACTCACAAACACATTATGGGAGTCCAAAACAAATAAAGAAAGAGAAAAAGACAGAAAGCTTATTTAGAAATGACAGATGACTTCCCCTGTAGTGAGGGAAATGAACATTCAGATCTATGAAGCCCAAAGACCTCAAATAGATTAAATATAAAGAGATCTTTACAGTGACACGTTATAAATTCTCAGAAGTTAAAACAAGGAGAGAATTTAAAAGCAGCAGAGGAAAATGACTCATCATTTACAAGAGCACCGCCATGAGGCTATTGGTAGATTTCTCAACAGAAGCCTTGCGGGCCAGGAGAGAGGAGGATGATATGTTCAAAGGGCTGAAAGAAAAAAAGAAAAGAAAAGAAAAGAAAAAGACTACCAACCAAGAATACTACACCAGATGAAGTTGCCCTTCAAAAGTAGAGGAGAGATAAAGATTTTCTCAGATAAACAAAAGCTACAGGAGTTCATCTTCACTAAACCTGTCTCATAAGACATGCTACAAGGAGTTCATGTTGAAACAAAGGATCCTATCAATGTGAAAACACATGAAAATATAAAACTCACTATAAATGTAAGAATGTAGTCAAATTCACAATACTTTAATACTGTCCTGGATGTGCATAAATTACTTTTAACTCTAGCATAAAAAGTTAAGAGGCAAACATAAAAAGAAATAACTATAACTACAGTTGGCTAATGGTAACACTACATATGTAAAAGATAATAAATAAGATATCAATAACATGAAATGTGGGGAGAGGGAAAGTTAAATTGTAGCATTTTGTATGTAGTCAAAGTTAAGTTGTTATCTGATTAAAATTAACTGTTATATTAAGATGTTTTGTGTGAGTCTCATGGTAACCCCAAATATAAAGAAATCTGTAGTAGATATGCAAAAAATTTAAGGAATCTAATCATATCACAACAAATAAAACATCATATAACAAAAGAAGACAGAAGGAAACACAGGAACTATGAAGTAGTCCAAAAACAATTTTTTAAATGATAAGAATAAATCCTTACCTATCAATACTTTTCTTAAACATTTTTGTTTATTATTTATTCATGAGAGACAGAGACAGAGAGAGAGAGAGAGAGAGAGAGAAACAGACAGACAGACATAGGCAGAAGGAGGAGTAGGCTCCCTGTGGGGAGTCTGAAGTGAGACTCCATCCCAGAACTCTGGGATTATGACCTGAGCCAAAGGCAGACACTCAACTGCTGAGCCACCCAGGTGTCCCTACTGAGCCACTCAGGCATCCCACTTTAAATGTTAATGGATTAAATTCTGTACAAAATGTATAGATTGGATGCACACAGGCTGTTAGCTATAGATAGAAAAAGATATGCAAATGGTAAAGAGAGTAAGGGTGGATGTACTTATATTACACAAAATAGACTGTAAAATGGAAACTGTAACAAGAGACAAAAAAAATAACTATGCAATCATAAAAGGGTCAATTCATCCAGAGGATGTATAAATACATATGCATCCAACATCACAGCACTGAAATATATAAAACAAATACTATCAGAACTGAAGGGAGAAATAGCAATAAAATAAGAATAGGAGACTTCAACACCCAATTTTCAACAATGGAATCATCATCCAGAAAGAAAGTCAATAAGAAAACAGCAGACTTGGACCTAACAGACATAAATATTCTATCCTACAGCAATAAAATACACATTATTTTCAAATGCACATGGAACATGCTCCATGGTAGGTCACATATTAAGCCACAAAACAAGTCTTAACAAATTTAAGATGATTGAAATCATATCAAGTATTTTTTCTAATCATAATGGTATGAAACAAGAAATAAATAACATGAGAAAAGCTGGAAAATTTACAAATATGTGGCAATTAACACACTCTGAACAATCAATGGGTCAAAGAAGAAATCAAAGAAAATTTTAAAAATCTCAAAACAAATAAAAATGAAACCCAACATACACAGCCAAACCTAGGGGATATAGCAAAAGCAGTTTTGAGAGGGAAGTACATAGCAAAAAATGCCTACATTAATTAGAACAACTTCAGATAACCAACTTAACCTTAAAACTCAAGAAACTAGAAAAAAACAAACAAACCTAACGTTAGCAGAAGGAAGGAAATAATGAAGATCAGAATGGAAGTAAATGAAACAGAGACTAGAAAAATAGATTTCAAAAAATCAGTGAAAATGAGTTGGCTTTTTGAAAAGATAATCAAAATTGACAATTCTTTAGCTAGCTTACTAAGAAAAAAGACTAAAAAAATCAGATAATAAATGAAAGAAGAGACATTATAGATGACACCATAGAAATAGAGGATTGTAAGAGACCATTCTGAACTTTCACCATGCCAACAAATTAAATAATATAGAAGAAATGGATAAGTTTCTAGAGACATACAACTTACCAAGACAGAATCAAGAAAAACTAAAAAATCTATATAGATGCATAACAAACCAGTGTGAACAAACAAATCAGATAGAATCAGTAATCAAAACCTGCCCCCCCAATCCCCCCAAAAAGCCAAGACTTAATGGCTTCACTGGTGAATTCTACCAAACATTTAAAGCAAAACTAGTGCCAATCTTTCTCAAACACTTACAAAAATTGAAGATGATGAGACAATCTCAGATTCATTTTACAAGGCCAGTGTTACTCTGATACTAAAGGCAAACAACAAGAACACTACAAGAAAAAAAATATATATATAGATATATATAGGCCAATATCCCTGGTGAACATGAAATATTCTCAACAAAATATTGACAAGCCAAATTCAATAGCATATTAAAAGGATCACATACACTGATTAAATGGGACTTATCCCTGGGATGTAGAATGGGTCTTCATATACAAATCCATAAATGTGATAAACCACATCAATATAATAAAGGATAAAAAACATATGATCATTTCAAAAAATGTAGAAAAGGCATTTGACAAAATTCAACATCATTTCACAATAAAAACTCTCAACAAACTAGGTATAGAGAGAACATACCTCAATGTTATAAAGACCATACATGAAAAGCCCAGAGCTATCAGTATATTCAACAATGAAAAACAAAGTTTTTCCTCCCAGATCAGGAATAAAGCAAGGATGACCACTCTCACCACTTTGATTCAAGATAATACTGGAAGACCTAGCCACAGTAATTAGGCAAGAAAGAGAGAGAGAGAAAAGAAAGAAAGAGAGAAAGAAAGAGCATCAAAATAAAAAAAAGAAGTATAATTTTCTCTATTTGCAGATGGTATGATATTACATTTAGAAAACCCTAAAGATTCCACAAAAATCTCATAAAACTAATGAACAAATTCAGTAAATTGACAGCATACAAAATCAACATATAAAAACCAGTTACATTGTTATATAATAACAGTGAGCTACTCCAAAAAGAAATTAAGAAAAAAATCCCACTTATAATAGCATCAAAAAATAAAATTGAATGCTAAAAGTAAATTTAACTAATGAGGTGAAAACCCTATATACTTAAAAGTATAAGACACTGTTGAAAGAAATTTAAGAAGCTGCAAATAAGTGAAAAGATATTCCATGTTCATGGATCAGAAGAATTAATATTATTAAAATGTCCATAAGTGATCTACACATTCAGTGCAGTATCTATCAAAATCCCAATGGTATTTTTCACATAATTTTTTAAAAATCCTAAAATTCATTTGAAACCACCCAAGACTACAAAGCAATCTAAAGCAAAAAGAATAGATATCACTATACTTGATTTTAAAATATGCCACGAAACTATAGCAATCAAAATAACATGGTATAGGCATACAATCAGGCATATAGATGAATGGAACAGAATAGATGGCCCAGAAATAAATCACACATTTATGGTTAATTGATCTTTGGTAAAGATGTCAAGAACATACAACAGGAAAAGGACAGTCTCTTCCATAAGTTGTAGCAGGAAAACTGGTTTTCCACATGCAGAAGAATAAAATTGGAAACTTATGTCACTCCATATAAAAAATCAAATTAAAATGGATTAATGATTTATTTTTTAAAGATTCATTCATTCATTCATTCATTCATTTGAGACACAGAGAGAGGCAGAGACATACAGGGAGAAGCAGACTCCATGCAAGGAGCCTGATGCAGGACTTGATCCCGGGACTCCAGGATCACACCCTGAGCCAAAGGCAGACGCTCAACTGCTGAGCCACCCAGGTGTCCCTGGATTAATGACTTAAATATAAGACCTGAAACTGTAGTACTATTAGAAAAGTATACGGAAAACGCTTCTTGACACTGGTTTGAGCAATGATATTTTGGATATGACTCCAAAAGCACAGACAGCAAAAGCAAAGATGGACAAATAGAACTGTATCAACCTTAAAGCTTCTGTACAGCCTAGAAAATCATCCAGAATGAAGATACAATACATGGAATGAGAGAAACTATTTGCAAATCATCTATCTGATTAGGGGTTAATATCCAAAATATATAAAGAACTTAACTCAAAACAAAATGTATATACCTGATTACAAAATCAGCAAAGGATGCATAGACAATTTTCATAAAAAGACATATGAACAGTCAAGAGATTAATGAAACGATGCTCAAATCACTAATCATCAGGGAAATTGAAATCAAAACTACAATGAGATATCACGTGGTGCCTGTTAGAATGGCTATTATGAAGAGACTAAAGATAACAACTATTGTTGAGGATGTGGAGATAAAGGAACCCTTGTATACTGTTGGTGGAAATGTAAATCAGTATAGCCACTGTGGAAAATAATATGGAGGTTCCTGTAAAAAAAAAACTAAAACTAAAGCTACTGTACAATCCAACCATCCCAATTCTGTATATATATCCCCAGGCAATTAAATCAAGATCTTGAAAGGATATCTACACTCCCATGTTCATTGCAGCATTATTCACAGTAACCACATGTCTGTCAATGGGTGAATGCATAAAGATGACATATACCTATACACAATGACATTTTACTCAGTCATGAGAAAGAAGGGCATTTTACCATTTGTGACAACATGGATGCACCTGGAAGACACTATGCTAAGTGAAATAAGCCAGCCAGAGAAAGACAAATACTTATTATCTCGCTTACATGTGGAACAAGAGAAAGAAGAAAGAAGAAAAAGAAAGAAAGAAAGAAGAAAGAAAGAAAGAAAGAAAGAAAGAAAGAAAAAGAAAAAAAGAAGAAGAAAAAGAAGAAAGAAAGAAAGAAAGAAAGAAAGAAAGAAAGAAAGAAAGAAAAAAGAAAAGAAAAATGAAAACTCATAGAAGCACATAACTGAACAGTGTTGGGAAGAGGGAGAGATATTAATCAGAGGATACATTACAAACCTGCAGGATGAATAACTTTAGATATCTAATGTATAGGTGTGATGACTATAGTTACTGTTTTGAATACCAGAAATATGCTAGGAGAGTAGATTTTGGGCTCACTAATCATCAAAAAAATGGTAATTAGGTGAGGAGATATGTTAATTAACTCAACTATAACAATCATTTATATATATATATATATATATATATATATACATATATAAAATCATGTTGTGCACCCTAAATATATATACTTTTTATTTAAAATATATAAACAGGAAAGAAAAAGTGTTATTCAAAGGCTTTGTGCTTATACAACAATGATAAAAAATGGAAGGAAAGAAGGAAGGAAGAAGGAAGGAAGGAAGGAACGAAGGAAGGAGGGAAGGAAGGAAGGAAGGAAGGAAGGAAGGTAGGAAGGAAGGGAGGGAGAAAGGGCGGGAGAAAGGAAGGGAGGTTTCCAGTCATTAGGAGAGAGGCCAAGGAAGGAAAAGACTGGTGGCATTCACTTACTCTCCAGTCCAGTGTGTGACTGCACTCACTGTAGCCCCTCCCAGGCCAATTCAATGTCATGAGGTACTCCAGTGAAGCTTCCTCTTCCCTGAAAAATCCCCTACTGCATTTTCCTCTGATAGAACAAAGTTTAAACTGCGACAATACAGCCTTAAATGTAGGCTACCCTTGCTAAAGCTCCAATCACAGCTTGCCACTATCATCCAATCAAGAAGTCAGTCAGAGCCTGGCTGGCAGGAAAAGAAGGCTTTACTGAATATGGAAATGTGTGCAGGTCTCCCATGGGTAAGGGTTAAGACACAGAGCTTCAACAACAACTTGATTAAGCAGATACATTCCAGAGAGAGAACTCTGGGAGGCTGTAAGAAGGGAAAGTAGATCAAATCCTTGACAAGGATGATAGAATTCAAGGCCTTGCCAGCTGAATTTCATACTGACTTTGTTGACAGAAGACCAGCATGTTCCTGGAGGCATCAGCTAAGGATATCCCCTCAGAGCCTCTTATTAGGGAAATATATGTGCTTTATAAAGTCTAGACAACCAAGAGGGGGAAATTGGCTACCCCTTGACAAAAGTCATGCAGAGCTTCCCACTAGCCTCTTGTCACAAAGTTAGGTTTATTGACTATTGCAGTCTTTGTTTCATGTGACTTATCTCGTGTAGGGTCTTAGAAGCACACACACTCTCCCCCAGCAGAGTGGATTTATTAAGAGTTATATACCAGCTCTCAGAAGTGTCTTCCAGCTAATCAATATGCTGAGAGGCTCTATAAAACAGGCGATAGCCATCACAGCATGTCCAATTTCTCTGTGTTTTCACTTTTACATCTGTTAAAGGTCAGAGACTATATTTATCACAACCAAATATACATGGATATTGAAAAGATATCATTGCAGCATATTGTTTTGAAATGGGATGGGGTGTGAAAAGTCTTTCTTCCGGTTTCTGAAAAGTTCAAATTAAATTAAAGCACATTACACTTTTATGTGCTCCTTTCCATCAAAAGATTCCAAAGTCCTTAAACAACTTTAATTAAGTTGTTCCAGCATCTCTCAGGAGCAAATCAATATTTTTCATATTCCTTGTTACAGGCTAGGGAAATAAAGCCCAGCACGGGCCCCCACCCCCAGCTCAAACTGAACATTTTTTCTTTGAAAGATAGAAAATTCCTCTTGAGTATATTTAATTATAGAGGAGTAAAATTTTCCTCTTTAATGTGCCTTACCTTTTCTCCTCTGTTAGAAATGAGAAGGAAAAATAAAAAGCCAGCCCCAAATAGGAATCTGAGAAAAAATAGGATTTTTTTGGAGGCCTAGATATTGAAAACAGAATATATTTTTCATCTCTCAGGCAATATGGGAGGCTATCTGATTTTTTTCAGCCTGTAAACAAAACAAGTATAGCCATATTTTCAGACTCCTAAGATTTTTAAAAATCTAAATCCTCAAAAGCCACAGAACCAACTCTTCACCTCAAAAGTGTCACCAGAATGAATCAGAAATCATCCCTCTTATAAACCTGTGGAAGAAAGGTAGGTGGGTGCTGAATTTTCTTCTGTTGTCTTTGTAGGATAATGGGTTTCCTGTGTCTTTTGATTGAGGATTGACATTCTCTGCTCTCAAAATGTCTAACTGTCCATTGGGGAGAATCTAGGCTTTTGCAGCAACCAATAGATGGTGAGCCGTACTCAGTATGACAGGAGGGCAGGAAAAGGCAGCTCTGCCCTCTCAGAGGTGGCACCATGGGGACTCAGGAAAAAAATAATCTAGGAGAAAAAAAGCAAGTTTACTCACATGTCTCCACCTGGGGGCTACTGTTTGCAGGAAACAAATTGCTATAATAATAGCTACACTTCTGCCACCTTCCTAGGTTCACCTTGGAGACGGATTTAAGCTCCTGGGATGAAGGCTTTTTGCTGTTAATGTGAAAGCTTGAGTGCCTGCAACTGTCCCTTAATGGCTTTTGGAAACAGAGGCCTTCTGCATCTCCCACCTCTGAAAGCTCTGAAACTGAGAGCATCTCGGCTGAGCCGTATCTAGGCTTCACACTGAAGCAGCGGCTTTCCTACGCAATGCAACAACCTCTAATTCTCTGTTTGTAGTTTAAAGCAAAGGGAAATGGCAGCCATTAGACACGATAAATTGCCATGCTAGGCTCATACTCAGTTGGTAATCTTTTGGTAATCTGCTCTGAGACATTTTATCCCAATGTCCATTAAGGTAGTTTTGGTCAACCTTGGTTATCAGGAGGGTGTTCACAGTCTCTCTCCTTCTCTCTCTCTCTCTCTCCACATACACACTGCCAGGGAGAAAACCCTTACCCAAAATCCTCTTTTGGATTAGTTTTTAATCTACAGTACTCAAATATAAAAGAAGTTGATAGAATAAGGCTAATGGAAGGCTGCATTTTCTCTCCCTAGTGTCACCCCTAGAAAAAAAATCCCCATTGTGTTTCTAAAAAACGCACTGAGGAAGGCCTACACATAGGATAATCCCACCCCCTGGTTATGCCTGTTTTCCCAGTATAGTTATTTCTGCTGCTTCCTTTCACCTTTAGAGTCATCCTGATTTGGATCACACACTGCATGGTCATACTACCTGGCAAGGTCTTCCCCAAAAAGAAGGAATAGAAAGAAATACTTGGAGAGTTAAAGACAGAATGTTGGTCCTAGAAAAAGAAAAGAATGATAAAGACTGGAAGGAAAACAGTTTTGGTCAACTCCCTCAGAGCACCCTGAGCCTGCTTGTTATGTCTACTGAGGTTGGATGTCAGATACTAAAGACCTAAACTACATTACGACCCTTGCACCTAAGCTGGAGTAGTAACAGGTCTGTGCATTCTGTACGGATCATGTGAGCTTGAACAATGTACTTATCAGATACCACCACAGTGGACTGAAGACTAGAGGACATTTCTTTAGCTCCTGGACATTCACATAAGCCACCTGTCTCCAAAGCTATTACTGAGTTTAAATTTCTCCCAACCGTGACTAGTGTGGGCACAAACTCAGAACTAATCTGATTTAGAAAAATTAAACAATGTGGTATTTCTTATAGCCAGGTGCAGAGATAGAAAGTCATATGTAGTATACAAGCAGCGAAGAGCTTGTGTTTGTATCACTAAAGTAATTGTTAGACAGGTGGATTTTGAGTCTAGGACCAGGTGGTTGAATTAGTAAACATGTGAGGTTGGGGTTCTCAGTGGCCTGGGATTTTCTCAAGGCCTGGGGAGCCAAATGGGAGGAAATGGAAGGGATTGCTTATAGAGGCCCTGCAGGGTCATTAATTCATTCAATGGATTCCACACATATTTATTAAAATAAGTTAACTCTTTCCTGGCTCTGATGGATTCTTGCTCATGTACTCCATAGGCCCAGGTCCTTTCTACAAATACATGTTGTCTCAGATTGAAGAGTCACCTATGAGAGAGATAGTTGAGCAAGGGAGTTTTTTTGATTGTTGGCTTGGTTTTTGTTTAAGTAAAACACAAGATTTCACTGCACACATGGGTCCAAGGATTCATATCTGGGGGGAAAGTTTGCAACATGGGGAAAATCAAAGTTGTAATAATGAAAAGCAAACATCTGTTCCAAATTAAATGACTACAACAGAGGCATTATGAAGTATCCAGGAGTACACTAAATATTAACTTAATTAGCTAATCAACAAGTGTTCTACTTGTTTCTTAAAGAAAAAAAAAAACATAAGAATTCTAAGGGGTAGGGAGGGTATGATAATTCAGGAAGTATCCTGAGAGAATGTGTACCCACCCCTTCTAGGTTGCTTTATATATGCTGGGAATAAGGATGCAGGTGGTGTGTGACTGCTGGGGTAGTCTGATATATTAGGAAAGTATTCAGGGAAGGATTTCTTGGAGGAAACTAGGGTTGTAATAACTAGGACATCTGAAGGCTTATATTAACCTAAGGTTAATGAGTCAATGAACTTGTGGAAGATTTTTATTGTCCTGCTTGCTATTTCCCATTAGAGCATCCAAAATGAGAGTACAAAATAACTTGAAGTCATGAATGAAAATATCCATAAGAGTATCCATAGGCAGCAGAGGCAATTGGGATTCATGGGGGTTCATGGACTTGCTGGTCCTGAACAGCTTTGGGAAAGGCTTTGGTGAGATGGACTTTGAAGTACAGATAGGAGATTGTTGAAATAGGAATAATGAACTTCATAATTATTCCTGTGCTCACTTCCAGTCATCCTGACCAATAGCAACTGAAGCCTAATATGCTTATTTGTTTGTTTGTTTTCCAAACAAACATTCTGCTAGATGCCTTTCAATGGACACATAATAATCACAACAACAATAATAATAATCAGAATCGGCCATGGCCTAGACCTTGAGTGGACATAGTGATGAGTGCCTATGCCAAGGCTGGTCCTCCTGTTTATGTAAGAGCCTTCAGTATTAGTCCTGGGTGGTTGCCCAGGAGGAAATTGGATAAGTCCAGTATCTCATTTACCGAGGCCATCGAGGAGCTATCAAGGAAAGATGACCTTTAACCACATTTGACTCTGACTAGATTCAAACCAGTGACCTTGAGGTGGGAAGCCCTGGCTATAGACTCTCTTTCCTCTGACGGGCTGCAGGGCCCTTGGCACTGGGTTGATTTAAGCCTCACAGCTGTTGCATTAAAAATTATTTGTGCTACTACTGAAATCCTCCTGCTCCTGCCCCCTTCCCAAAATAATTATCAGTTACAGCACAGATATTAAAATGGCACTTTAAAAAATTAAAATACAGTTCTAAAAAAAAGACCATATAAATGTAGAATTAATTGCTGTATATGCTTCGAATTACCGAGAGACTTTATTTTATTTCTGTCACAGCAGAAAGTGCTTCATCAGGAGGAACTCATGTGGAGATCCAACCATGTCCTAGTTATTTTGTGTTTAATATGCTTGAGATGTTTAATTATTTTTGATTAATTCATTTACCATTAAACTGCCCAAAGACTTTGATGTGTTCTGCACGGCATGCCTTGCCAGCATGTTGCTATACACTCCCAGCCTTAAAGGAGTCAACATAAAAGCCCAGCATTGGGGGTCAAGGCAGATTCAGATTTAAATCCTGGCTCCATGACTCGCCAGTTGTGTGAATTTTGATAGTAAATATCTCTGAGCTACAGTTTTTGCATTTGTAAAGTGGGTAATACAACAAATCCAGCCTCGTAGGGTGCCATGAGAATTAAATGGGGAAATGAATGTCAAGCATTTTGGACTCATGACTAGTTTAGGCAAGCACTCAAAGAATGGTAATTGTTACTATTATTGTTATTCTGTCAAAGTGCTAACCATCTACTGTACAGAGAAGAAAAATATACCATTGCTGCCTGCTTTGTCTCGCAGTGGTAGGCAGATGCCTTGGAATGAGCCCTAGTCTCAACTCAGTCAGATAAATCTAAAGGAAATAAAGGTGAGGAGAAAGTTCTAGCTGGTCCCAGATCACCTTTGGACCCCAGCCTATATTTACAGTCTTATCTCTTACTAATACTCTAATGAGTACTCAATTGCAGTCAAACTGGGCACTCCCGTACTCCACTTATTTTTTACGTAACCTGAGAAGCCTTTTGTGACTACTGCAACCTACATGCTAATACTTTTTAGCAATTTATTGAGGAGCTCCTGACAGAAGCAGAGAATTTAGAACATGGAGGAATTAACAGAAGTTCAGGGAAAGAAGGGTCCGCGGACATCCTTTAGCCTTCTTTTACAGTTAAGAAAACTGAATCTTGAAAGATTAAATAACTTGCTCAAGGTTGTATAATGAGACGATGACAGAAGAATAAAGTCTCAAAACTCCCAGTTCTGCATTCCTGTTCTTACCAGCTTTCCTCAGCTGCCTTGGCTTGCTGATTGGTTTCAAGCTAGCAAGTTCTCAGACAAGAGTAACTACTTCATATTCTCTGTGGGAAGATTGAGAAGATCGTGAGGGTAGCCTAAGCAGCAGAACATGAATTAGAAGAGAATATCTTTGCCTCTGTCTTAACTACCTATGTATAAGTATCTGTCTCCAGGAGCAACAGAAAAGAGGAAGGATATAACAGTTTCTGAGTCATAACTAGTAGTTCTTACTATGTGCTTCTATGGCCTCATCTTCTCCAGGCTTCACCAACCTAGATCTAAAAACTAGAGAAAATAAGTATTCTCTCCCACCATAATGGCAAACCCAGACATCCTCAAAACTCCTGCCTCTAAATAAATTCTGGACATCCTGTGGGGTTGTCTCATTTCTGCTGTGAACATGTTCGCAGCTGCTAAGTGATGCTTACCATTTTCCACTTCTCTTACTTTGGGTAATGAACATTCTTTTATCACCACTAACACAGTTGACATGATACAAATTGTGAAGCCACCACAATATGATGTCTTTTTGGTGTTGCCATATATGCATTGGTGTCTCTCATGAATCAAGATGCTACATCTTTCTATATTACATCAGATTCTAGGAGGAACCCAAAGAGAGGGAAAAGATGTTCATTGGCATAAGCATAGCACCTCATTGCAACAAAGCTTCATTTACTCTCATTTATCAAGGGAAACTAGACTTTTCTTTGTTCGTGGCAGAAACAGGCCCAGATCGGCTTTGGTAGGTCCCCAACACATCTCCATCTCCCGTACTATGGTCCAGTCCTTAAACAAAACTTATTATCTCGGCTTCTCCCTTGCCTTAGAATGAATTACCTGCTCTCCCCCTCTTGAGGCTCTATCTGCACACAAAAACTCCTGCAGCAGGACCTCATCAGCCATATCTTAACACTAATCTGAAATTATAAGCCTGTGTTTACACAAACTTTAATTCATTTGATTTTTACAAAGCTGAGAGGAATAGAAAATATTTCTTCTATTTTTCAGATGCCAGCCCAAAGTCATAGAATCAGTAACCCAAAGCCAGGAAGTAGAGCCAGGAATTGACCCTCTGTCTGGGCTCATGCTCTTGACACTGTGCAACAGGACTTGAGAAAGACCCCATACTCAACCTCTACCTTGCACCAGTCCAATTCTATTAATCTGTCATCCCAGCTTTCCTTGCTTAAGAGCTCCTTGTGATTTTTACATGTTCCTTCCATGAATGAATTTCTTGCATTGTTTTTATCCCACCATCATTAGCCTTGTGACCTACTTTGACTATCCTAGAGTCTCTAATGTTCTCTTATAGTCCAATAACTGATCTACTGTCCAGCTTATTTTATGTTAAAGGCAAGTATTTTTTTAAAAAGCCACACAACTACACCATATTTCGATTAAAATTTATGATGGACTAGGTATAAGCAAGCAAAGCTGTTAGCTATCCTGACAATGATTAATAGAAGTTTGTGTGTTTTAGTGAATTATATATGCTGTACTGTAGGTACAGATGGCAAACAATGCAATTTATCTTCTATTTTCTTTAATGGTCTGGCCCATAAAAATAGGTCGATCATGAAAAGGCCTTCTTGAAATGATAATTTGGAAATGAAACTTTCATAAAGACACTCAAATGTAATTCAACATCCAAAGGGAAGAATAGACCCCTAGACTCTGAAGTGACTGAAGACAGGTATAACTTATAAAGACCTTTGTACATTTTCCACGTCCAGAAGCCATCTATTATAATGAGGATTTCACACAAGGAAGTGTTCCTGACATGCTCGTCTCTCAAAATTTGAGCTTAGCAAAATGGCTTCCAGAAATTACAGCCATTACAAATGATCACTCTGAAGAGCAGGTAAGTGTGAAAGGTAAGTTCAGTGGCAGCTACCCCTTCTTGCTCCATGTCAGAAGAGTATCAGGTCTCTTAACATTCTGGAAGAGGTGCTACTCTTGATCAACTCAACTGTATGCATTTTAGGGAACAGCAGAGAAATAATATACTATCCTGTCTCTTTGGGATTAAAAATTCCTGAGTGCTAAATGGCAGTGAAGCTGGAATTGAGACAGATATTCCGACTTATTTGTGGTATCTGTTATCCAGTTGATCACCTTAACTTCAGATCACTAGAGAAATAATATTAGAAGCAATATCTAACATGAATCCTTCATTATCTTCTCCAAAGTGTTTGTGAAACATTAGTTGATTTAACACTGACTATATTATGTCATAATGTCTTCTCTGTCCTATCTTCTTCCTAAGCACAAGCCTTAAGCACACATTACCCAACTTTGTTTCTATCTAAAAGATAAACAGCCCTCCCTTGTCTTCAGTCTAGCCTGTTTTCCTTTACTGACATTCTTTCTGTACCAGCCTTGCTAACATTTTTCTACAGGCTGTAGATCAGAGTTGTCCAACAGAGTAGCCCATAGCCCCATGTTACTATTTCAGTGTACTAAAATTAAATATAATTAAAAATTCAGTTATTTAGATATACTAGCCACATTTCAACTGTTCGATATGTCTTGAAATAGCCACATGCCTGTTAATGGTTATTTTAGAGGATAGTGTACATACAGAACATTTCCATCAAATCAGATAGTTCTTTGAACAATATTGGTCTATGATAAAGGAGAAGTTACTGTTGCCTGATCATTATTTTGTTTTTCCAATCTATCATAAAGTCTTTTTGATCTATACTCTTTTGAGGAATGTCTCTTCAGGCTACAGTAAAGGAACCAGGGCCATATTTATCCTTTGGTCTTAAACAACTAGAAAACTGGAAAAAATGCATAAAATATATTTTGAGTTTTCAGGCATTGGAAAAGTGGCAGCACAGAACTTGACATCTGAAAAAAGTGAAACAAAAAGAGGTGAGTTCTATGATTACCCAATTTATGCTCAGTGACAGTTTCTAAGCCTCAGGGAAGAAAAATCTAAACAAGCCAGAAGATTCCATGAGTCTCTGTTGAGGAGACAGAGTAAAGGGAGGTCAACAATGCTGGAATATGAGATGTGTGGTACCAAGAAAATTGACTACCTATTGAGAGAAATCTTGATGTTTATAGAGCAGTTCTTTCATGTCTTTGGCACATTATCCATCTATACATGCATGACAGAAAACCACCCAAGGTTGAGGAAAAAACAAAACAAAACAAAACAAAAACTTAGAAAAACTAGGCCAAAATAAAATTCGCAAAAAAGACTGTGAATAGGGATGCCTGGTGGCTCAGTGGTTGAGCATTTGCCTTTGGCTCAAGGCATGATCCTGGTCCAGGGATCCAGTCCCACTTTGAGCTCCCTGTGGGGAGCCTGCTTCTCTCTCTATGTCTCTGCTTCTCTCTGTGCCTCTCAGGAATAAATAAATTAAATATTAAAAAAAAAAAGAAGACTGTGAATAGTTCCCCTCCCCCATTAGCCAGAAGTGTTTAAAAACTACATAATAAATATCAGGTCGGGACGCCTGGGTGGCTCAGCAGTTGAGCGCCTGCCTTCAGCTCAGGTCATGATCCCAGGATTCGGGATCAGGTCCCGCATCGGGCTCCCTGCATGAGCCTGCTTCTCTCCCTGCCTGTGTCTCTGCCTCTCTCTCTCAGTCTGTGTCTCTCATGAATAAATAAATAAATCCTTAAAAATAAAGAAATACATACATACATACATACATACATACATACATACATACATAAATATCAGGTCAAATCCTCAGAAGGATATCACCTTAGTAGTGGATATAAATTAGAACAAGACTAAATGTTCTGAATGCTCTAACAAAGCTTAAAAAGCAATCTTTAGAAGGATCTACCTGCTTCTAACTAACATAACTAAGTGTGAGAACAACACACACTATTTAAAGAAATTCAAGAAAACGTAGTTCCCAAAAACCTAAAGTTCACAATATCTACCATCTAATAAAAAACTACTGGGTATGCCAAGAAGCATGAGAATACGACCCAAAATCACTTGAAAATCAGTTGATTAAAACAGACTGCCAAAGGGTGTAGATAATTAAATCAGCAGATGAGATGCCTAAACAGCTATCATATAAATAAACTTCAGAAGACCAATAAGATAAAGGAAAATGTGAATATAATGTGGAAAGAAATGGAGTATATAACAGTAACCCCAATGAAACCTTTAGAGTTTACAAATAAAATATCTAAAAGGAAAAACACACCACATAATGGATATAATTAACAGCAGGTAGTATACTACAAAAGAAAGATTACTACATTAGAAGACATAACAAAAAAATTATACAAAATGAAATGCAGAAGAAAAATGACTGTGGGGTGGCCCCGATGGCTTAGCAGTTTAGCGCTGCCTTCAGCCCAGGGCATGATCCTGGAGGCGGGGATCGAGTCCCACATCAGGCTCCCTGCATGGAGCCTGCTTCTCCCTCTGCCTGTGTCTCTGCCTCTCTCCCTCTCTCTGTTTCTAATAAATAAATAAAATCTTTAAAATAAAAAAGAAAGAAAAATGACTGAATGAACAAAATGATAGAAGAACAGCAACACGTGAAACAATTTCAAATGATCTAAGACACATATATTTGGAATTTCAAGGGGAAAGAAGGGAAATACAGAAAAAAAAAAAAGAGATAAAATAATGCTTTTTTTTTTCAAATTTAATGAACACTTACAACCCACTGAACCAAAAATCTCAATAAAATTCAAACAGAATAAGCAAAACAAGACTGTACTAATATACCTTATAATCAAATTGCTGAAAATCTATGATAAATAGAATATCTGAAAATCTTTTAGAGGCAAAAAAGCAAAACCAAAAAAACAAAAATAGAAAAAGATTAAATACAAAAGAACAAAAAGAAGAATTTTACTAGATTTTTCATAAGAAACTCTGCAAGCTATTAAGGCAATGTAGCACCACTTTTAGATGCCAAAAGAAAAAGAAATTACCCAGAATTCTATACTCAGAAAGAATATCTTTCAAAAAGAAAGGTGAAATCAAGACTTTTCAGACAAGTATAAGCTGAAAAATGTATCTCTAGCAGGTCTACACTACAAAAGATAGTGAAGAGATTTTTTTTCAGGTAAAAGGAAAATAATACCAGATATAAATTTGGATCTACTCAAAGTAATGGAATACCAATAATGAGGGTAAACTAAAAAAAATTCTCAACAAGCTTAATCTTATTGAAAGATAGTTGACAGCTTAACAAAAATAATCATATATCATGGGATTCAGAATATATGTATATGAAAACATGGAGCATATGGATGCTTACTGTTTTAGGTTCTTTTATATGTGAAGTGGCATGATTTTATTTGAAAGTAAACTGTGATAAGTTAAAGATATATTGTAAATACTAGAGCAACCACTAAAAAACAAAAATAATTATAACAAGTGAGACAATAGTAAAAAAAGAAATAAGAAAGATAATAACAGAAGCTACAAAATAGGAAACAGAAATACAGTAATGCATATCAAATCACAATCTTTTTTTTTGAAAAGATTAGCAAAATAAGAAACACTAGCCAGACTAATCAAGAAAATAGGAATAACACAAATAATCAAAATCAGGAGTGGAACAAAGGTCATTATTACAGTTGCTAAAAATATTAAAACTATGTGAAATATATATTAAATATAAAGTTAAAAATATTATGAATAGCTGTATGAAAAATTAATCATTGAAGATGTATAAAAATTCTGTACAAGACCCAAGCTACCAAATCTCACTAAAAAAGAAACAGATGAATAGTCCAAAATTTAATTTTTACACCTGAAATCACAGACTAAAAATTCTACAAAGAAAACTTCAGAACTAGATAGCTTCACTGGTGAATTTTATTCAACATTTAAGGAAGATATAATATCAATTATAAAAATTATTCTAGGACATAGAAGAATGTCAACCCTCCCTAACTGATTTTAAAAAGGCTAGTATTACCCCATTTGTAAAACCAAAGATACTGTAGTAAGAGAACATACCAATAAATATCTCCCATAAACACAGGTGCAAAAATTCATATTGTACTTTTTTAGCAAATCAAATCCAACAATATAGGCATCATGTCCAATTGGGGCAGGTCCCACGAATGTGAAGTTGGTTGAACATTTGAAAGTCAATCACTGGGATTCATTATGTGAATGATTAAAAAAGAACCCTATGATGATTTCAAGGAGAAGCATCTGACAAAATTCAATGCCCATTCATAGTAATAATTCTCAGTAAACTTGGAATACAAGAGACCAGTGCTCCTCGATCGAATAAAGGATACTTATGATAAAATCTACAGATAACATTGTAATTAATGGTGAAAAACTAAATGCTCTCTAGACAGAGAATGAGTCAAGGATACTCCATCTTTTCACTCCTATTCAACATTATACTGGAGGTGTTAGATGGTCGGGGGGAGAAGCACACTAATTAGAAAGGATGAAATAAAAAATTTTTTTATTTGCTAATGTCACAAACAAATCACCACAAAGCAGCTAGAAATGACAAGTGATTTTAGTAACTCAGTAGGTTACAAAGTTAATATACAAATGTACTATATACCTTATTCAGCATATTTTGATGCAGTAATGTCAAATTGTTATAACAATTTCTATTACTTATTCTCAATTTTTGTAATTTTCTTATTATGGATTGGTAACAAAAAGTCCATGAACAAGCACCCTTCTACAGACCACTACCCACATGATCGTTTTACTAAAAAATAGAACCTTCCATTTATTCAGTAAGTACTTAGTATCAGGCATTGTGTTAAACACAGCAATCTTCAAAATGAGGATGGCTCAAATTCTAGGATGGGGACCCCTAATGTAATATGTGACATGAGACAAGTTTACACATAATGAATATTTTCAAGAATATGTTTACTGACATAAATGATGA
The DNA here is from genome assembly GCF_018345385.1 of Vulpes lagopus. Classification (NCBI taxonomy): domain Eukaryota; kingdom Metazoa; phylum Chordata; class Mammalia; order Carnivora; family Canidae; genus Vulpes; species Vulpes lagopus. The sequence goes on along the minus strand of NC_054827.1, from coordinate 30,591,292 downwards.
GAAATTATTTGTGTCCAAAGAAGAGGGGGAAATCGAGAGCTGAGCTGATCCAAAAAATCTTAATGGTCGAAGATATTTGTGAATATGTCAGAGAAAAGCAATATGGAAACCCAAACTCATCCACATAACAATGACCTTAATGGTGAGAACCTGATATTTCATACTGTTAGTTTTTTAGGAAATGTATTTCTACAAAAGCTTCTGGGACATGAGGATGGGACTCTACATCTCCCCCTTCAAACATTCTCCCAGTCTTCCAAATCCACTAATCCACTCATGCTTCTAATTCCCAAACAGGAATGATATTCATGCCTAAAATCCCAAGAATAAAGCCAATGAACAGATTGTAAACCTCTGTATCATAGTATCATAGAATCACAGATTTTTAGTAATGGAAGACCCTTAGAGGTAAGATGATGCCAAAATTTTGCAAATATGGCAATAAGAGGTAAAAGTTTTTTCTTAGGCCATGTGGCCTTCCTGGAATCAGACTTTAGATCCAGCTCTGACATGAAATCTGGTGTTCTTTCTGTTATGCCGTAATGCCTTCCCAGGCAGAAAGGAAATGGTAAGTACCAATTGCAGCTGCTGTCACTGAATGTAATTAACAAACCCCGTATGTATTGAGTATGTAACAGAACGACAGCTTTGATCTATACATAAAGGCATGTCTGAACGCAAATGAAGGACTGAGGACAAGTCCCCCAGGCATCTCTTTACTAGAGTATGGAAGAAGCCTTCTGATAAAAATATAACCAAAAGGAAAAGAAGGTATGGGAGAACCAATTCATACATATTAAGTCATTATTGAAAAGAGAAGATAAAGTTGAAAATACTAAATTCTTACTAAGAATTTTCAGTGCTTATTAACTAACATTCACATCCCGGGAAAAATAAAGACTGCAAGATGAATTTCAAATAAAATGTCATTGTATCATTGAGAGCAGTCTTGGCCTTGGCATGGCTTTCAAAGGTAACAAGACACTGGAAGGAGCAAAGCTTATAGGGGTAGGGACAACATTCACAGCTGACATGCAGGTTCTATCAGCATTTAGGGGTGCCTATAGGTTTTAATGTAAATACCAAAATAGAATGATCCTGCTACCATATCCAACCAGCAAATGGATTCCAAAGCACAGAAAGTAAACCAAAAGAATAATCATAGAAGCCTTCAATAAGATGGGTAGTAGCACATCTTTATTTTCAAAAAGCTAAGTCTAAATATAGGACAATTGTATTTAAAAAAAATAAACTACTGGAAATTTCATGATTTCAGAGTCTCTTCTCCTGAATGAATAATTGAATTGTGAATGAATGAATGAGTAAAGCATTTGTGCTTTTGTATGCTTCAAAATCATGTAAAACTACCCTGCACACAACAAAATGAAATACAACATGAATAAGAAACCCAACCAAGATGATTCTATCACCGAATAAAGAAGAGACCATCCTAAAGATAAATTTTCCCTTATGCCTTTCAAACCATAGACAGCACATTTCTGACCCTACCTACAGGCTTCAAAAATTTAAACATCAAATACCTGTGTCAGAGGAGTATTTTTCCACATCAATAAATTATTTCATGATTTTATTTATTTTATTTTTTAAGACTTTTTAATTTATTTTTGAGAGAGTCGGGGGTGTGTGCAGGAGGCAGAAGGAGGAGAGAGAGAATCTCAAGCAGACTCCCCACTGAGTATGGAGCCTGATGAGGGCTCTATCTCCTGATCCTGAGATTATGACATGAGCTGAAATCTAGTCAGAAATTTAACAGACTGAGCTCCTCTATTTCATGATTTTAAATCCAAATATCTTTATGTCTTTATAACAATAACACCCTTCTACTTAAATAAGGTAAAGTATCTTATCCCTCCTGAAGTCCAGTTGAGTCATAAACCCACAAAGCCAAAGAGTTTGGAAGAGAAATGACACCAGAAGAGAGGGGTCAATGGTTTTCTGGAAAATGAAAAATAGTGACTGAGTGGTAAATGCCTTCACATGACAGAGAAAACTGGATCCTGGGTGATGACAGACAAAGAAAGGAACAAACAGCCAACAGACCCATGCAGAGAACAGGGGGACACTTCAGGAACTGGAGGCCCTAGGTATGTCAGATGGCTATGGTGGGAAGTGAAGTTACCAGCAGGATCAATTTAAGGTTGAACAATGGGAAGTTTGACTTACAGACTTCCTTTCCAACTCCATGCTGTTAATTCATATTTAAGATCTCACAATATTTGAGGAGGACCATTATCGTGAAAGATAGAGACCAAGTCAAACAAAGGATGCTTAGAGAAAAAAAGGTGAAGTGAAGAGCAGAATAATTTTTTAAAGAATACGAGATCTTTACAGAGATAAGAGAAAATGTTGCATGGCTGAAACAAAAGAAACTATAATAAAAATAATTTTTAAAAGTTCTTTCAAGACTTACATTTGGGTTAAATTATATTTGTATATGTAAACTATATTATAGTATATTATATTTGAACATGGAGGTCCTGATATCTTTTCAAATTAGTGATTTTGTTTCCTTGGGATCAATTCCCAGAAGTGGAATTGCTGGATCATGTGATAGTTCTATTTTTAATTTTTTGAGAAACTTCCATACTGTTCATAGTGGCTATACCAATTTACGATCCTACCAAATTGCACACAGATTTCCTTTTTTCCAAACCCACACCAACATTTTTTGTCTCTTGTTTTTCTTTTTGACAATGGCTATTCTAAAGGCATGCAGTGATATCTCATTGTGGTTTTAATTTGCATTTCCTTAATGACTACTAATGTTGAGCAGTTTTTTCATCCACCTGTTGGCTTTTGATATATCTTCTCTGGAGAAATCTCTATTTAAGTCCTTTGCCCATTTTTTCTTGAGTTATTTGGGTTTTTGCTATTTGTAAGAGTTTTTGCTAGTTGTATGAGTTCTTTATATATTTCAGGTATCAACTCCTTACCGGATACGTGGTTTGCAAATATTTTTCCCCCTTCAGAGGTTATCTTATCTCTTTGTTAATGGTTTCCTTGCTGTACAGAAACTTTAGTTTAATCTAGTCCCACTTATTTTTTTTTTTAAATTTTGTTGCTTGTGCTTTAGGTGTCATATTCGGGAGATCATCACCAAGATGATGATGTCAGGGAGATTTGTTCCTATATATCTCTTATAAGTGTCATTGTTTCAGGTCTTACATTTAAGTCTTTAATCCATTTTTAGTTTATTTTTGTGGGTGGTGTAAAATACGTGTCCAGTTTCATTCTTTTACATATGAATATCCAATTTTTCCCAGCATCATTTATTGAAAAGATTGCTTTTTCTTCACTGAATATTCTTGACTTCTTTGTCAAATATTAGTTAACTGTATATGTTTACGTTTATTTCGGGGTTCTCAATTCTTTCTATTAGTTGATTTGTCTGTTTTTATGCCAGTACCATACTGTTTTGATGACTATAACTTTATAGTATAGATTGAAACCAGGTAGTGTGATGCCTTCTGCTTTTTTCTTCTTTCTTACAATTTCTTTGGCTATTCAGGGTCTTTTTGTGGTTGCATATAGATTTTAGGAGTATGTTTTATGCTTCTGTAAAAAAAATGCTGTTGGAATTTTGATAGGGGTTACATTGAATCTATAGATATCTTCTACTAATATTAGCATTTTAACAATATTAATTCTTCCAATGTATAAACATGGGATACCTTTCTATTGTTTTGTGTCTTCTTCAGTTTCTTTCATCAATGCTTTGTAGTTTTCCCGTAGCTATCTTTTACCTCCTTAGTTAAATTTGTTCTTAAGTATTTTACTGTTTTCGATACTATTGCAAATGGGATCAATTTATTTCCTTTTCAGAAAATTTGTCAGTGGATAGAAATGCAACTGATTTTTACATTTTAATTTTATATCCTGCAACTTTACTGAATTCATTGATTAGATCTAAGTTTTTTTGGTTGAGTCTTCAGTATTTTCTGTGTATAAAATTATATCATCTGCAAATAGAAACAATTTTATTTCTTCCTTTTCAATTCTAATACCTTTTATTTCCTTCTTCTGCCTGACTGCTGTAGTATGACTTGTTGAATAGGTGTAGTGAAAGTTGGCATCCTTTCCTTGTTCCTGATCTCAGAGGAAAGGTTTCAGCCTCTCACCATTGTGTTTGATGTTAGCTGTGAACTTGTCATGTAAGGCCTTTATTATGTTGAAATGTGTTCTTTCAATGTCTAGTTTATCAAGGGTTTTATACCATGAGTAAATATTGAATTTTGTCAAAAGTTTTTTCTGCATCTATTGAAATGATCATATAATTCTCTTTTTTCATTCTATTAATGTGATGTATCACATTGATTGATTTGCATATGTTGAACCATCCTTACATCCCAGGGATAAATCCCACTTGATCATGGTAAATGATTATTTTAGTGATGCTGACTTTGGTTTGCTAGTTTCTTATTGAGAAATTTTGCATCTGTATCCATCAGAGATACTGGTTTGTGGTTTTCTTTTCTAGTAGCAACCTTTTCTGATTTTAGTATCAGGATAATGCTAGACTTCTAAATAAGTTTGAAAGTGTTTCCTCCTCTTCAATTTTTTTTTTTGAAAGAGCTTGAGAAGGACTGGTGTTAATTCTTTAAATGTTTGGTAAAATTCACCAGAAAAGTCATCTGGTCCTGGGCTTTTCTTTTGTTGAGAGAAATTTGATTACCAGTTCAATCTCCTGGATAATAATTGGTCTTTCAGATTTTCTATTTCTTCCTGATTCAGCCTTGGTAAGTTGTGTGTTTCAAATAATTTTTCCATTTCTTCTAGGTGGTCCAGTTTTTTTGGCCTATTATTTGTTTATAGTAGCCTTTTGTGGCCTTTTGAATTTCTTTAATATCAATTATAATGTCTTCTTTTCATTTTCAATTCTGTTTATTTGGGGCCTTTCTCTTTTTTCTTGGTTTGTCAAGCTAAGGGTTTGCCAATTTGATTAATTTTTCCAAAGAACCAATCTTTAGTTTTGTTAATCATTTCTATTGTTGTTCTGTTCTCTGTTTTATTTATTTCTTCCTTAGTCTTTATTATTTCCTTTATTCTGCTAACTTTGGGCTTAGTTTGCCCCTTTTATCTAGTTCCTTAAGGCATAGAATGAGGTCATTTGTTTGTATTCTTCTTGGATAATTTACCTATTCATTTATTGCTATGAACTTTCTTCTTAGAACTGCTTTTGCTGTGCAGCCCGGGTGGCTCAGTGGTTTGGTGCCGCCTTCAGCTCAGGGTGTAATCCTGGAGACCTGGGATTGAGTCCCATGTCGGGCTCCATGCATGGGGCCTGCTTCTCCCTCTGCCTGTGTCTCTGCCTCTCTCTCTCTCTCATGAATAAATAAAATAAAATAAAATAAAATAAAATAAAATAAAATAAAATAAAATAAAATAAAATAAAATAAAAAGAACTGCTTTTGCTGCATCCCATAGGTTCTAGTATGTTATGTTTCCATTTTCATTTGTCTCAAATTCCTTTTTTTATTTACCCTTTAATTTCTATTTTGATCCATTGGTTGTTTAGGAAAGCACTGGTTAATTACCCTGTGTTCATGAATTTTTCAGTTTTCCTTTTGTTACCAATTTCTGGTTTTGTGCCACCATGGTCAGAGAAGTTAATGGCATGATTTCAATCTTGAATATTCTAAGAATTGCTTTGTGGCCTAATATAAGTTCTATCCTAGAAAATGTCTTATGTGTGCTTGAAAAGAATGTATATTCTGCTTCTTTTGCATAGAAAGTCTGTAAATATCTGTTAGGGCCATGTTGAAATATGCTGTTTCCTTATGGATTCTCTGGGTGATCTATCCATTGTTGAGAGCAGGGTATTAAAGTCCCCAAATATTAATTAGTATTTACTATTTATTTCTCCTTTTAGCTCTGTTTTTGCATTACATACTTCAGGTATTTCAATGATAGGTGCATAAATTGTTGTATCTTCTTGACAAATTGAACCTTTTATCATTACATAATGACCTCCTCTATCTCTTTTTTTTTTACCATTTTTAGTTTAGTGTTTATTTTGTTTGATATAGGTATAACTAACTACTCCTGCTTTTATTGTTGTTGTTACTCTTTGCTTGTAATGTCTTTTTCATCCTTCCAACTTTTAGTCTGTGTCCTTACAGCTAAAATGAGACTCTTATAGCCAGCATATTACTGGATTTGGTTTTTTTATTCAGTTACCCATTCTCTTGTCTTGTGGTTGGAGAATTTAACCTATTGTATTTAAAATAATCATTGATAGATAAGGACTTGTATTACCATTTTGTTCATTGCTTTCTGATTGTTTTGTAGATTCCCTTGTTCCTTATTTCTAATCCTGCTATCATTTTTGGTGTTTTGATGTCTTTTGGTATTTTGATAGTATTTTGCTTTGACTTCTGTATCATGTTCTTTTGTGTAATTACTGCAGGCTTTTCTCTGTGGTAACCAGAGTTCACAGAAAATATCTTAAACATACAACACCCTATTTTAAACTGACAATAATTTCAATAGAATTCATAAACTCCTGATTATACTTCTCTTCCCCCTAATATTTTAGTCGCTGCTATTATAATTTATACATTTTTATATTGTCTAACTAATAACAGATTATTGTAGTTATGGTTGTTTTTATTACATTCACTTTTTTTTTTAACTTTTAGATTGGAGTTGTAAGTGAATTATGCACCACTATTAACATACTGCCTAATCTAAGTATGACTACATATTTACCATTACAAATGAGATTTACATTACCTTGTGTGTTTTAATGATGTATTTAGCTTACCAGTCAAAGAAATCCCTCTAAAGGCAGATGTGGTGGTAATGAAGTCCCTCAGCTTTTGTTTGTTTGGGAAAGTCCAGACTTTATAGCAAGAAATACTAGGTCCTTCATATTCAGGTTCCAACTTTCCTGTTTGACTTAATCCTTCACCACCACTTTCCTCCATCCCTAGCACTCTACCTTTCGGTGCTAGGGCAATATCTGCTTTCTGGGCCGTTACACACTGCTTCTCTCCTTAATTCCTCTCATTCTTCAAGTCCAGCTCAGGTCATCTGTACCCCTCATATAGCTTGAATGTTCCATCTACCTACCACCATCACTTGCTTTTTTAAAAAATTCAGTTCTATCTATAAATTAAGTACTATTTATTGAGTACCTATGGTATACAAGACACTGCAATGGGTGATGTACTTATATTACCTCTTTGAATCACTCTTTTAATCACCTGTTGTGTACATAATATACTATTATACCTATTTTCCAGAGGAGGAAAGCAAATCTTATAGAGGTTTAGAACTTACCTAGACTTATAGGTAGTTTATTAAAGAACTAACATTTGAACATGGGTTGATATTACTTCAAAGCCCATCTATCATTTTGTACTTAACACTCTGAACTATTTTTAGAAATGAGTGCCTGATTATAAACTCCATAAGGGCAAGTACCATCATAAGTATGTTAACATTATCTCCCCAACATACAGTATAGTGCCTGGCTTATAATAAGTACACAATAAATATTTGTTGAAGGAATGATGTGTTTGTACAATGTTTCCTCCATCATTTGTGTGCTCCTTGAGGATATTAGTCATCTTTCTATGCTGAGATAGTAGTGCAGTGTTTGTTGAAAGAAAAATGAATATACTACATATTCTTCCTCTCTCTCCTCTCTCTCTCATGCATACACACACACACACACACACACATACACACACAGAGTAGTTTTTGGTTGCTCATGCAGGGCCTTGAAAACATACCCTGCTGCTGGTTTTGGTATTATTTTCCAAACAGATCACAGATCTTTAAAGTCAAGAGCCATGTCTTCCAGTTTGGGATCTCTCCACACCGTTTTGCACGCTTGGTAGATACTTGATGTTTAAAAAAGCTGCTTTGATTGCTCCTCTTGCTGCCACGAGAAGAGAGATAAATATATGTTCAGTGGACTGTACAAAAAGCTTACGTATCATTTGCCTGAGTAACTCTTGCTTATCCCTTCAAGTGAGACACATGTTTGGCTGCGCAGATTTGAAAGCCATCTGATGTGGTCTGGCCTAAATGAGACCCTGGCACTGAGAGGAACTCTGCCAGGTTGTAAGCTCTATGGCTTTCTGGAGGTGAGTGCTCCAGAAAAAGCCATACCTGTTCCTCAGAGCTGGTGGGGACCAGGATAAGGGTGAGAGAAGAACATTAACATTTTACGTCTGGAAATTAGAGGTTTTGGCATCCCAGGGAAGAAAACGATGTGGCCTTTCTGAGCCTGCAGGAACTGCTGCCAAATGTCTTTCCCCTTGAAACAAAAACTGTGTTCAAGTCTAGATAATTACCACTGAGCTGTGCCAAGCCCAAAAATCCTTCTCATCCAAGCAGCCCCCACAGGGAGTTGAAATTTACATTTATAACCATTATCTTAAAAAAAAAAGTTAGTTTTCAGGACCAAGCTTCACACACATAACCTTGGGGTTAGATCTGGATGAGTCCTGAGGCTGGACCTACCAAGTCAACCAAGGAAAACCATGTAAGAGAAAGACAGCTTTTTTTCTTTCTCATTAATAGAGAATGCTTAGAGGGAAAATATTGAAAGAATAGAACAGCTAAAATATCAGAAGCAAGATTGCTTTTGTAGTACCATATAGCCTGTTTTTCTGGAATTTTATAATCCCAGAAATGAGCAGGCTGTTTTTCATCTGATCTCCAGATGACTCTCATAGACTCAAGAGAGACATAGTTCTCAAATCCATCTGATCCCCTTTGCCTATCTGAGCAGAATCAAAACACTCAGAGCCCTCAAATATTTGGCCAAACAACAGAAGTAGCCAGGCAACAGATACTTAAACACACACACACACACACACACACACACACACACACACACACACAAAGAAAACCCACGAAAAAACACACACACAAAAAAAAGATTAAATCATTTGCCTTTTCTTATGATAAAGGCACAGCCTTTATTGTCACTGAAAACATTCATCGATATTATTCATGTCTGATTAATTCAGAGTAAGTCCCAGTTTTCTGTTTTCAATTCCCTTGGTTTATGAATTCAGAATCATTAACTATGTATCAATGCCTTATGCTTTTATTTTCTTTTCTCCCTGGGAAAATTAATGTCAGTCTCTGTTGATTTCTCCATCTTCCCCAGAAAAGGTACCAAAAAAACCCAAGAAGATTCACAATAGAGGTATCTGATTGTAGTGTGATTGGTGGAGGGGGTGGGTGTTGGTAGTTAGATAAGATGGGAGCCGGGGGAGCATTCAGCTCTCAGCCATGTCTTCCTATTGGGATTCACCAACAGTGGAAAAAGAATTTAATTGCCCCTCCCTCCTTCTTTATGTTTGACAAGGGTAATATATTACTGCCAAACCTTGTGAAAACGTTAAGAAACATCATTCCAGCTGTTAGAGTCAATGAGAAAAGCCATGAGTCTTGTCAAGTCCTTTTGCTACTTCACAGCATAAAACTGTCACTTCATTAATTAGATGAGCGTGTTGCCACGCGACTCCAGGATGCTCACTCTTCATCACTGATCTTTGTCAATTTTGGTAATAAAACAGCAATTTAATAATCCCCCCTCACACATTAGTAACTGTTTTATGATGGAATTTCAGTTTCCTGGTGCACTTGATTAATCAGTCTGGGGAGGTCTTAAATAGATATATTAGGAGTTTAATTAAAAGGCAGGCTGCAAAAAAAAAAAAAAACTGAAAGGAAGACACAGTTTAAAGAAAACAAGTTCAAGTGACTATGCGATAAAATGGATCTATATTCCAGATAATCAGTTTATTTTTTTTAATATTTTATTTATTTATTCATGAGAAAGAGAGAGAGATAGAGAGGCAGAGGCAGAGGCACAGGCAGAGGGAGAAGCAGGCTCCATGCAGGGAGCCTGACTTGGGACTCGATCCCGGGTCTCCAGGATCAGTCCCTGGGCTGAAGGCAGCACTAAACTTCTGAGCCACCCAGGCTGCCCGATAATCAGTTTCTTATACGCATTTAGGCTAAAGGCAGACAAATAAACTTATGGGAGCATGAAACACCATAGAAACCTCATGTTCTGTCCATAGGATTCCAAAAAGGCAGGGGTTTAATTGTCTACCACTCCCATCCCCACCTTGCACCCGCCAAAGCCCCCTATAACCACAACTGGCAGTGACTCAGGTGGCTGGAGGGCTCCTTTGGAACTCTATGTATGGCACCTGGTAATAACCTTTCTTGTGTCCAATGGCAGCAAGAACTGAGCTCTTTCTATTAGGCTATGAATAGATCCCACAGGAGATTTTAAAGTAACCTCTTACTTCCCCTGGGTAATAGAATCTCAAGTAATAAGAGGGTATACATTAGAAACTTCTTGGTATAAATGAAACGGGACAGAAATAAATTGGCTACCTGGCTAGATACAAGCTGGTGGTGAAGAGCAACCTGGTGAAATAGGAAATGCATCAGATCAAAGCCAAGAGGGATGGGTTCTGGTTCTGGCTCTTCCACTGGCCACAACAATACATTTGAATTAATTAATTAACCAACTGTGTAATTTTAGGCAACTGTTTTCATCTCTCTCTGCTTCAGTTTTCTCATTTATAAGACCTCTACTGTCCTTTCCACCTAAACATTCCTCAACTCTCTACACTCTGTCTTGATTCCTTCTTCTGTCCCTTCCCCCCCATTCCTTCCCCTGCCCTCAGCAGTGTGGCTTTGACAAGTGCTGTAGGGCCCTGAGAGGTAAAGGAGTGTGTGTGTGGGGGGGTAACACTTTAACTAAAAAAATATATATATATGTAGTCACAGCCTTACTAATAAAATTAACCAGAGGATCTATCAGGCAGTACTACTATACTCCTAAGTTAAGTTATATATTACCACAAGAGCAAACCTCAAAAACAAACAAACAACAAAATACCAAGATGAATCTAAGAAAAGACTACTATAATATCTAGGTTAAAAGTGAAGGTCACATAATTCAAGCAGTTATAAAGATATATCAGAGAATCATTTTAATCATTGGAGTGGATGTGATATACAATCCATATTAACAGTCAAATTCTGTGAGCCTTTGAATATAAAATTGATGATTTTGGCTAATCTTACCCCAATAATAACCAAGAAAAACACACCCCACGGTTTTCTCAAGAGGAAGTATAGTTATCTAGGCATCAGTGCATTTCCATGGTACTTGTTACTAAAATATTTATTTCTTCTCTTCATCCTTATACTCTGCTCTCTGAGAGGTCCTGCAGAACAATTGATTCCAGCTCCTGATTGATCTTATTATATATGATTTTAAAGATGCTAAGGTGTACAGAATTGGATCAGCTATAATCCTTAGCTCATTATAAACTGTTATCAGTAATCCATATATGACATTAATTTAATTATCTGTTAATTTTAATAATAAATAATAATAGACCATGAGGCCTAGTAATTCAAACTCTGGTAATAGCTTTTGTCTATTTATATACTCATCTTAAACCTGCCTTTCCACCCCAAAATAAATACAATCCCAAATTTTTTATTACTTATTTCCTTTAATATTTAATATTTTTAGAATTAAGTATGTGTGGCTAAACAATATATCATTTAGTTTACTTGTTTTGAATTTTGTAAAAGAACATTTATACTGTTTGTAGTCTTTTGGAATTTGATTCTTTTATTTCCATTAAATTAGTAAGATTCATTCGTGTCATAGTGAATATATGGGGTTGATTTAGTTACCTGCTCTGTAATATTCTATTGTTTGAATATACTATAATAGTTTTCATTTTGAACAAATTTATCCACCTTTTTTATGGTTAATAGTTTTGATATCTTATTGAAGGAAAAGTTTCCTACCAGATTATCCACAAAAATTCTACTTTTGGTAGTTGATTCTCAATGTATCTGAAGTTGTTTAGTTTGTTATGATATGAGATAGATTTCCAGTTTCCTAGCCAGTAGCATAAGATAGGAAAAATAAGTAAAGCATAAGGCTTTAGAAGAAAAAAACTGGTATGATTATTCAGAGAAATATTCAACAGATAATTATTATAAAATATATTATAGAATATATAAATATGATAAATATTATAAATTACAGGAGAATTGAATAGTTTTTAAGAGGACAAAATAGGGCAGCCCTGGTGGCTCAGCGGTTTAGTGCCACCTTCCACCCAGGGCATGATCCTGGAGACCAGGGCTCGAATCCCACATCAAGCCTGCTTCTCCCTCTGCATGGGGCCTGCTTCTCCCTCTGCCTGTGTCTCTGTCTCTGTCTCTCTCTCTCTCTCTGTGTCTCTCATGAATAAATAAATAAAATATTAAAAAAAAAAGAGGACAAAATATGGGACATCTGGGTGGCTTAGTTGGTTAAGTATCTGACTTCTGATTTTGTCTCAGGTCATGATCTCAGGGTCCTTGGATCCAGCCCCACATGGGATTCCATGTTCAGTGGGGAATCCGCTTGGGAATCTCTCTCTCTTGCTCTTTCTCTTCCAGGAGTGGTGGGCAAAATATAAAATCCTATTGTATTTTTATATATCAGTAGCAAATAATAAGAGAATGTAAAAATTTAAATAAAGATATTACATAGTGAGTAACCCTGTAAAATATTTAGGAATAAATCTAATCAAATATGTATAAGTTCTAGGAGTGTAAATTTATAAAATTCCACAGAGAGACATTCCAGAAGACCTAAATAATTGGAAATAGAATCATGTTTGTGAAAGAAACCTATCATGGAGATGCCAATACACCCCAAATTGATCTATGGACTCCATGCAATACCAATCAAAATCCTAAGTGGGCTTTGACTGAGGCTTATTCTTAAATTTCTGTGAAGGTAAGAAGAGCCAATAGTAATCAGGATAAGTTTAAAAACAGTTAAGAGAGAAGACATGTCTTGTCATATATTAGGCTTTATGATAGAACTATTATAACTGAAACAGGATACATTTATGAAGAAACAGACACATTGACAAATGGTATAGAGTAGAATAGAGCCCATAAAAAAACCCAACATACACATGGAATTTTGAAAGATGATATAAGTAGCATAGCAGATCAACGTGGAAAAGGGGGTTATAATAAAAATGGAACTGGAAAAGTTGTTACTCAGATGTCTGTGGGTAGGAATTGGTTTAATGTCACTTATCTAATCAATTGGTATTTATTAAAGTGGCACTTCAAAGCTCACAGGCTTGTCTTCATTAATAACAAGCTCCCGGAAGTCTTCCTTTTAGAGAAGAATCTGAATCTCATAAGGTGGTTGCATTAAGATCTCTGGGGGACACTTGAATAATAACAGGGAGTCCCTATTTCCCTTTCAAGAAGAGTGAGGCTGTTTAACTGGAAGCTTTCAGACTGGTGAATGAGAGATACAATTTAAGACCAAAGTTGAACTCCATGAGGTCAAAAGGAGAAGCCGAATGCTAAGTCCAGCAGTCATCTTTCAAGGCTCTTTCCCCTCATAAGTATTCAACCTCTTTTCTTAAAAAAATGTCAAGTATGTTTTAAAGGGTGCAACTAGTAAACTATTAGCTTACTGGAAGCACTCATATAGTTTGGTCTGCTTTTGCCTCATGGCTATTAAGAGTCACAACTCATTTGCTTGGGTCTACATTTCAGTGCATTTCCATATAACCATTTATCACTGACTTATGTGTATCTCTCTTTACCCCTGAACCATACCTTCCTGTAGTTTCAGTATCTGAGAGCCTGAACACAATAATTCATTTCAACCCATAAATATTCTTTATAGAAATGTACATGTTAAAAAAGAAATGTACATGTTGTCTATAGAAGTATTCATTTAACCTTTCGTTCATTTACCCCATTGATATTTATTAAAGTGTCACTTCAAGGTTCTTGCATAGTACTCAGTAATAATAGGTACTCAAAAAGTTTTCTTTTCTCACCACATACTATCTGAATTCTTTGGATTTGTGGCACCCTATACTGTACTTTCAACTATATTATTGATCTTCTCTGCTCTTGGCTTAATATCTTGTCCCTTGTCTATTGACTCAAATCCTCCTCTTGAACATAAGGCTGATATCACTACTTAGATATTTGACTTTTTGTGTCAGTTGTAATTTTAGTTTCTCTTTGTTCTCATCCTATGTTTCAGGATAATTTTTAGTGCATTCCCTAGAGACAGGGCCAAAGCATCCTACCCTAGCACCAGTTCACATGTCTAGCTTTCCCAACAGGCTTGCCCCTTACTCTGAATGGAGAAAATAAGTCACAGAGCACTTTTATAAGCTTTTTTTCAGAAAGTGTACAAGTTTGGAGAAACAAAAGATATACATTAAATAATTAGAGAAGATTCCCAGGTTAGCATATGTCTTCAAACTACATCTCTACTGAATCATGTACACTGCATGTTTGAACTGCCTGGATGAATTTCACCTCTTATGGAAAATCATCTTATTTCCTAGTTCACAGTTTGAATTTGTGCTTTCTCTGCTTAGGAAATATGGAAGTGTTCCCAAATCAGACAGAAACTTAAAATGGATTTGTTATTTGGAATGCTTTTTCTCATGCTAGAATCCCCATAGCCATTACTCTCCATTTCACTCACTTGACACAGATACACTAAAGACAATTAACAATAGGTTGTAGAATGTATGGCTTGTTTCTCTTCTTCACTCCCTGAGAACAGCTCTTCCACCTTTCAAAGTCCTCAGTCAGAGTCCCAGAGGAAGCAGATGACACATTCAAACTGGGAGAATTTGAGGAAATTTAGTAAAGGGACTATTTACAGCCCCTAAGGGATAGTGCAGTATTCAGGGACTAGTAATTATAGGGCTGACTCCTTGGCTAATTCTAAAAGGGTAGAAGAGAAAGCAGTCATCATAAGTCAGAAGCAGAGAAAGCCTGTGGAGCATGCTGATTGATCTTTGTTCAAAGAAGAATCTAGGAATAGTGCCTGTTAGGACAGTACTAAGGAAATTAATACCCTGACCACATAATGCCTCCCTTCCTTCCCTCCAGTCTCCTGGTATTGCTTCCCATTGAAAAACAAAAGCATAGACAAAAGCAAAAAGTGACCCTTGTTGTAATCTATACATACAGCCTTCCAAGGTACAAATGAAAGTGGAGAGTAGAGAATGGGTCTGCAGGGACAAAAGGAAGACACATAACATATTTTCTGAGCCTCAGGTTACTTACATACAAAATGGACCCAACCAAAATGGAATTTAAATTAGAAATAAATAGCAGAAAGATGTCCAGTAAATCCCCAAATATTTGGTAAATGGATAGTATGTCGATCAAGGAAGAAATCAATAGGGAAACTATAAAGCATTTTCCCTGAGTGTAAATGAAAGCATAACATATCAGGAGTTGTGGGATGCATATAAAACAGTACTTAGAGGGAAATTTATAGCTTAAAACTATATTAGAAAAGAAGAAAGATTTCAACCTAATGACCTCAGCTCCCACAGTAAAAAAAAAACAAATAAAAATAATAGTAACAATAATAATAAAGGCCTGAGCAAAAACTAACATAACAGAAAATAGCAGAACATTAGAGAAAAACAAGAAAATTAGAAAGTGATTAAGTGATTATTTATGAAGATCAATACAAATGCTAAACCTCTAGCCAGCCAGAATGATCAGTGAGAAAAGAAAAAAAATACAAGCTATCAATATCAAGAATGAGAAAGTTGACATTACTACAGATTCTTCAGACACTAAGAGGATACTAAGAAAACATTATGAAAAATCAATATGTCAACCACTTGGATAGCTTAGATTAAATAGCAAATGCCTGCAAAGGCACAAACTAAAGAAGCTGGCTTAAGAAGAAGTGGTTAACTGTAATAGCTCTGCATTTATCAAACAAATTGAATTTACAGTTAAAAATCTTCTCACAAAGAAAACTCCAGACCCAGATAGCTTCACTGGGGAATTTTATCAAATATTTAAGAAATAAATAATACTAATTCTACATAAAACTTTCCAGGAAAATATTAAAAGAAAAAAATAATTTTTAATTCATTCTGTGAAGCCATCCCCCTCTGACACCAAAACCAGGCAAAAGCATTACAAGAGAAAACAAAACTGCCTACCAATATCCTTCATAAATGTGAGTGAAAAAATATTTAACAAAATTCTAGCAAATCAGCTCAACAATACATAGAAAGGTTAATATGTCCAAATGGGGTTTACCTGAGGAATGTAAGGTTGCTCTAACATTTAAAAAATCAAATAATAAAGATGGGGCACCTGGGTAGCTCCATTCGTTAAGTCTCAAACTCTTGATTTAGGCTCAGGTCATGATCTCGGGTCATGAGTTAGAGCCCTGGGTCAGACTCCGTGCTCAGCAGGTGACTGCCTAGGATTCTCTCTCTCCCTCTCCTTCTGCTCTCAACTCTGCGACAACCCTCCCCCTCTTGTGCCCACTCCTCTTCTAAATAAATACATAAACAAAAGTCAGGGCACCTGGGGGCTTGGTTAAGCACATGCCTTTGGCTCAAGTCATGATCCCAGAGTCCTGAGATGGAGAGACCTGTGTGAAGCTCCCTGCTCAGTGGGGAGGCTGCTTCTCTCTTTCCCTCTGCCCCTCCCCCCACTCATGCTCTTATTCTCTTTCTCCCTCTCTCTCTCTCTCTCAAATAAATAAATACAATCTTTTAAAATAAATGAACAATTGATATATTCACCGTATTAAAATTTAAAGAGCAGAACCATACAATTATCACAATAGATCAATGAAAAGCATTTAACAAAAACCAACACCCTTTTAAGATAATATCTGTCAGCAAACTAGTTAATAAGGGAATTTTCTCAGCTTGTAAAAGGCTATCTACAAAAAGCCTACAGGTAACAACATTGTATTGAGTGGTAAAAGACAGGATGGTTTCCCTAGAAATTCAGGAACAAGCAAGGACTTTGATAAGCCTCAGTTTAACTGTGGTTGCCATGCAGACCACCTGACCACAGAGGGAACACTCAAATGTCCCATTTAGGTTTAAAATAGGATGGGATTGGGCACCTGGGTGGCTCAGTTGGTTAAGCATTTACCTTCGGCTCAGGTCATGATCCCAGGGTCCTGGGATTGAGCCCCACTTGGGGTTTCCTGCTCAGCAGGGAGTCTGCTTCTCCCTCTCCTCCCCGTTTGTGCTCTCTGTCGCTATCTCTGTCTCTCTCAAGTAAATAAATAAAATCTTAAAAAAAAATAAGATGGGTCACCTGCGTTTATAAACATAGGTTCAAAATCTTGTTTAGTCTCATGAAGCTATGACTCATGATCTGATATAATTCTTCTTCATCAATTTCATCACATTCTTGATTTAGTTCCTTGTCCTATCTCCTTTACTCACTGCGTCTACATGGAAACTCCACACACCTCACTAGGTCTTTCAGGTACTGCCTATTTCCTTGCTTGTTTACTGGGGTGGGGGGGGGGGTGAGGGGGAGAGGAAGCCTCAAGAAGTTGTGTGTAGTCAACTGTCACCATTTCTCTCCCACCCTTTTTCTCTTTGTCCTACTCCAAACAGGACTTTATGCCAGCACTGAATTAAAACTCCTTCTGGGAGGTCTTTAACAACCTCCATGTTGCCAATGCAATGTCAATCCTCTGGCTTTATCTTACCTCATCTGTGAAAAGCATTTGACACCTTTGATTGCTCCTTGGTTTTCTTGGTGCTTCTAAAACGGTCTACTTCTTAAAATTTTTCTCCTAACTCCTTGGCTGCTCTTTCCTCCCTCTTTTGCCACTGCCTCCTCATATTTTCCTGACCACATAAAGTTGTGGTGCTCAAGGGTCTTTGTTTTCTCTTCTGTAAGTACACTCACTCCCTCTATGATTTCATCCAGTCCTGTGGTCTACACACCTCCTGTTTCACAAGCTCTGGCATTACTCCTCAGCTTTAGATGCAAACGTCGAGGGATCCCTGGGTGGTGCAGTGGTTTGGCGCCTGCCTTTGGCCCAGGGAGCGATCCTGGAGACCCGGGATCGAATCCCACATCAGGCTCCCGGTGCATGGAGCCTGCTTCTCCCTCTGCCTGTGTCTCTGCCTCTCTCTCTTTCTCTCTGTATGACTATCATAAATAAATAAAAAAATTAAAAAAAAAAAAAAAAGATGCAAACGTCGAGCTCCCTACATGATACCTCCATCTGCATGTCTAACAAGAGTCTTGATTTTAACACTCCCTGCTGGAAAATAATTTTTAAATTTCATCCCCCATCCTCATCCTGTTTGCCTTTTCCCTGGTCTTTTCTATGACATTGAATGGCAATAACATTCACCCAGTAAGTCAGGCCCCAAACCTATAAACCACACCTGGTACTTCTAGCCTCATGCCCACACATGATACACCAGTTGGTCTTGACAGGATCCACACCACTTCCTGCATGTGGCCTGCTACAATGCCTTATAGCCAGCATCACATCTGTCCATGACTACTTTCCCTTCTTTCACTCCTGTCCCCTGAAAACCAATTCTCCTGCACTTAGTGGCTGAGTGATCTGCCTCCATGTCAGACTTACTAATGTTCAGAACAAAATGCACATTATCTGACCCTCATCCACACTATGGACCCATCTCCACATAACCCAGCTCTTTCCAATTCTTAGACTTTATCCCCTAGCTCCTCCTTTTCTCTCATTTTGTTCTAGTAACAGTAGTCTTTTCTCCCATTCATTGACTATACCGTACTCTGAATTTGTCACTTCCTCTGCCTGGAACACTTTTCCATTAGGCATCTGAATGGCTTCTTCCTGCACTTCAGTCATATCTCTGTTCAAATGTCACTTGCTCTGAGAGGCTTCCTGTGACCATACTATTTACCTCTTTGTCCTAATGTCACTTTTTCCCCATATGTTGGTTAGTATCTTTTACCTTAAATCACTTAGACCACATTAAATTATGTATTTATTTGCTTAAGTGTTTACGATCTGTCTCCCTATTTAGAAATATAAATTCCAAAAGGGTAGGTTCTTTTCCTGTCCTGTTCATCCCTATATACATGGTGGCTAGAACAATGTCTGGCTCATAGTAACTACTCCATAAATAACTGTTCTAAGAATGAAATATTGAGAAAAATATTGCCTCAGATCAATATATTCCATTAAAACCTTGCCATGCTTTGAGATTTAGTTATTCCCCTTTTTATATGGCCTTTTGCTAATTGCATTCTACAAAATAGAGAAGTGAGTGATTTCAATAAAGCAAAAGAAATTCATGGCAAGTTTACATTTAAATATTAAAAGCATCAATCATAATAATGCTCTATGTTTCAATAACACTTTTATGGGTTTCTTGGTACTTTCTTATATACTATCCCATTTCATCCTTATAATAATCCTTCATTAGTAGCTCCATTTTGCATATGAGAAAATGAAAACTCAGTAGAGCTGAGGGACTTGAACAAGTTCATGCTGCTAAGAAATGACAGACACAAGATTAGAAGCGATGTTCATCAGACTTCTCACCTAGGATATTTTCACTATGTCACACTCCCAAAGCTCACCTGAATCCTTTCAACTCTGTCTGTGTCAGGCCCAATGTAAAAGAAACAAATTTGAAATGGCACTCCACGGCTCATATTGTGAAAATGCATATTGTCTTTAAAAGGCAATCTCCAATTTGAAAAAGATTCTGATTCTGATTCTGATCCAGGAACTCTGAGAAGAAGCCAGACGAGGAGCTTGGCTCTGCAGATCCAATTCCCAGTTACAGGGCAGGAGCTGTAACATAGGCATCTGGCAGAAAAGACCAGCTGGGAGGGTCAGGCTTGGACCCTCCCTGGTCCACAGAAGAGCAGGTGTCTTATGAGTCAAATGTCTTAATACAGAAGAATAGCTGTAAATGTGTAGCTTAGAGACCATATACAGTCTGAATATTTTAGCTTGGGGTTCTATCTAATTTTGCTTTTATTTGTTTCGTGTTACTGTGGTGCAAAGTTTATTTTGTATTTTAAATTGATTACAAATGTTCAAAGGACTTCACACAAAAGTCTGAGTTTTTCAGCTTCCTTTTAAAACTGGACAAATAGAAGGACAGCTAGTTTACCACATAAAATCATGACAAATCATAGCATAGATTAGTATCTACCTCTTCACATAGGGTGTGTACTTTCTATTTGCCATGGTCCCCAGTATTGGCTCATAAATTACAGATTTCTGTTTTGCTCATCTATGTTGTTTTATTGACCTCTGTGGATAGTTGAATTTGTGGCCTCTGATTTAGGAATTCCTAGCTATATAAAGCAAGCATGAGGAACCAGATAAACATCAATGACGTGAGGTGATATGAATGGGCTGTAGGAACTTGTATTTCTAAGTAAACACCTTTTTTTTTTTTTAGGAAGTAAAAGCATCTTGAAAAGAGTGTGTTCATAATAAACATATTGCAACTACAATGCACAACCATAAACAACCAAAAGAGCATCTTGCCTAGTGGGGCTGATTCCCCAGTGCAATCTGTTGCTTTGATGTATGAGCTGAATCCATTTATTATTAATTGCTTCCCCTAAATGTTTTCCCCAACATCTTCTCAGAGCCTTGAAGGAAGAACTCCAGAGGTTCAATAATACCTTACTTATGAGGGGTGGAACACACTACCCCAAATCAACCATTTCCATGGTAGCATGTAGAGCAGAGTCTTAAGGAAATGAGGAACATGATATGAGAGGAAGGAGATCATTATATATTTTTAGCCAAGACAATACTGGATAGGGTGATCTTGTGAAATACTTGTTCCACTAGGACAATGTCTGGGCATTGATTGTTGTGAAGGGAGAAGGATAGGTACTCATGGTAGGAGGGGACTCTCGTTCCCACAAAAGAAAAGTATTCCTACTTCATTCCTACTTCTCCAAAAAAGAGGAGTCACTCATGTTATGGATGTATTTAGAAGACCTGGAACATGTTCCACTCAGACTCTTCTTGCCCAACTTCAATATGCCTACAGAGAAAATGCATTTTGGCATGGTCTCCACCCTGTGATAAATTTAAAAATCCAGATTCTGCCTTCAGAAGGTAAAGCCTTTCTAGGGGAAGAACTTCAATTAAAGGGTGAATAATAGGATGTCTATTATGACCACACATCTGAAGCTATTATCTCCAGATAACAGTATTATCATTCTTATCTCCATTTGTTTATTTTTTATGTTGCAATACCTAGTGAGCATGGGAAGGCTTATTTAAGATAACCATAGAACCCTAATAATGCTGAAAAAAGTGAAGGAATTGAGAAGTAGTTTTTTTTTTTTTTTTTTTTTTTTTTTTTTGCCTTGTGTCTAGAATTTCTCTTGTGTAACTTGGAGGTTTTCAATCAGACAGGCTCTTGAATGAGATGACACATCATGTTCCTTTGAAACATGAAATTCTATAATTGTATAATAAGATGTACTACTGGTAATTAATATGTTTTCCAGCTGTACAATGTATAGTGAGACAAGAGAGGTTCCATAACCTTATTAACTCATAAAGGGAAACAAATAACTAGTTGCTCTGGACTCATAGAATCTACAAGTTTGGAAAGGAGTATGTAAAACCATTTAATTCCCAACCCATTATCTGTGTGTCCTTTCTATTCCTAACTAGTAAGCCCTCCAGTTATGCCTAAACATAGTATATGATTAGAAATGTAAGATCATTCGTCTTGAATAACTCTCAGATTGCATGCTATATGAATATAGATTTTTAGCACAATTTCAGGAAAAAACATACATATAACAGAAATGTATTGAATACCCATAATGTGCCAAACATTGTGCAATATTTTGACAGTATAAAAGCAAAATCTTTGAAGTCAAGAATTTTACAATCTGTTTAAGAGAACATATGTAGGCAAATAAATATACTTGATTTATGGTAAGTAGAAAATGTAGGTGCTATGTGAAACAAATGTGAGTGAAAAGGCTGGCTGAGGGTCTAAGTGGGGTTTTCACATCTTTGTTGTGAACCTTTGGTTTTCCTTTAGAAACACTTTCTCAATTCTTAGAAAAGAACCTTCATAATTGAAGGTTCTCTTTCTGTTTTCAATCAAAAATGGATAATAAATGACAAGTTAATCATTTCTTAGGAAACAGTCTGAAAGTTATTAGATACTACACCTATTTTCAAGTATCTACTCACATTTGTGATGCTATCATTTGATTTGGATTCTTATTAATGTAAAGAAATTGTCTGCCTCATTGAAACACTATAGCTAACCAGTAACTTAATGAACCTAACAGATCTCCAATGACCTCAACATAGCACACATCTTCAGCATCCCGGCTCAGGGTCACAACCACCAAATGTAATCATCACAACTCATACACCTTTGAAATCTTAAATTTGAAAACCTACTTTCTTATTATTTTGACCCTTTCAACTCTTGCTTCTTTACTTGCTTTATACATGATCTTAGTCTTGGGAGGACTAGAGTCCCAAGGAAGTCAATCAGTTTTCTGGCTTCACTTACTTCCCTGCTTGGTGAAACCCCAAAAGTCCATCGCTTCAGTCACAACTTCCTCATCCTTCTCCCATTCCACCACCCCCTCCTGAAAAACCATGGCATTAAACATTTATGCCAGAACATCTATATTTTTTCTTTTTAGAAAATATTTCAGGGTGCCTGGGTGGCTCAGTGGTTGAGGGTCTGCCTTTGGCTCTGGTCATGATCCTGGGGTCCTTGGATTGAGTCCCACATCAGGCTAGGCTCCCTGCCAGGAATGTGCTTCTCCCTCTGCCTATGTCTCTGCCTCTCTGTGTCTCTCATGGATAAATAAATGAAATGTTGAAAAAAGAAAAGAAAATATTTCTTTGGAAACCTGGGTGGCACAGTCAATAAAGTACCCTTTCTTGGTTTCAGCTCAGTTTGTGAATTTGGGGTCAGGAGATCAAGCTTCACATTGGGTTTGCTCTGTACAGAATCTGCTTGACATTCTCTCTCCCTCTCTATCCCTTCTACCTGTGCTCTCTTTCTCTCAAATAAATAAATAAAGAAATCTTTTTTTTTTAAAAGGAAAATATTTCTTACTTCTTAATTAGAAAATTTTGTTTTTTTTCCTTGTCAGTGTTCTCCCTCTTAATGCCTTCAATAGTTATTCTGTATTAAATAAAAATAATTATATCAAAATCTGGAATACAAAATACTATAAGAAAATCAACACTATGTATACACCTTTTTTTTTTTTTTCAAAAAAACATCATTTGTATCAGGTTGATGTATTCTTTAGGTCTTTTGTCCCCAACAAATAGGGTAATTTCACATGGTTGTATTTGTATGGTATATGCAAATTTGTGCCCTGCTTTTCCAATGAACCCTGCATTATAAACAATTTTCCTTGTTATTAAACTACTTAAGCATCAATTAAAAGGACTGTATCAATTAAAAGGACAATGTAGAGAAGATATACAATGATTTTATCATCAAATTTCTTGAAAGAATAGATGTCACCTGCTACATTTACTTTACTCATATACCATGCACTGTATCATATAGAGTGATGGGGCTAATGCCTGTTATTTCATGAATAGTATCCCAACAAAACTCATCAATGAATTCGTATCAAGGATTATGTTCAACAACAAGTAATACTAGCATATAAAACAAAAAAGGTATATATGATATAAACATTTATTTCTTACTCAAGACAAAGTCCTGCCATGGGAAGTCCAGGGACAGTATGACAGAGTTGCTCTATGAGATCTTTGGGGACACAGGCTCCTTGCATATATGGCTTTACTAGCATGACCACCACTGACAAGACCATGCTGTAGTTGAAGATGGCTGCTCCATCTCCAGAATAAGGTCTCTATTTCAAACAGAGAAAATAATGATGGACCAAAGGAGAAGACAAAAAGGCCTCTATCAGCTACTTTAAAAAACAAAATCTCTGGATATTTTGATAGGACAATTATTCTAATATGTCCTTGGCAAGAACATAGCCAGTTGGCCATAGTTAGCAGCAATGGAGGTTAAAGCATGCAATGCTAATTCTAGGCAGGCATTTTAATTTTAACACCATGAAGAATAGGAGAATAAGTATTGGAAGATAATGAGAAGTCTGTAACATAGGTCCCAATTACAAAACCTTACTTACCTTACTTAATCCCTCAGCATTATTTATCCTCATTGATGCCCTTATTAAGTGCCCACTTCATGTAGTTCTTCCACTTTTATGATTATTTTTCATTAATTTCCACTTTAGTGGCTTTCCTTTTTCTTCCCACCACAAAATGTTGAGAGTCTCCAGAGTTCTGTCCTTGAACTTCTTGTTTCTTTTATTCTACTTATGATTCTGACATGTCCTATTAGTGTTTTTAAATACTAAGTATATACTGATGATCCCAATTTCTTCATTGGGATTGGGGTCTTCTATTAGAATATTGAAACTAATGCATTTGTCATCTCTTTTGGGTTCGTGGACCCAGTTCCAACTTGTGAAGGGGAAAGGGAGGTTTCCCACACCACTAACAAGCAATTCTGGGACATCAATAGGTATCCAAGAATTCAACTCAATTATGACACTATCTACCCAGAGATAATATCAGATTCCACAAGTTAAGAATTCAGTCCCATAAGATGGCACTCATTTCAGATACTGGTCACAAGCCCACCTATGCTTCTGACAAACTAGTTATAAATCAGAAGTCTATAAAATCCCCATTGGGTTTGGTTAATTTGCTAGAATGGCTTCCAGAACTCAGTGATAACATTTTACTTACTATATCACTAGTTTATTATAAAAGGATATAACACAAGAACAGCCACATAGGAGAAATGCTTTAGGACAAAGTACAGGGAAAGGAGATGGAACTTCCATGCTCTCTCCTGAGCGTGCCATTCTCCTGGAATCTCCATGTGGTCACCAACCTGGGAGCCCATCTTTCTGGGATTTTATAGAGGTCTCATTATATAGACATAATTGATTAAATCATTGATCTCTGGTCTCTGATTAAATCTCTAACCCTTCTGCCCTTCCTTGGAGGTAAGTTCCAACCATAAAATACTTTCATTAGCTACCAGTCTCCATCCTGTGCAGTTCAAAAGTTACCTTTTAACATAATAAAACACCTTTGCTGTTCTTATCACATCGGAAATTCCAAGGGGTTTATATACTGTCTGCCAGGAAGAGGGATAAAGACCAAATATATTTCTTATTATAAATCAAAGTATCATATCATGCTATTTGTATCTTCATGGATACTTAATAGAAGTCTCAAATTTAACAAATATATAGCTAAGCTCATTTTTTCCCTTATAAATCTGCTTCTCCTCATGTCTTCTATTTTTGTTCTTTCCACCATAATACTAATGAAGCCAAAACCTAGGGTCATTCTAAACTTTTCTTTTTTTTTTTTGCACTACTATTCAGTTGATCAGTAACCCAGTTTTATAAATTATATCTTCAGTACGTCTCTAAAATCCATCTCTTCCTCTACATACACACAACTGAAGTGTGGAAAATAACTGTGATTGCTATTCTGCCCTTAGAATCTCCCCTTTTTAGACCAAATTACATACTGCCTAAATGATCTTCTTAAAATAGTGATTTATGCCACTCCTTTGTTTAAAATCATTCAATGGTTATAATCAGAATACAGTCCAAATTTATTAGCTTTGTCTAAAATGTCACTTGAAATCAAAGATCCCTTAAACTATCCAACCTCATTCCCCTTATGGCTTAACTAATGTCATCAGTCCCGGTGACTATTGTACTTCTTGGAGTACACTATATTGCTAGATGCTGCCATCTTATACTCTAGTCTGCTATGTCTGAGCCCCAGTACACACTTACCTACCTATGTTATTCACATTTGATTTTCTAAATACATTAAAGATCATCTCTTTGATGGAACTTCCTTGGCCTTTCTCAAGCAGAGAGAACTGGGTGCTCAATTTTCTGTACTCACTTGAAAACATTCTTACATTTCCTACCCACACAGTCACAAATCACTCTTGTTACATTGTATTAAGTATGCTTGTTTTCATACTGGACCCTTTAAATTACTAATGGCATATCTGTTGTGTCAACTAATGTGTGGCACACACAGATAAGGTTTCATTAGAGAGAATTTGGCAAAGATTGCCTTAATTTACCATTTCTGGCTACTAAACTCCTAATTTCAATAGGTAAGAGGCATTATCAAGTAAGTGTATTTTAAAAAATAATACTTTAAAAGATATTTTAGCTTTGGAACTATGAAGACAATAAAATGATTTATTGAAAATAACAAAAGCTATATTTTGAAATGAGATTTCATGTAAACAGATTTTTATTGTATTATTAACTTCTAAAATATAGCAAAAGTTTCAACATCAAATTCTAGTTCCTTTTCACTAAAATATTGGTTATAATAATACTCAATAGTGAGGCTACAAAAACACATTTGGTCCATTGTGGGCCAACTTCTGTGTGATGCACATTATTCTTGTCCTACATAATATGGTCTTAGAAGTATTTGTTTCTTATTTCAGGATTATTTTTTTAAGATTTTATTTATTTATTCATGAGAGAGAGAGAGAGAGAGAGGGAGGGAGGGAGGGAGGGAGGGAGGAAGGGAGGGAGGGAGGGAGAGAGGGAGGGAGAGGCAGAGACACAAGCAGAGGGAGAAGCAGGCTCCATGCAGGGAGCCTGATGTGGGACTTGATCCTGGGACTCCAGGATCATGCCATGGGCCAAAGGCAGGCGCTAAACCACTGAGCCACCCAGAGATCCCCCATTATTTCAAGATTCTTATTCTAATCACCAAGAGTTCTTGGTCTTTTCTAAATAGTACTAGAAATGGTTTTTCAGCCTCCAGGAAATCTTAGCACAGCTTCAAGTGAGTGGCAGTGTCCTATCTATAGGATCAGAATGTATTTTTAATTTTTTTTTTTATTTGAGAGAGAGTGTGTGAGAGCAGGGTGGCAGGGAGGGGTAGAGGGCAAGAGATACTCTTAAGCATACTTCATGCTGAGCACAAAGCTGGACTCTATGCTCAAACTTACAAGCATGAGACGATGACCTGAGTGAAAACCAAGAGTTGGGGACACTCAACGACCTGTGCCATCCAGGTGTCCCTAGGATCAGATTTTTCTATTTCTGGCCTTTACATTCTTTCTTCATATTTTATTTTATGTACTGTGATGTTGGGAAGTTGTTTTAAATTTCTTCTAAAGATCTATAGTTCTGTACATAGTAGGAATGGGAATTACAAATTGACCTCCCCCTATTTACAATCCGTGAAAGTTTCTGCACTCCATCATAAAAAAATGACTCACAACATTACTTTTTAATCACTTTCTGCTTAGTTTAGTTGTTGCCTTTGTGTGAATGGCCTGCATCAGAATTTCCTGAGAAGTATGTTAAGATTACAAATTCCTAGGTTCCAACCCAGTCATCTCAGAAGATTTCCAGAACTGAGTCCTTTAATCTTGTTTTAAACAAGAAAAAAGGCAATTTTTATTCTAACCCAGTTTGAGAATGTATAAGAGCACAATGACTGTCATATATATAAAGTCAGCAGATACCATTTTCTGAATTAAAAAAATTAATGAATGGGTGACATTCATAAACATTAAAAAGTCATAAAGAACTTTTATGACCTTTCTAGAACCTTGGCTCCAAACAAGTGAAAACCTACCATCTGTTTGATAAACTAAGGCAGCCTACACTTTTGCATATGAGTAGCATGCAGCCCATAATAGCAGAGCAGGGTTTCCATAATAAGAACCAGGAAGAGTCAAATATATTACAAAAACTCATGTATCTTAAGGCCTCAAAGAGAATTAGATGATCTAAAATCCCACAAGTGTGGAATATTTCCATGCCTAGCCTCCATCTTATCTTCTTCTAGGAGCATTTATCAATTCTGTGCCTGGGCTGACAACAGCACTTACTGAGAGCCTCTTATCTATTCTTGTGGGGAAAGGGTGATGGTGGAGAGACAGGAAATTTTGGAGAGATTGTGTAGTGTTGGACTAAATTTGGAAATGTGAGGGAACAAAAATGACTGGCCAGTTTTCCCTATGAGAAACTAGATAAATTCTGGTATTGTGAGGATGAATTCCTCTGAATAGTTAAGGAATAAATTATACCAATCTCATACAAACTCTTTCCCCCAAAATAGAAAAAAAGTGACTACTCTGACTGTAGTTATAAGGTTAACATAGCTCTTGATTCTAAAATTTTTCAAAGAACACTACAAGAAAGGAAAATTACAAACCAGTGTCATATCATTATGGATACAAAAATCTTTGACAAATATTAGCAAATCAAACCGAATGGTATATAATATAGTTTTAAAAAGATACTGCTCTACAACACACTTGGGTATCCTAGGACTGCAAGATGGTTTTAAAATTCAAAAATTCACCTATTTAATTTACTACAGGAACAAAACAATTGAGATGATCATAGGATCATCCAGATAAATGTAGGAAAAAAAATCCCTACAAATTCAAAATCTACTATGATTAAAAAGAAAAACTTAACAGATTAGAACCAAAGAATCTTTTTTAAAAATCTGTAGTAAATTTCACACTCCATAGAGAACTATAAGAGATTTTGCTCCTGAGATTAGAAACATGGCAAAGAGTCTCACTGCAGACCATTCTGTTCAACATTGTTCTTGAGATCCCAAGCAGTGTGATAAAGTAAGAAAAGAAACAAAAGGCAAATGGTTAGAAAGGAAGAGATAAAGCTATCATTACTGGCAGACTATGTGATTATATATATATGTATATATATAATCTGTCATATATACTTCCAAAACAATATTGCAATAGATGAATTTAGCAAGGTTGTAAGTTACCAGATTGATATTTAAAAATCAGTTTTATTCCTATATACTAGTAAAAGTAAATAAATAAAATAACTTAAAATATACCATATACAATAGATTTTAAAAACATTAAATACCTAAGAAAATATCTCCTGAAAGATATGCAGAATTTGTATACTAAAGTATTATAACATATTTTTAGAGAAATTTTAATAAGCCTAAGGAAATGGAAGAATATATCATACCTTTAAAAAGGCCAGCCAAGAGTATACCATCAGGCAAAATTCTCCTTCAGAAATTAAGAAGATATAAAGATATTCCCAGACTAACAAAAGCTGAGAGAGTGCACTACAACTATACAACTATATTTATCTTACAAGAAATGTTGAAAGGAATCTACAAGCCTGAAATGAAAGAGCACTAATTATTAATGTTAAAGCATATGAAAATGTACAATATACTGAAATTTATGTATATAGTCAAATTCAGAATACTCTAATACTGTAACATGGTAGCATGTTAACCCACATAACTCCAGTGAAAAGATTAAAGGGCAAAAGTATTTAAAAATAACTATAGCTACAATAATTTTTCAGTGGATACACAACATAAAAAAGTGGATTGTAACATCAAAAACATAAAAGGGTAGGGTTTTTGTATTCAATTAAAGTCAAGTTGTTATCAGCATAAAATAGACTGATGTGTCTATAAGGTGTTTCTTGTAAACCTCATGGTAACCACAATGCAAAAACCTACAGCAGATACATAAAGTAAAGAGAAGAACATCTAATTGTGCCACTATGGAAAATCATCAATCCACAGAAGAAGACAGCAAGAGAGAAAATTAAAAAATAAGGCAGCCACAAAACAGCAGAAGACAATGAATAAGATGGTGTTAGTAAGACTTTACTTATAAATAATTACTCTAAATGTAAATAGATTAAATTCTCCAATCAAAAGGCATACTGTGGCTGAATGAACAAAAAGAATGAGATTCTACTCTATGCTGTCTACAAGAGATTCACCTCAGATTTAGAATCACACATGGGTTCAAAAGGAAGGAATAGAAAAAGACATTGCATATTAGTGGAAACCAAAAAAGACTAGAGGTACCTCTACTTATATCAGACAAAATAAATTTAAAAACTGTAAAAGAAACAAACAAGAGCACTATATAATGATAAAAGGTTGAAGTTATCAAGAAGATAAAATAGTCATAAATATATTTGTAGCCAACATTGGGGCACTTAAATATTTTAAACAAATACTAATAGATTTGAATGAGAGATAGACTAACATACAGTAAGAATAAGGGAATTCACTACCCCCCTTTCAATTATGGATGGATCATCCAGACAGAAAAATCCATAATAAAACCTTAGACTTGAATTATACATCAGACCAATTGTATCTAACAGACATATGTGGAACATTCCATCCAATAGTTGCAGAGTACACATTTTTCTCAAGTGCATGTGGAACAATCTCCTAGTTAGATCATAGATTAGGCAAGTCTTAGCAGATCTAGATTGCAATCACATTAGGTATCCTTTTCAACCAAAATGATATGATGTAGAAATCACAAGAGGAAAACTGGAAAATTCACAAATATGGGAACTCAAACAATATGCTGTGAACAACCAATGAATCAAAGAAGCAACCAAAAGTGAAATTTTTTAAAAATCTTGAAATAAACAAAAATGGAAACAAAATGTACCAAATTTCTGGAATGAAGTAAAATCAGTTCGAAGAAGGAAGTTCAAAGTGACAAACACCTACCTTTAAAAAAAATGAATGAAAGATCTCAAATAAACAACCTAATTTTACACACCAGGGAATTAGAAAAAGAAGAACAAACTAAACCCAAAATTTGTTGAAGGAAGGGAATAACAAAGAACCAAGCAGAAATAAATGAAATAGAGACTAAAATGACAATAGAAACAATCAGTGGAAAAAAAAAAAAAAAAAGAAACAATCAGTGAAACAGCTGTTTTTTTTGTAAAGATAAGCAAAATTGACAAACTTTTTGCTAGAGTTAACATAACAAAAGAGCGAGAGAGCTCAAATAAATACAACTAGAAATGAAAGAGGAGACATTACAGCTGATACATAAATACAAAAAGATCCATGAGACTACTTGTATGGTCATATGACAACAAATCAGATAATATAGAAGAAATCAATCCCTAGACACATAACCTAGTAAGACTGAATCATGAAGAAATAGAAAATCTGAACAGAACAATTAATAGTAAAGAGATTTAATCAATAATCAAAAATCTTCCAACAAATGAAAGTTAGGACCAAATGGCTTCACTGGTGAATTCTATCAAACACTTACAGAAGAATTAATGCCTGTCATTCTCAAACTCTTCTATAACATAAAAGAGGCAAAACTCCTAAACTCACACAAGGCCAGCATTCTTCTAACATGGAAACCACACATGGACACTATAAGAAAAGAAAATTACAGGCCAGTACCCTGATGAACATAGATGCAAAAATCCTCACAGAAATATTAACAAACCAAATTCAAAAGTACAATAAAAGGATCATACACCATGATCAAGACGTATTTCCTCTAAGAAATGAAAAAATGGCTTGATATAGGCAGGTCAATCAACATGTACACCATATTAACAAAAAAAGGAGAAAAATCATACAATAATCTCAATAGACACAGGAAAAGCTTTTAACAAAATTCAGCATCCATTCATGATTAAAACTCTTAACAAACTGAGTATATTGAAAATGCACACAACATAATAAAGGCATATATGACAAGCCCAGAGCTAACAACATACTCAGTGGTGAAGAGCTGAAAGCTTTTAGCTTTTTCTTTAACATAAGGAACAAAACAAGGATGCCCACTATTGCCACTTTTATTTGACATAGTACCAAAAGTCGCGGCCAGTGAAATTAGGCAAGAAAAATTAAAAGGAAGCATCAAAATCTACCTCTGTTATCCTGACTTTCTGATTGACCTCATTACCAGTTTTTGGTTTATCAGCTCCTCTCTATATGATCAATTACCTATATTTAAGTCTTTCTGATTTAAATACTCCAAATACTGTTTGGTAAATAGATCCAGATTAATGTAACTCTCCATGTTTCAAATGATGAATTTACAATCATCTTTCACTCACACAAGCATGAGTTGATTATTTCATTAATGTCACAAGGAGTAGGAGGACAATACCCTTATTTGAAACAATTGATAGATCATGACTCTGCGACTCTGGGAAATAACAATGAGAGTTAAAATAGCCAGAGGAGCTCTCGAGATTGCTTAGCATGCACCACCAGCATGTCATTACATACATCTACTAGATTCGTAATAAGACAGAGAAAAACATGCAACACTACTTCCCTTCTAATAGATGCAAAAACTGAGTTACAGTAAGGTATCATAGTCATTTACTCTTATTGTCTAAGGGATCTTAAAGAGATCATCTTAAACCAGAGTTATCCTTAACTCAGGATACTAGGTGGATGCTGTATTAGTACCTAACGTAAAATACCTAAGAATACTAATCCAAAAACTTTATAAATGTATAAACTGAGACCCAAAATGGTGAGAAGGTTTATCTATGGCCAAAGGATAAAGTTCAAAATACTTGTGACTCTTGACTTCTAAAACTATGGTCCCATCAAAGCATGCTTCAAAATTTGTCTTATACTTAGCTCCAATACTCCATTTTTATCTTGAAAACCAAAAAGAATTAAGTTGTTGTTATGATCGTTCAGAGTACATGTTGATTTTTTAATGGCAAGATCTATTTTTATATGATTCATAATCCTTGCAGATTCTGAGCAAGGTTTTCAATTTCCATCAATGCATGGGTATTAATTTTCTACTACATTCAAGACACTATACCATGTACTTCGACATGAGGTTTATTTATTTATTTATTTATTTATTTATTTATTTATTTCGACATGAGGTTTAAACCAGATTTCTCACTATGTACTGCATTCAGCTATATGAATAGATAAGTTGGACTATTTGATTAAACAGATATAAGCACTTATTTAAATTTATTCATTTATTTAATAAATATTATTTGAGCACCTACAATGAAATGTGCATTGCTTTGTATACTGATGATATATAGCACTAAGTAAGATAGACACGGTCCCTGCCTTCCTGAAACATCTAAACTGTGGAGGAATAAGACACAAATAAACAAATTGTTTCAGCATGCATTAAATACTGTGGATGAAACAAATTGAATGCTGTTATAGAGGATAAAGGGTTATAGGAGTGCTGCATAGAGTCATGCATGTTTTACACGCACAACCTTAGGAGGCACTATTCATGTCATAGACACTGCAGATTTGTATATTTATTGCCAAAATTTTCTGGCAGATGGCAGTAAAGTGTCTTGTTTAAATAAATTGGTATATTAAGATCATTTTCTGACAGTATAAGTAAAGAGTCTTGAAGAAGAACTGTTGTTTTTGTTGTTGTTTTTCCTAGTTTGGCCAAAGATACCAACCATACAGACTAGTAGAGGCCCTGAAAGGGGAAAGTACTTTGAAAAGAAAGTCAGATAAGACCATTTTGATGAAGTGACATTTAAGCTGAGGATAAGTAAGAGCCAGTCATTTGGAGAGCCAGAATAAGAACACTCCAGGAAGGAGGAAAAGCATGTGCTTGACATTATCCACTTTTATTTTTGGTTTGTTTATTATGACATTATATTCTTACAATTAAAAATCACAAAGTTCTTTGTAGATGAACGTAATTTTAATTAGCAGTGTCTGTGTTTTGCATGATTTGTTTTTCCACTGGTGATGACCTAGTCTCCTTGTTTTCTCCCTCGAGCACACACTTCCAGAGCTTTTTGCTGAGGTTAGGAATGCAATCTTTGATCACATAACCTAGTTGACTGACCTCATATAAATTAAGGGCAGAGAAAAGTAATATAGCAAAAATTACGGAGTGATTTCATGACAATTACTACCATTTGTTGAGCATTTACTGAAAGCACGAAAATATATTAAACTAAACAATTAATCTGAACAGTTGTACTGAACAATTAATCTGACCTAATCATCACCATCAAGGAAACTTCCACTATATTCATCCCTTCCATCTTCCTCTCTTCTATGTACCAGCTAGTCTGCCTTTTACCTATAGGGCAGAGTTGAAATATGTATGACTATCTTGTTATAATCATAACTTCTAACATCTGTGGAGTGTTTATTAAATGCCAGGTGTCATGTTAAGAGCTCTACTAACTTTAGCTCATTTAAACTTCAACAACCAAGATTAGAGATGTTATTTTACCCAATTCACAGAGGAATCTGAGGCCTATCATGCCTCAGATTTGTGGAGTTGCAATTTTGTCCAAGTAGCCTGACTCCAGAAATCACACTCTTAATTTTTCATGCAGTACATGGTATCTAGAAAGATTAAGTAAATGTTTACTATTACTGGAGGCAGATTAGCATAGTGATAAAGAATATCGCTCTATAAATGATCACTTATCACTCCAATAAGTCAAGATTCCTACCTCCCACATGACCTCTTATGACCCTAAGAGGAGATATTCCAAGTCACGAAGATTTCCTTAGAGAAATAGGCCAAACTAATGCAGCTACCAGGGGACTTGTATTTTGCTGTGTGCTTTCATGAGTTTACTGACATCTTTTGTCTCAGAAAAGTCTTCACCTTTCCCCATGTAATCCTCAGGGTGAAGCACCCTTCATTCTCTCCTAAAAAATACCCGATGTCAAGGAGAAGGAGATATAAAACATGCATAAAATTGTCTTTGTTCATCCAGGTCCTCCTTCCCAAGGGACTACTACTAGAGTCCCCTAAGTGACAGAAGTAAATGGCAAAGAACACCAATTAGCAAGAAAGTACTTTCTCCCCCTCTCATTTATTGTGAGAGTAGTTCAAATATTTAAAGTGTTGTGTGATAGATTTTTGCAGAAATTTGCAATTCTAAAGTACAAGGAAAACCCACATCATGAAATTAATTTGATAAAAAGACAATACAAAGCCAAGAGACTATTTAGACATGTCATTTTATTAAACATCATAAACTCTGCTGTGTTATAGGCACAGTGGAACCAATAAACCATTAATATAGCATCATGCAATAGCCAAGAGCAGAATATGAACCAGCTTTGATCAAGAGCAGGTGTGAACACAAAGCAAAAAGTAAATTGTTCAATCAATTAATGGGAACAGAGTTAAACACTCTTGTCTATCGATGGGTTATAAATCATTGCATCCCGGTGGAAAAGGCTGCAATAATTTCATAACAAAGCTCAGTGATTCTAAGCACTCAGCAGTAAATCTTTTATCAGCCTCAGCCTGGCATCTCTGTCCCAAGAGCCAATTTGTACATTGTGTGCTCAGCCCAAATCAGTGCCCAGAAACGATTTCAGTGAAAGGGACTTGTGAGCAAACCTCCAAATGTTCACACACCAGATCTTGGATAAATACCCACAAGTTCAGTGGCTTATGTTAACTGTTGAAACATGAAAATCCAAGCTGGAATATGTGAGAATAGGCATTGGGGGTAGAATTAAGTACCCACTTCAGAGAAGCCAGGGAGAATTAAGAGTCACTCAAGGAAATAGGCATCCAGACATTTCAAATTTTTAAAATTAATATTGAAAAATATTCTTTTTTTCCTAAACATGCTCCTGAGTCTCCAGAGATGGCTCCCTAAAACTGAAAGTTTCCTCCCCCATTGCATCTGAAATGTGAAGCACTGAGAAAAGGCAGAGCTCACTTTTGGAAGTCTAGAAATTGAAAAATCACAAACCAAACTGCAACCTGCTTAGATCACCAGGGAATGGGCTTCTTTTCCCTCACTGGCCTTTGTAATTTCCATTCAGCTCATCACTTCTACAATAATAACCTCAATATGCTTAATGAAAGCCTGCCGGGAGAGCCAGCGTCTACTGACTCTGGGACTAATCTTCACTCCAAATGAGGGACATATATGAATTGCTTCCATGCGGCAGTAACTCGCTAGCTCAACCTCATAGTCAATCTTACTATAGCGTCTTTCTGACCTTTGTGTTAAAGTTCCTAATAACTGGTTTCATATCACATTCCCAGTTGTGATGATCAAGTTGGTGCCTTAGCCTCCTGAATACCAATGTCTAGATTTTGTCCTTGAACTTTAATTTGCCCAATATTTGTTCTAAAGCTCTACACATGCCACCAGCCTCTTTGCTTATATCTGTTTATTGCTCTGCATTATCTTGACCTGCATAGATTTTCCTTTCTCACACTAACAAACCTCTCAGCTTTTGAGTCAAGTTTCTCTTCCTTCCTGTCAAATGCTTATTGAGTGTTTATTTGAAACTGGACCTATAAAGAGAAAATACCCAAGTCCCTTACCTTAAGAGTAAACATGGGTATCAACATCCATATCCTGATTTTGAGTCATGTTAGGATTTGGTCCTAGTTAACCTTTGGATCTACTTGATTTTTAGGTCCTACTCTAAGCCCCATAGGGCTTAAGTAACTGAGGCTGGAGTTCCAAAAGGACACTAAACATATCACAGAGTTGGCAGGACTATAGCCTTAATTGATAGACTCTCCCAAAGATGTCCATATTGCTAACTGGTTTGACTTGAATTGTTTTCTTTTTTGCTATTTTGCTTAATTAGGTTGAGCAGTATCAGGGTTGGAGTTCATACACAAATCTATGTCTGCATTAAGGAAAAATATTTAGTAATTTTGGCAATAGATATATAAACTTGATCCCTAACAAGGACAGATTTTAATTTCAGTTAGAGTATTTTGCCTTCACCTGTGTCGTGTTATGTTCTCTGTCAAACAAAAACTTGATGTTTTCCACACAGGTCTCTGAGTGGTGGAGACTCTCTCAGTAACCCAACGAATACCTTCTAGCTCCAGTTTTGATAACACATAAATGTACAGTTAAATTTAAAATTGTATTACTTCATAATTGAAATCTGAACATAACACGTTTACTTATTTTGCCTTTTTGCTGTGAATTTTTTTTTTTTTTTTTTTTTTTTTGGGAATGTATAATTTTCCATGTATATGCACTGCCTTGTTTTAATTTTTACTATGTATAATTACATACCATTTGTGTAATTTTTTAAGGTAAGAACCAACTCCAATAATTGCTTAAGCTCTTAATTGTGTAGTCCCTGAAATATTAAAAAGAGTGACACATTTCAATATCTCCAAGACATTGACAAGTCAGAAAAATCAGGTTAAAGCCCTATGACAGTATGATTCTATGAAAAAATTTGCTTTTGTTTATTCTTAGATGCCTAGAAGAATATTTATAGAAATTTCAATAGTAATTACTTCTATTTCAGGTGACTCTGACTTTATTTCTTCTGCTCCTATAATTAATATTCTTTTATCTTTTTTATCTCATTGGGATAAAAAGGTACATCACCTCCACTTTCTTTTTATTTTTTTTTATTTTTTTTTTAATTAACTTTTATTGGTGTTTAATTTACCAACATACAGAAAAACACCCAGTGCTCATCCCGTCAAGTGTCCACCTCAGTGCCCGTCACCCATTCCCCTCCAACACCCGCCCTCCTCCCCTTCCACCACCCCTAGTTCATTTCCCCGAGTTAGGAGTCTTTATGTTCTGTCTCCCTTCCTGATATTTCCCAACATTTCTTTTCCCTTCCTTTATATTCCCTTTCACTATTATTCATATTCCCCAAATGAATGAGAACATACACTGTTTGTCCTTCTCCGATTGACTTATTTCACTCAGCATAATACCCTCCAGTTCCATCCACGTTGAAGCAAATGGTGGGTATTTGTCGTTTCTAATTGCTGAGTAATATTCCATTGTATACATAAACCACATCTTCTTTATCCATTCATCTTTCGATGGACACCGAGGCTCCTTCCACAGTTTGGCTATTGTGGCCATTGCTGATAGAAACATCGGGGTGCAGGTGTCCCGACGTTTCATTGCATCTGAATCTTTGGGGTAAATCCCCAACAGTGCAATTGCTGGGTCGTAGGGCAGGTCTATTTTTAACTCTTTGAGGAACCTCCACACAGTTTTCCAGAGTGGCTGCACCAGTTCACATTCCCACCAACAGTGTAAGAGGGTTCCCTTTTCTCCGCATCCTCTCCAACATTTGTTGTTTCCTGCCTTGTTAATTTTCCCCATTCTCACTGGTGTGAGGTGGTATCTCATTGTGGTTTTGATTTGTATTTCCCTGATGGCAAGTGATGCAGAGCATTTTCTCATGTGCATGTTGGCCATGTCCATGTCTTCCTCTGTGAGATTTCTCTTCATGTCTTTTGCCCATTTCATGATTGGATTGTTTGTTTCTTTGGTGTTGAGTTTAATAAGTTCTTTATAGATTTTGGAAACTAGCCCTTTATCTGATATGTCATTTGCAAATATCTTCTCCCATTCTGTAGGTTGTCTTTTAGTTTTGTTGACTGTATCCTTTGCTGTGCAAAAGCTTCTTATCTTGATGAAGTCCCAATAGTTCATTTTTGCTTTTGTTTCTTTTGCCTTCGTGGATGTATCTTGCAAGAAGTTACTGTGGCCAAGTTCAAAAAGGGTGTTGCCTGTGTTCTCCTCTAGGATTTTGATGGAATCTTGTCTCACATTTAGATCTCTCATCCATTTTGAGTTTATCTTTGTGTATGGTGAAAGAGAGTGGTCTAGTTTCATTCTTCTGCATGTGGATGTCCAATTTTCCCAGCACCATTTATTGAAGAGACTGTCTTTCTTCCAATGGATAGTCTTTCCTCCTTTATCGAATATTAGATGACCATACATTTCAGGGTCCACTTCTGAGTTCTCTATTCTGTTCCATTGATCTATGTGTCTGTTTTTGTGCCAGTACCACACTGTCTTGATGACCACAGCTTTGTAATACAACCTGAAATCTGGCATTGTGATGCCCCCAGCTAAGGTTTTCTTTTTTAAAATTCCCCTGGCTATTCGGGGTCTTTTCTGATTCCACACAAATCTTAAAATAATTTGTTCTAACTCTCTGAAGAAAGTCCATGGTATTTTGATAGGGATTGCATTAAACGTATAAATTGCCCTGGGTAACATTGACATTTTTACAATATTAATTCTGCCAATCCATGAGCATGGAATATTTTTCCATCTCTTTGTGTCTTCCTCAATTTCTTTCAGAAGTGTTCTATAGTTTTTAGGGTATAGATCTTTTACCTCTTTGGTTAGGTTTATTCCTAGGTATCTTATGCTTTTGGGTGCAATTGTAAATGGGATTGACTCTTTAATTTCTCTTTCTTCAGTCTCATTGTTAGTGTATAGAAATGCCATTGATTTCTGGGCATTGATTTTGTATCCTGCCACGCTACCAAATTGCTGTATGAGTTCTAGCAATCTGGGGGTGGAGGCTTTTGGGTTTTCTATGTAGAGTATCATGTCATCGGCGAAGAGGGAGAGTTTGACTTCTTCTTTGCCAATTTGAATGCCTTTAATGTCTTTTTGTTGTCTGATTGCTGAGGCGAGGACTTCCAGAACTATGTTGAACAGCAGTGGTGAGAGTGGACATTTGCTGTGAATTTTTGTCTGCATTTCTCAAACCAAGTGCAGTATAAATCCCATGCCGTAGAGCAACTCTCTAACCAAAACTGGCCCTTTTGTTTTCATTGTCTCTGCACACACCCACACACCACACCCCTGACACAAACATATATATTTTTCAAACTCCATCTACTATTTTAACAGAAGATAAAATTAAAAAGCAGCAAAAACACAAAAGCAGTTCCTCTTTTTTCCATACTTTGGGCAATGATTGAAGGAACATCAAGAATTGTAGATCTCAATACTAAGAACACTCAAGATCATACTACAAAACTAACACCACAGTTTAATGAGAATCAAGCACTATGCATCAGATCCTTAATAGTTACCTTTGAGAATTATGGATTTTTACCAATTAGCAAGTTCTTGACAAACACATTACTTATTCATGGGAATGGATTTGATTTTCTTCACTAAACCATCAGTTGCCTTATTCAGTAACCTTAGAAATGAAAAAACTTAGGGGGTTATTCTGGGCCCTGGGGTGGGTTTGTAAAATGTTTTGTATTTCTGGAAGAGAACTAGATTTTCTATGAGAAAACATGGATGGGGTTGAAGCTTAGTCCGTATACTCATTAACTATATAATATTGTGCAAGATATTTTGCCTCTCCGTGTTGGCATTTCCATACATCTAGAAGTCATTAACAATATTAACAATAATTGCTCTATAGTTTGACTAGATTTCAGTGAAATTTTTAGCACTTTTTATTGTGGTAAAATACACATAAAATTTACCATTTTGGCCATTTTTATCTGTACAGAACTGTAGTATTAAGTATATTCATAATGGTGCACAACCATCAACACTTTTTCATCTTCCCCAGCCAAAACTCTGCACCCATTAAACACTAACTCCCAATTGTGCCCTATTCCAGCCCCTAGAATGCACCATTCTACTCTCTGTTTCTATAAATTTGACTGCTTCAGAAACCTCATGGAAGAGAACCATACAACATCTGCCCTTTAATGACAAGCTTGTTTCATTTTAGCTTACTGTCTTCAAGATTCACCCATGTTATAGCATGTGTCAATTTCCTTCCTTTTTAAGACTGAATAGTATTCTCTTCCATGTTTACACGCCACATCTTGTGTATTCATTCATGGACATTTGGATTGTTTCCACCTTTTGGCTATCGTGAGTAATGCTGCTGAGAATATTGGTATACAAATATCCATTTCAATCCTTGCTTTCACTTTCTTGAATATATCCTCAGAAGTAGAGTTGCTGGATAATCTGATAATTCTAGGGTTAAGTTTCTGAGGAATTACCATACCATTTTCCCTATTTTGTGAGTTTTAAGTAAGACAATATTTGGAAAAGAGCTCTGAAACTCTTATTCCTTATAAGCAAAATAATTTTGGTGGCAGTTAAGTCTATTTTTAGATAATGTTGAGAATTTCTTCTTTGGCATCTTCCTCTTATCTCAATCTCAATTTCTCTGAGCCACAGAATTATGACTATGAAATCAGGATCATAATTTAGACCTTGTAAGTTTGTTGAGAAGTTTAAATGTATTAATAGATTGAACCATACAAATTGTTCTAGGTTAAACATGGTCAAATGTTCATGATTTCATATATCTCAATATGCTTGCTGACATTCATCTGCTGTCCTAGAACCGGTCTATACATTTTGACATAAACTCTGTTCTGTGTTCTAAGAGCAGGGCTGCATGAACAGTTCTCTTGGCATCTGGCTTCCAATTAATTCAGAAGAGACAGGCAATAGATTGCAGGGCAGGAGGAGAGTGTTTGAAATGTATATTCCCCAGCTTCCTTACTGCTAGATAACAGTTTGGTCAGCAATTGCATTCACCCAATGAATTCCATAGCTTTTCTCACATGGCCTTCCCCTACAGCTAGCTGTAGCCTCAGCATCGTCCATGTTTTAAGCCCCTTCAGGCCTATGGGTACTAACAGCTCTTGGAGATTGATAATCTATGGGTACCCCACCATCTTTTATCAGTTTCTCTTAAATATGTCCTCACCTAAACAATTTCTTTATCAATCTCTCCTTAGTTATCTCATTTGAGTGTGCCATGTCTTTCCTGCAAAGACTCAAACTGATATAATATATGACATCTTTAATATATTGCCTTGCTTTCATTAAGGGCTCAAAAAATGATTGTAATTGTCATGAAAATTACATCTAGTTTTTTGATACTATTATTTCTCTTTGTCTTTGGTTAATCATACTTCTTATCTCAGGTCAAAATTGTTCATATGCTGGTAGTATGATCAGTGAACCATCTTTTTAAAGACCACATACAAAAGTTGGAGCACCAGGATGCCTCAGTTAAGCATCTGACTCTTGATTTTGGCTCAGATTATGATCTCAGGGTTATGATATCAAGCCCTGCATCCAGTCTGCTCATCAGGGTATCTTCTTGAGATTCTTTCTCACCTTCTCCTTCTCCCCTAAGCCCCGCTCTTTAAAAAAAGAAAAAAAAAACATATGCAAAGGTAAGATTCTTTCAAGTATGCCTATTGGGTTCTCAAAGTAGTCAACAAGCTGGAAAACAAAACAAGGTAGCTTAATCCAGGTCCTGAAGTCCTTAATCCTATTTTTGTTCCATGCTTACTGTGTTGAAACAATTTAAAAATAACTTATTTGAGAAGCTAACCAACCCAAAGGTTACTTTTGGTTTCCACTTAAGGAAAGCATTTGACCTCTTGTGGAAGATATACTGTCCCTAGCCAATGGCTGTCAAGATGTAGAAAAGCCTAAATACAATGCTACTTTAGACTGATTAAAGACAGCAAAGATGGACTCATGAATGAACTCATGCATCTTGAATTGCAAGGACCTTTGCTTGTATAATCTCTTTTCAGGATCTCAGGTAGGGGAAATGTGTGAGCAAGGTCATTTGTGTTCGTAACTTGTGAAAGACAAATCTCTCTTTCCACTGTGACTTCCCCTCTATTACATTTTCTCTAATGATGGGAAGCATTGAAGTGGCTGTGGGCATTGTGTGGAATATTACTAAGAGCAAGCTGAATTGGGTATTCATTGGGCTTATGAGTATTTCTCAGTAAAGTTAATTTACTGTTAGCTATTCCATAAAAAACAGCTTCACGAATTCTATCTCTGGCTACTTTGCTGACTCAACCACCACTGTGGTATTAAGATGCAAAAATAGAGGCTGTATCACAATATGAATGTGTCGTACAACACCTGGCACAAAAATCTGTGACTAGTGGAAGAAAAACAAGATTTGCAAATGTGGAACTAAAAGCTCATCATCTATATGAAATTCTTTCAGTCATTAGACATGTAAAATTATAAGCAGAGAACTTAGTTCTCATCAATGTCTAGTCAAAACAGGCATATACTCAATAATGCAACATAAAATTATAGAAGCACCATACATTTTCATTTTTACATGGTAATCAAGCAAAATAGAATTTACCTGCATTTCTGTTATTGTAGAGCACAAAACTATAGGGATACTAAAAACAGAAATGTGTCTATAATGGTTCATAAATAAAAGAAATTTGATAAAGGTTTTTAAAATTTTGGCTACACCACTAAGATATTTGTATGACATTACTGTAATGAATTGTGAAGCAAAAAAGGCAACTTTTCTAAACCCTTAGTCATATACTGATCAATTATGGTAGATGAGAAACTGAATTATTGATTAAGACAATAATTATTACTGTGATTAAATTTGTTGAGCTGTCTTTCCTATTTCTAAATAAATATTGACTCTAAGACCTTTTTTTGGTATTTGTTTTCTGATAGAGATCTCCTGAAACTGTATAAGCCTCAAGTACCTTAACACTTCAAGCTACTCCTGAATAATAGAACAAAAGGCTACATAAAGGCTCCACTTCTACCTCATAGAGACACTCACGATAACCTCAGGCATTTGCTTACCATCTCCAAAGGTATTACATCTGTTTCTGCACTTCAGTCGAAGTAGTTTTGAGTATTTGATGAAGATGAGATATCTCTACTCAGAAGTATAGGAATTCAAATAATAATGATGATGATGATAATAATGATGATAAAAGATCATGTTCCTGGCTTGACAGTCTGTGGGATGAATTCTTCTCTACTGGAGGCTCCAGATACACAGGTTCTCTGTTCCACTGAACTGGAGAGAGAGAGAGAGAGAGAGAGAGAGAGAGAGAGAGATTTTCAGGTATCCTCTGCAATTTTTCTCATGGACAGAATTCTAGTA
This sequence comes from Vulpes lagopus, assembly GCF_018345385.1. Taxonomy (NCBI): domain Eukaryota; kingdom Metazoa; phylum Chordata; class Mammalia; order Carnivora; family Canidae; genus Vulpes; species Vulpes lagopus. The sequence goes on along the minus strand of NC_054827.1, from coordinate 30,547,860 downwards.
TGTCAGAAAATAACCTTGCATTTGTGAGAAACCTTGTGAGGGAATCAAAATTTTCTACCTTATCCAAGAAATGTGAAGTGGTTTCAGAGAAAGTGAAGGAGAGAAAAGAAGATGTTGCTCTGGTTTTCTTTTCTAAGGTAAATTTTGGAGGAAATTTGTCAAAAGTAGCTGCTATGTTTCTTCTTTCAAGTGGCATTCAACTAGTATCTACTCTCTGGAAAAAGATAAAGCCATGAAAGATGAATTCATATTTTTCACTGTATCTCCTATTTATAAATAAGGAAATTACTATAACTGTAAAGGCAAGTCCCTGTGGGCATTTGTAAGCTATGGCAAGAGAAAGACTAATGCTAATAGCACCCAAACTGAAAATCATTTGTGCTATTTGATTCTACTATGTGGCTTCCATCTCAAGATGTCAAAAGATATTTCTATGCTCTTACATTTATACGCTCTCTCCAATTAGCCAAGAGAATTTCATGGATTTTACTGAATTTGGTAGTTAGGCACCAAGAGCCATGGAACACAATCATAAAGATAGTACGAGCACTGCACAACATACACATTGTTATGTGGCAATTATAGCTCAATAAATTTGGAAAATAAAAGGACACTGTGGGTTGTTAGATGAAAATACTCTTCAATAAACATGTGTGACTTAGGGGGGGAAAGAATAGTATATGCCTGGGAGAAATGTAAGATGTTAAAGAACAAATTTAATTAAATTAAAAGATGGCAACTTGATTGGTACAAGAATTTCTTTTACTAGCAAAGTTGAGAGAAAACCAAAAAGAGAAATAGATCGTGACTATTATATGGGAAGTTTTAGGGTTATATAAAACATCATCACATCCACTCCTGGGAAAAATAGAGTAGAATTATTTTCCCTATCCCTTCCCACTAAGTGCAACTGAAAAACTTTGAACATTGTAAACAAAATAAATCTAAGACTCTGAAGGGTGAAGTGAAGAAGACACTCTCTAAGGACATTTGAGACCCAAGGAATGACATGGTGGTGAGTTCCCTGGGTTTTCTATTTACATCACATACCCTGGGTTTATGGTTGAAAAAGCCAGCAATCCCAAATGCCAACATATGAGCACTTAAAACAAACAAACAAACAAAAAGCCCAACAACAACAAAAGCTTGCCTTTTCTAATAAAAGGATCAGGAAAGGGATAGCATAAAAAGACAAATAAAATTTATACAATAACTGCTATACTCTAAACACCTACAAATACTGTGTACAACTCCCATTCATGTCAGCAAAGGTGAGGGGAGAGCATAGAATCCCACCTGAATGGAACTGTTACAAGGTGCCCCAACAGTTCTGTCAGAGAGGTGTCAGAGAAGGCCAAGTAGGGAATCAGCACCTCATCATCATCAAGTAGTAAGTAACTAGGCCCCCCACAGTATCAGTGGATACCACATGTGTTGTCTGGACTTCTACCCCAACCAGGAGTTAATGAGATGTTCTTTCTCCTCCCCTTTGCAGCACTGTCAGAAGAGGCCTCATAGAGAGTAAAAACTTTTCCTGGCCCCCATCAGAACTGAGGCCATCCTCTATTGGTACTGAGGTCATGTGGGGATCAGTAACAAGACACTCTACTCCTCCCAGCCAGAGTGATATCCACATAGGCTTCCTGTGGAGCAAGAACAATCCCTCTTCCCCCCAAAACAGTAAAGAGTTTTCCTCCTACGCATGGTGGGGGCCAATGGAGACCAGTTTGGAAACTAAACTTCTACTCCCAGTACAAGCAGTGACTCAACACTTCCATGCTTTCCCTGGATCAGTGTCAGGGGAAGCTAGCTAAAACAGAAGGTTCAATAAGATTCAGAATTTCATAACATAATACCAAAAATACCCAGTTTTCAATTAAAAAAAATCACTTGTCATACCAAGAGTCAGGAAACTCTCACCATGTAAAAAATGACGATTGATAAATGCCACTACTCAGATTACAGAGATGTTAGAGTTATGTAACAAAAATTTTAAAGGAATCATGATTAAAATGCTTCAGTGAGCAATTACAAGCCTGCTGAAAATAAAGAAAACAGTGCGAAGTCTCCACAAGAAATAGGAAATCTCAGCAAAATAATATTATAGAAACAAGATGGAAATCTTAGAACTGAAAAAATCATTAGCCAAAATTTAAAACTTGCAATGTCTTCAAGTTCACTAATTGTTTCTTCTGCAACATCTAATCTGATATCTAGTGTAGTCTAATTTTTAAAATATTTACGGCAGTTTTAGATTCACAGCAAAATTCAGCAGAAAGTGCATAGAATCCCTACATGCCCCTTCTCCCCTACACAGCCTCCCCACCATCAATATCCATCATCGACGTGGTGCATTTGTTACAATCAATGAACCAACAATGACACGTTTATTATCAACCAAAATCCATACTTTATATTATGGTACATACTTTGTATTATACTTTCTATGATTTTTGACAAATGTACAGCAATATGTCTCCACATACAGAAGAGTTTTACCTTCCTGCGCTATACCTATCCTTCCTACTCACACCTCCCTGCACTCCCTCCCAAGTCCTTGGCAAGCTTTGATCTTTTTCCTATCTCCACAGCTTTTCCTTTTCCAGAATATCATCCACTTAGAATCAAATAATATTTAGCCTTCTCAACTTGGCTTCTTTCACTTAGTAATATGAGTTTAAGTTTCCTCCACATCTTTCACAGCTTGATGCCTCCTTTATTTTCGGTGCTGAATAACATTCCATTGTATGGCTGCATCAAGTTTACTTTCCATTCACCTATTGAAGGACATTTTGGTTGCTTCCATGTTTTGGCAATTATAAATGGAGCTGCTATAAATATACATACGCAGGTTTTTGTGCAGAGATAAGTTTTCAGCTCTTTTCAGTAAATACCAAGGAACATGATTGCTAGATTGTTCAGTAAAAGTATGTTTAGTTTTATAGAAACTGTCAACGTGTCTCGCAAAGTTGCTGTACTATTTTGCATTCCAAAAAGCCTGGATAAGTGTTTTTATTGCCCTACATCCTCACCAGCAAATAGTTTTGTCAGAGTTTTGGATTAGGACCATTATAATCGGTGTGTAGTATAATCTCATTGTTGTTTAAGTGTTCAATCCTTAATGATATATGATGTATATCTTCTTAGGGGCAGTTCCTGTTAAGGTCTTTGTCCATTTTTTTTCAGTGGAATTATTTGATTTCTTATTGTTGAGTTTGAAGAGTTCTTTTTTTTTAAAAAAAATTTTATTTATTTATGATAGTCACAGAGAGATAGAGAGAGAGGCAGAGACACAGGAAGAGGGAGAAGCAGGCTCCATGCACCGGGAGCCCGACGTGGGATTCGATCCCGGGTCTCCAGGATCACGCCCTGGGCCAAAGGCAGGCGCCAAACCGCTGCGCCACCCAGGGATCCCCAGTTTGAAGAGTTCTTTGTATAACTTAGCTAACAATTCTTTATCAGATAAGGTCTTTTGCAAATATTTTTTCTAGTGCGTAGCTTATCTTCTCATTCTCTTGATCATCTAGTATATTTTTCATCTCATATATAGTAATTTTCACCTCCTGAAGTTTGATTTGGTTTCTGCTTGGTTTGGTTTTTGGATTTCTTAACATATTTTCAGTCTCTACTTATTGTGCCTGACCTCTCCTCTAGCTTCTTAAACATACAGAAGACAATTACAACTGTTGTTTTGATGACTCCTTTCACTAATTATATCATCGATGTGATTTCTGGATTTACTTTGTTATATATGTATATTTTAATTTTCATTATGTGTTAGAGTTTTCTGCTTTATTTCATGCCTGGTAATTTTTTATTTGATACCATGCTTTGTAAATGCTGCCTTTGGGGTGTTTGATATGTTTATTTAACTATAAATATTTGGTGCTTTGTTTTGAGATTTATTTAAATTAGATGAAAACAGCCTGATTTGGGGGGTCTACAATTAATTTCGCACTACTATTTAAGAAAGACCCTTCCGAGTACCCATTACCCTATGAATTATGGAGTTTTCCACTTTGATGCATAACAAATCATCCCTAACCCTGGCTGAGTTACAGGAAATATTTCATCTAATTGTGAGGTTATTTCACTGGATAAATATCTTCTTACATGCATGAGCTGATCAGTTTTCAGCTGAAGCCTAGAGGGGGATCCTCTACAGATCTTCAAAAACTTGCTTTCTCTGAATTCCTTCTCTGATATTCTGAACTGTGGTCTCTACCTCCTAGGCCTCTCTAGGCTCCCAGCTCCCTGTCCTTTAGTCAGAGAAATGAAGTTTCCACCTGGGGCTCCCCCACCTACATCACAGCCTAGAAAGTCTCCAGGCAATAACAAGGTCAATTACAGGCTCATCTCATTTGTTTCCTCATCTCTCAAAGACTACTGTCCTTTATTACATGATAGTCAATGCTTTAAAAAAATATTGTTTTGTTTATCGTGCCTGGTTTTTGTTGTTTCAGGTAAGAAGGTAAATCTAGGCACTGTTACTCTCCGTTTGTGCCAGGGACTGTTTGAGACTCAGCAGCAAATCATTAGATCTTCATTAAAGTATTACAAGGTAAAAGAAAGGAGAACATTTAGACTTGCAGACTGAAGTATAATTTCTTTCAATGGATTCCCCATCTGGTCCACGGATACCACACACACTTGACCCCACTGTTGTCAGAGAAAGTTCAGCTTCCTCCCATCATAGCTTCTTTATTCTCACTGAGCAGTAAGAGGCTACACCAGCTTGCTGATAATTTTTTAACTTTTATAGCTGTGAGTCATTAGTCTCTGGATCCCCCAGATTCCAGGGGACATATGTCAATTTCTCTGAGAACTTTCCTTGAACTTCCCTACCCCCATCATAAGGATTCTGACGACTCTCTAAGAATGTATTCTGTGCCAATCTCCAAACCTCTAATGAATTAATAGTCTTATTTCATAAAAGCTAGAGATAATTGATAAGCTAGGAATCATTAAACAATCTTCCAAAATCTTTGCATTATCTTGCAGAAGTCACCTGGTAATTACCGTTCTCAGCTTTTTGAGGGAAAACAACTAGAGAGGCATATTATTAGCTCTACAGTTTACAAATGCTCATAGAAAGGAATACGCTAAAACACTTATAGAAAGGAATAAGAAATCATCAAAGATGAAGAAAATCTTAAAAGCAACCAAAACAAATGACATGGCTTTTCCTATATAGCAGGCTTCACATCAGTACTACTGGATTTTCAAAGATAATAGGACACTATCTCTAAACTGCCAAGAAAAATAAAGTTGCTTTCAACCTGAAAGTCTATACCCAGCTAGGCTATCATGCAAGGGTGGAAAGCAAAGTAAAAAATATTTTCTGGCTATCAAAAACAAAACAAAACAAAAAGATAATCTACACAATACAAACTCCAAATAAAAGAACTTCTCAAAGGATCTATGTCTTTTAATAGGAAATAAAATGGAACCAGAAAAGAGCAGAGGGAAACAAGAAGTGTGAATAAGGAAATTTTTAAATATGTTGGTAGAATTTAAATGAGGTTTGACTGTTCACAACATACCAACATGGTAATTTGTGATGTTTAAAACTACGATGAAACTAAAATAGAAGCCATAACATGGAAACTGAAGGTGAATCAGAGTGATAATACTCCAAAGCTCATGTACCAATCTCCAAAAGAGTTGAGACTGCTGGGTGACCAGATTTTTAGGGAAAGGATGTTAAAAGATTTAAGGGTAACCACTAAAAGAATAAAAACAAGTTATGTAATTTCAAGAAGTCAGAAAAAAAGGAAAACAAAGAAGTTTAAAACTAACTTTAAAATATGAAAAAAGGGGTGCCTGGGTGGCTTAATTAATTGATTGAAGAGCCAACCCTTTATTTTGGCTCAGGGTCCTGGGATCGAGCCCGGCTCAGGGTTTTGTGTTCAGCATGGAAACTGCTTGAGAATTCTTTTTCCTTCTCTCTCTCTCTCGCTCTCTCTCTCTGCCCATCTACCTGGTCATTCTCTCTTTCTCTTTCAAATAAATAAATAAATCTTAAAAAAAAAAGAAGAAGAAGAAGAAGAAGAAGAAGAAGAAGAAGAAGAAGAAGAAGAAGGGAAATAAAATGTTAGTATTAAGTCCAAAGAGAATTGGAAGAAAGAAAATCTTCAGCCTCTGAGATCCAGGAAATAGCCTGACAATTACAAGTAGACCGCAGAGTTCTGTGAAGTAGGCCTGTCTCTCAAAGCTAGGTCATGAGGTTCTGCTGTCATGTGTAAATAATCTCCCAGAACAGCAACTTCAGACAAAGTCGCTATGAGATCACGATTAAATGAGACAAAACAAAACCACTCTACAATACTGTCTAAACCTAGTCACTGTCCCAGTGCAATCTACAAAATGCCAAATACCCCCCTCCTGGCTAATGTGAGTGAATGCTACTTAATGTGAGTGAATGCTACTTTTTTCTTGTAATAATCATGCTTTTGTTTGACTCTAGCCTGCCATCCTTACAGCTCAGATTTGTTAAGACACTCAATTACAGAACTGTCTCCATTTTCCTAAAGCACTTAATGCAGAAAAAAACCTCCTATTTTCCTAGACCATCCCCCAAATCACCTCCATAAAGCCCAAATCACATAATAAGTCCTTTATAACACCTTCTTATTAAGGAACCTCATTGTTTCTCAGGTTGTACAATGTCTCTTGATAGGAGTTATAAACTCAACATTCAGTTATGGGTGTGGTGCTGGGATCTTTGGCTGGAAAGCACTGACTCTTCCAATCATAATAAAATTAAAATTATATTTTAGTTCACTTTTCTCACTAATCTGTTCCTAGATGAATTTTAAAATAACTCTGCCAATAGTCCCTTAACTTTTATCCCACCCCAAAAATAATCCTGTTGGAACTTTTCATTTTCTTAAAAGTACAGAATAACATAGTGAGAATTAATATTTTTCCAGCATTGAGTTTTTCCCTTCAGAAATATGATGTATCTCTCCAATTATATGCATTGTGATTTATGGCTTCTTTGTAGTTTTATTCTTATAGATATTATATATGACTTTTCAAATTTATTTCTAAATAATATATAAGAAAGTATTCCTTAATATTTCTATAATAATATTTTATATAGATATTTATGTATATGTGTCTTTATATATGCACATATGCATTTTATATAGTTTCTGTACATGCTTTTCTAAATTTATTTGTATATATTTATATTTTTGTGATATGATATATTGCTATTATATATGGCTATTATACTTTTTGTTTTCTAATTCATTAATATCCATTTTTTATTTTAAAATCTCTGACATGTTTTCTGATATCTTTCTAGAATTTAGAGTAAAATGATTATATTATTTATTTTTAATAAGCATTTAAGAATGTAGATTTTCTCTGAGCATAAATTTGACCATATGCTATAAATTATCATACAGATCAGTGCTCTTCTTGCCCTTTATTCCTAAGGAGGTTGTAACTATCATTTTTTATTTTAGCTGTTGAGGAGAGTTGATTTTTTTCCAGGTCAAGAAGCTTCATCTCTTTCATTTTTTTGTAAACCATTTCTATGTTTAGATCATGATGGTGATGGAATCTTACTGTATAATAATTGATGTTTCCCTATTTTCCTCAGTTTTCTTCATTTTAAATAATTTTTCATGAATATTTAAAAGGTAATATATGTTCCAGAGGATACAAATATTTGCACGTATTTTTTTTTTAAGTAGGCTCCACGCCCAGCTCAGAGTCCACTGCAGGGCTTGAATTCACAACCCTGAGATCATGACCTGAGCTGAGATCAAGAATTGGGTGCTTAACACACAAAGATAAACTCAAAATGGATGAGAGATCTAAATGTGAGACAAAAGTCCATCAAAATCCTAGAGGAGAACACAGGCAACACCCTTTTTGAACTTGGCCACAGTAACTTCTTGCAAGATACATCCACGAAGGCAAAAGAAACAAAAGCAAAAATGAACTATTGGGACTTCATCAAGATAAGAAGCTTTTGCACAGCAAAGGATACAGTCAACAAAACTAAAAGACAACCTACAGAATGGGAGAAGATATTTGCAAATGACCTATCAGATAAAGGGCTAGTTTCCAAAATCTATAAAGAACTTATTAAACTCAACACCAAAGAAACAAACAATCCAATCATGAAATGGGCAAAAGACATGAAGAGAAATCTCACAGAGGAAGACATGGACATGGCCAACAAGCACATGAGAAAATGCTCTGCATCACTTGCCATCAGGGAAATACAAATCAAAACCACAATGAGATATCACCTCACACCAGTGAGAATGGGGAAAATTAACAAGGCAGGAAACAACAAATGTTGGAGAGGATGCGGAGAAAAGGGAACCCTCTTACACTGTTGGTGGGAATGTGAACTGGTGCAGCCACTCTGGAAAACTGTGTGGAGGTTCCTCAAAGAGTTAAAAATAGACCTGCCCTACGACCCAGCAATTGCACTGTTGGGGATTTACCCCAAAGATTCAGATGCAATGAAACGTCGGGACACCTGCACCCCAATGTTTCTATCAGCAATGGCCACAATAGCCAAACTGTGGAAGGAGCCTCGGTGTCCATCGAAAGATGAATGGATAAAGAAGATGTGGTTTATGTATACAATGGAATATTACTCAGCAATTAGAAACGACAAATACCCACCATTTGCTTCAACGTGGATGGAACTGGAGGGTATTATGCTGAGTGAAATAAGTCAATCGGAGAAGGACAAACAGTGTATGTTCTCATTCATTTGGGGAATATGAATAATAGTGAAAGGGAATATAAAGGAAGGGAAAAGAAATGTTGGGAAATATCAGGAAGGGAGACAGAACATAAAGACTCCTAACTCTGGGAAACGAACTAGGGGTGGTGGAAGGGGAGGAGGGCGGGGGTTGGAGGGGAATGGGTGACGGGCACTGAGGTGGACACTTGACGGGATGAGCACTGGGTGTTTTTCGGTATGTTGGTAAATTAAACACCAATAAAAGTTAATTAAAAAAAAAAAAAAAAAGAATTGGGTGCTTAACTGACTTAGTCACCCATGCATACCTGCATTTATATTAATACACATTCTTAATATACATGCATCGGTATCAATAAGCTTTTCCTTATACACCAAGCTCCAACGTACAAGGACTATATTTGTCCTTTTCACTATTGTATCATTAGGGCCTGGGACAATGCTAGGAACACTCAAGAAATATTTGTTAATTCAACAGATTAATAATTTGTACCACTTATTCCTTTTCCCTGAATGACCTCCTCCAAATCTTCCACTACTCTGGTTGTTTCTATTTTGATGCAGGTGGTAGCTCTGGCCTTCTTTTCCTTTTTTTTTTTTTAATATTTTATTTATTTATTCATTCATAGAGATGCAGAGAGAGAGAGAGAGTAGCAGAGACACAGGCAGAGGGAGAAGCAGGTTCCATGCAGAGAGCCTGACGTGGGACTGGATCCAGGGTCTCCAGGATCACACCCTGGACTGCAGGCGGCGCTAAACTGCTGCGCCACCAGGGCTGCCCTGGCCTCCTTTTCCTTGACATTGTCTGATAAATCTTTGTTCTAATTGTTAACTTAATAAAATTCTCTCATAGTTATGCTGCTTCTAAAAAACTAAAAATTTTGTGCTTGGTTGTTTTAACTAGTATGAGCATTTGGCCTCTAAAGGTGACATGTTATAAATATTTCGTACACTTTTAGTTTTTATGCTTCTTTTTTGTTTTCTCTACCATTTGGTGTTTTACCAGTGTCTCTTGCTTGCTTTTTTTTTTTTTTTTGTATTTCCTTAATAAGTTAGAAAATATACATTTTATTTTTATAGTATATACTCTCAAATATTTATAATAATACACTTTTTCAATACATCAGTGTAATAAAAGAAATAATGCTTCTCACCAACACAATATTGGGGAAATAGCATGCTTCTATACTCCCCAAGACCTCTTCACCAATCCTCCACACACTCCTAAGAAAGAAATATCTGAGACTATCAAACAGGAATATAGGTACTCAATGTCATTTACATTAATGATTCCTGTATTAAAATCTTTTCCTGGTATTTTAATTTTAACTGTGTACATATTTATAATAATTCTTCAGTCTTACTTTTCTGTTTAACTAGTTTCAAGGTTTTTCTTTTCTACCACAGTTTTCCCATTCCTTTTTTTTTTTTTTTTTAAAGATTTTATTTATTTATTCATGAGAGACACACACAGAGAGAGGCAGAGACACAGGCAGAGGGGGAAGCAAGCTCCATGTAGGGATCCCAATGTGGGACTCAATCCCAGGACCCCGGGATCATGACCTGAGCTGAAGGCAGATGCTCAACCACTGGGCCACCCAGGCGTCCCAATTTTCCCAGTCTTGAGTTCTCTGGTTTCATTTTTCTCTAAGTAATCCAGAAGACATGTTTAAATATTTTTCTCCCCAGGAAAATAAATCTATAAAAGTAGTGTTCTTTCTGCTTACGTTCTGCAACAATTCTTACTGTTGCCTTCAGGTGAACTCTAACTGATTTTCCTCCTGATCATCAGGTTTATGTGAGAGAATTCTTGTATGCATGTGGAATTTCCATTTCTCTTATCTGGATAGAAGTTGGATGTAGTCTAGGACAGAGCTCTCCAACAGAACTTTCTGTAGTGATGAAAATGTCCTACATCTGTGCTGCCCGATACAGAAGCTACTGTATCGGGCAATAAGCAATAAGCAATAAGCATAAGCCAGATGTGGCTATGGAGCATTCGAAATGTAGCTATCACAAATTTATTTTATTACATTTTAGTTAATTACATGTAAATAATTGCATGTGCGTGGTGGTGACTCCCACTGGATTATGCAGTTCTCGAATGTTCTGGGATCCTGAGTGAGAAGGTGAGAGGAGTTCAGTTCTATGTAATTTCACACCTTGTTTTTATCTTCCCAATTAACTCTCCCTTCCTTAAAGAAACTGGATTTTCCTCTGGCTCGAGCGCAGATCTGGAATCTTGCTTTTGGCTGCTTTTCCTTCCCATTTCCTTGGACTACCAGCAGCATTCCCACTTTGGTGCCTTTCGCTTCTCAATTTTCTTCCCTAGCTGCTTTTTCCTCAGACTGCAAGCTTGGAGGTATTTTTCCACCAGCGTTGTATTTAACAGCTGCTTAAGAGTACTGTGAAGGCTAAGGACTTGGATTTTGCTTTGCCCAAGAGTTCTAACTTGTCAGTTTCTCAGCTAAAAAGAATCTTCCGCCTCATTCTGTGGCTTATTTTCAAGTCTCCTCACTCTGCCTTTGTAGTGTTGAAGCTCCAAAGGTTGTCTTTTCTGTTTGTAATGCAAGTGCCTGATTTCAGCTTTGACTGTGGAGGCATCTTCTTCGAGAGTATCTCCAATAGCTACATACAGACTGAGGAGCCAGGAGTGGCCTTTGTTTTACTGAACTTGTTTGATTTTGCTAACTAACCATTTGGGCCCTAGTTTTGTTTTTGTTTTTTTTTCTTTTCCCCTGGCCTTAAATTCCTCCTCTTATGTTTTACATTCGCAAAGGGAGTGAGGCCTTGAAACCCTAGACCCCAACCCCAGACACCCTATCAGCAGAACCCAAGGCACTAGCTGTCTGCCAGAGACCTCAATGTGTCCCCACTGACAGTGCCTTGTATGCTCTGGGGCTAGTAAGTAATAAACCCTTTTTTCCTTTTAAGTTTCCTAATGGTTATTGCTGAAGGGCATCATGCAATCATAATAGGAACCACAAGGGTTGGTCCACTGCTGGCATTGGCTGAGATAGGGAAGTTGTCAGTGGGAAGCTCCCTAGGGCCCAGGAGAGCACCACCAGGCCTTTCTAGCCCATGGCATTAGATCAATAGGCAGAGACCAGCACAAAACAGCCTTCCTGTGCTTTCCATCCTGCTCAAAGGGGCTGAGCTGTCAGACTGCCACAACTCACTTCCAAGCTTTGACTGTTCTCTTTTCCTGGGGTTTTGTTCTCCCAGTTTGGGTATCTCTCCACACCATCTTCCTAATTTTGGCAACTCCAGCATATGTTGCCATTTCTCTTGTTCCTTTTGTAGCTACTTTCCTGCTTCTAGTGCCTCTCAGCCAAATCAGCACCTTCCCCAAGTGTCTCTTTTTTTTTTTTTTTTTTTTTCCAAAATAGAGGCAGTTCAGCTGGACCGAGAAGCACTGGAAGATACTGGCATGTTTTCCTTGAGGTGGACTCCAGGCCTCAGATTTTACTTTGGATGAGGAGTGAGAGTGGAGGCCTTCATGGACAAGTCCAAAATCATCTAGAACTGTCTTATGCATTCCATGACATCTTTCCCACACTGCACTTCCTTTGCCTCTCTAGTCTTCCCCTGAATGAAACCTGCTACCAAGTGCCCTCAATCAAGGCCAACGGTGATTCCAAGCTCTTCCCAGTTTCTGCTGCACAGGTCATGAAAGCAACTGGAGCTCATTAATTTATCTATAACCCGTAGTGGGCCATGTGATGCTGGTTTGCATCCTGAGGAGCACAGTTCTTGTCTTTGAAGCCATCACCATGCCTGCAAGTTGGGAGTATTGGCACTGTCTGGGGCACCACGGGCACCACAGGTTTTGTTTTATCAGAATTTCTGTCTTAGCCGTAAGATGACATTCTCCCTGTTGTTATACGTGGGCTTGCTAACAGCTCAAATTTGCCAGTTACCTTTCCACTCTGAAGCTCAGGCACTGAACCAGGAGTCTAGCTTCTCAACCTTGCTGTGACAACAACCAGTAAGCCTCTCCAGATTCCCTGTTCGTGAGGTCAACGAGCTCCCCTGGAGTCCTTTATTGCCTCTTGGGGCAAGTGTTCCTCCTGGAGTCCAGGAAGGGGAAAGCTGAACTCAGCAGCTCAGAGACCAGAGAGGTGGTAGTGGGTGAGGCTCTGGTCAGCTCTGTCCCTGGCTGATGGGTTTGCAAACCAAGGTGGTAGGTGAAGGGCAGGAACCTCTCAATTCCAGAAAGTCTTTCACATTTAGGTCTTCCCCTCCCTTCTCTTTCTTCTCCTTTGTCTTCCCCTCATTCTCCCTCCCCTTCTCATTTCCTGGGGCCTCTAAGTTGGTAGATGGAGAGAGAATGCAAAGAAGATGAGTGAGAGAATGTGGTGCAGCAGGTGAGTTTTTCTGGGAGAGGAAACGTGGCGGGGCGGGAAGAGAAGCTTTCCAGTTCAGCACTTTTACAAAATATGTTTATCTATGCATCTCATTTTGTTAACTGTGCTCAATAGCTGTTTTGATTTTGGCTTTAAGTCTCTCAAACTTGGAAAAACTTACTTATGTTTGTATTTCTTCTAGTTTGTATATTCTGGTGTGTTCTTTGGGGACAATAGTTATCTGTGTCTTAGATCTCCAGTCTCTCTGTCTCTCGTATGTAAGTTATCTCTTCCTCTCCTAATTTTGGAAGGATATTTGCAGTTTGTCATCCACAAGTCAGTATAACCCAGTGTTGATTCTGCTCTTTCCTGCAATTAATATTGGTTTAATTATCCAATTGTATTTTCACTCCCTGTATAGTGTTCCTTTTCTTTCAGCTCTCTCTCTCTCTCTCTCTCTCTCTCTCTCTCTCTCTCTCTCTCTTTTTCCTGCATCTCAACCAGCATCCTGTACATTTTGGTTTTCTGCTACTACTCTTCATCAGCTCTCACATCTTATTTTGGAGTCTGTTTTTTTTTTTTTAATTTCTTGAAAATAGAAACCACATATTTTATGAAATTTACTTCTCTATCTAATTATAAATAATTTTCAGAAGTCCTTTTTTCCTTCTTCAGTTTAAATTCTCATTTACATGGAAGATTTCTTTTATGAGCTCTATCTTGTTTGTTTTTCCTTCCTTCCTTCATTGCTTCCTTCCTTTTTCAGGAAAGAGAGATCCAATCACTTATGCAAGTGAGTAAATTTTGATTGGTTCTAACTGTTGATTGTTTTCTGCCTTCTCTTAAAAGTTTTTTTTTTACTTTATTTAATTTATTTCTTTATCTGAGAGAGAGATATGTGTGCCAGAGAAAGAGGAGAGGGAGAGAGTGAGGGAGAAGCAGAGTCTCCAACGAGCTGTTTGCCTCACTCAGGGCTTGATCCTAGGACCCTGGGATCATGACCTGAGCCCAAGGCAAACACTTAACCAACTGAGCCATCCAAGCTCTCTGCTTTCTGCCTTCTCTTGGATGACAAGCAGGAAAACTAAATAAGGTGCATAGATTCAAACCCATTTCTAATATGTTATGTAGTCTTTAATTTAGAATGACTGGCCTGAAGAATCTTTTTTATTTGACTTGATTACCATCCTATTGGGGAAAAGTTTAACCTATATAATCTGAAGCAATCTGTGCTTCTTTACTGATCGAACATGATAAGTGAAAAAATATAGCTCTCTAAACGTAATTATCCTGCAACTTTCAGCCTTTTGCCTTAAGAACTTGAGTTGTAACTTACAAAGTTCCACGTTCTTTCTGTTACCATCATCAATTATATTTCGTGTTGGAAAATGTTTGGTAAAATCATGTCCAATGAAGGAAAATGAGAATACTGAACTAGCCCTGTTCAAAAGAAATTGGCTTTATTCCCTCTGAAAATGAAGACCTCTCTCCTCTGAGGTATGTATGTACAGGGATTTGATGGATTGAACACTTTAGCAACTTTTCCTCCATGTGGCTTGTCATTCTGCCTCATGACTTCATCTGAGCTGTGGTACATAGGCATTCCTCATTATATCTACGTTTCCTAGAGTCTAAGACCCAGACTATTCTGTACTATTAAAAATGTCCACACTTTACTGTTTTCTTAACAATAAGATAAGATTGAATGAAAGGCAAATTCTTAACTTTGCCACACACAGTGGTCTAAGAGGCTTGGTCAAGCAAATACATATATTTGTACAGATTCTTGTTGCCCTGGTTATATGTTTCTCCCTTTAAGAGAAATGTTCACATATTCACAATCATGAATGATGATTGAGTGTTGTCTCAGGGGATATACAAGAGGGGCTAATTGTTCACTAAAGTTCTAGTTCCCTGGCTGATTCATGTTATTTCACATCCCTTTCACCTCCTTGGTATTTCCTATGCCTGTTTGTACCAGCAATCATTCAACTCATTCATTTTTTCAGCAAATGTTATCTATCAGCCCAGAGATATGATTATGACTTATACAGATACAACCCTTGCTCTTATAAAATGTATAGTCTAATGAGTAGAAAGCCAATAAACAAGTAAATGAATAAAGAAATATTTATAAAAGTTATATTAGTCACTGTGAAGAAAGTAAAAAACTGCGAGCTGTCCTAGAAAACACAGAAGGGGTGGGGCACAGTCAGTTAAGCATCTGCCTTCAGCTCAGGTCCTGATCTCAGGGTCCTGGGATCCAGCCCCACATCAGGCTCTATGCTCAGAGCCTGCTTCTCCTTCTCCCTCTGCCTGCCAGTCTGCCTACTTATACTCCCTCTTTGCTAAATAAATAAATAAATAAATAAATAAATAAATAAATAAATACTTAAAGAGAGAGAGAGAGAGAGAGGATGCAGAGGAGAATACTTCAAAGAACATGGCTGGAGACTTCTTCTCTAAGTTGAGAGAAGTGAGAAGAAGCCAGTTTTGTGAAGTAATGTGAGGATGGCAATCTGTGTCCTACGCAGAATTGTAAGTGGGAAGGACCTGAGGCAGAAGTCAGGAGGAAAGTGGGAATGGAGCCATAACATGAAGTTGGGAGAGGTAAGTGTAAACCAAAACATACAGATTTTCAAGGTAAGGAATATGGGCTAAATTCTAAATACCATGGGAAACCACTGAATGATTTTAAATAGAGTGACGTGACATTTTAAACAGAGAGTAATGTGATATGTTTCAAAAACATAATTCTAGAATAGGGAATGGGGAAGATGTAGAACAAGAGTAAAAGCAAGAAAACCATTTAGATGATGATGCTACCTGCACCAGAAGAGGACACATCAGAAATAAATTGTACAGGTACAATCAGCAGGGCATGCTTCTCATTTAGACGCAGGTTGTAAAGGACAGGAGCAACAAGAGATGTCCCTAGTGTTCTTGCTTGAGCAGTGGAGCAGATGACAATACCTTTTACTAAGATGGGAATGACTGGGATAGGAACAAATTGATACGGGAAAGGGAAATCAAGAACTCACATTTGGACATGATACTTTTGGGAAGTCTTTAACTTTGAGAGTCCCACACATATGCATAGAATTCAAAGGCATATGAGTGAAACCGAGCACCTCAGGTGAGAGTGTAGATAAGAAAGTCCTTAGCAACACCAACACATTGAATTTGGGTGGAAGAGGAGGAGCCATCAGAGGAGACTAGACAGGAGAGAAAAATGAGGTAAAAAAAGAAAACAAGTGAAGTATAGTTAGATGAAAGCCAAAAGAGGAAAGTTTTCAGGAAGGAGGATAGTCACATGTGTTAGAGCTGGTAAGAGGTTGGGGAAGTTCATATGTCCTCAAAATTTGAAATCAGAGGTGCCTGGGTGGCTCAGTCCACTGAGCATCTAGCTCTTGATTTCAGCTCAGGTCATGATCTCAGGGTCCTGAGATGGAGCCCCACGTGGGGCTCTTCACTCAGCGAGGAGTCTACTTCCCCCTCTCTCCCTCTGCTCTCTCTTCCTATTTGTGTACACACACAGTCTCTCTCAAATAAATAAATAAATAAATAAATAAATAAATAAATAAATCATTTTTAAAAATTTGAAATCCTAAAGGTCATTAGCCATTTTGACAAGTACAACTTTGTTTGAAGGAAGAGGAGAGGAAACTGGGAGGGGTGGGGAGAGTTAAATTAAAATTTAATGTAAAATGAAGGGGGATACATCATTGAATCACAGTCAGGCAAGTTATCTACACAGCATGTGTAGATATCTATTTCAAGATCTTTGAAGGGGCCAAAAAAATGGGGCACAACCTCAAGGACAGCAAATCAAAGAAGGTTTTTAAAAGATGGGAACTTCTAGAGCATGTTTATCCACTGATCAAAATGATCTTATAGAGGGGAAAAAGATGAGTGATGCAAATCAAGGAGAAGTGATCTGTCCCTGGGAAGTTGAGAAGGAATGGATCCAGCATGCAAACGAGAAACTGCGTTTTGATAACAGAAGGGAAACATTAGCTGTGGTAGTGGGAAGAATGAAAATGGAGACAGGTAAGTTTACAGTCTTCTAGAACAATTCCAGAGTTTACTAACCCTTTCTTGCTCAGAAGAGCAACCCAGTCCTAATTCTGCACTGCAAAAGCAGATGACAAAGTCAAGGACTACACCAACTGATCAACAAAGCCCTAGATTCTAACTTTTGTGCTGTTCTCTGGAGGTCAGATGCCAGATTTTAGATAACAATGCAGCAGTGATAGTAAAAGGTAAATTCTGTTTAGCATCTGGAATAGCTTTGCTCGTATTTACTCATGTATTGTATACCTGCTGCTATGAATCCTTTCATATCAGTGTTTAAAAACTCGTTTTGTTTTAGAGATAAGGATTTTTAAGTTGTCACTTTTGTTTTAAAAGTTTAAAAATAGGAAAGTGCACACAGACTGGGAGAGGAATGCAATATTGCCTTTAACTGCACCAAATGCTGAAAGAAAGACAACAGCATAGCTTGGAAGCCATTTTCTGGCGTACTTTAAAAAAAAAAAAATGTTTATTGCATTATCTTCAACGCAGTGCTCTGGGATTTTGAGCCACGGCTGGTCTGGCTAGCTGATACTGACATTTTCTCCTTAAGATACATCTGACAAAACCCACAGCTCACTAGTCATCTGGCTTATGGAAATATTTATAGGCACCTTTGAACTCGGTCACACAGCAAGTAAGACCTACAGAAGAAGTAAAAGCAGTGACAACTCTTAAATAACACTTGTCTTATTTTTCCACTTTTCTTAGGCATGAAGTCAAGGGTTAAATGCACACATTAAAAAGGGAAAAATGCCTGCTATTAGGTTCAGTTAAAGGAAGAGTTCAAGAAACATCACATGATAGAGGATTTTCTCTCCCCAAAATGAAGCATCGTTTTAGGTTGCTACCTACATATGTCAATTTAATTATAAAACCAATTTTATAAATCAGAAGCAATAATGGGGTTCTGGGTGAGTGGGTGTGTGTGTGTGTGTGTGTGTGCATGCGTGTGTAATTTTTAAATATTCAGTGTGCAGATTTTGCACTCCAGAGAATTAATCAAACTGTCAGGCCCAAGACCAAAAACTGAAAAGCACACACAGTGGTATGTCATGGTAACTTAGCAACCAGAGCTGAAGAGGTTAAGACAGAAATTGCTGTCATTTTCTTACATTTAAGAATTTCTACCTCATACTTTCCCTGCTCCCCACCTCCCAAACACATATTCTGATTCCTCCAGGTGGTAGTTCACCAAATCAAATCTTTTATATATTTTAATGATCTTGTGTTTGACAATTTCTATTTGTGGAGGATAAAAGGAATCACCCACTGAGTATGGAATTTCAGAGCATCTGTGGATACTTCATTGATCAAGACTCTAAGTCTTTTGTGCATAACACAGGTGTTGCCAACTTGACACAATTTCCCATCAGAATGTGAAACATGCATAGATAATGAGCAATTCCTATACAGAAGCATAGCGTCAGAGGGACATCACCAGTTCCATGACAGGTCCGTTCTGGTACTAAGTGGCAGTTGCCTCTGTCAGGATGACAGGTGTGCAGCAGCCCTGAAGGGGCATCAAGACAGGACCTTCATATGGTAGGTCCTCTAGGCCAAGGAAATTCTGGCTTAACATTTAGGAAAGAATTCTGTACCTTGAGTCTTGAGTGAAGGGCAGAAATTAAGTATTTGCAAACAAAGTGTAGAGGGGGGCATTATTAGGGTACTTAAAATGCTGATATATTTAAGTTTGCATAATCCCCTATTGGCCTTGGATTAGAGAGAAGACAGAGGGATTACTTATCTCCTTCTGCCCGATCTCATCAATGTTGGCCTGTTTTATTGAGCACTCTTTACACCAGGCTCTTACATCAAGGAAAAGAGGCTTATTTGAGGGTAGCAATGGGCAAAGGTGAAATGGAGCAGCTGCATAATCCTCCTCCATGCTGACCCTTGGAGAGATTGCTTAAAAGGTCATATGTTTCCTTTAAGGTGGACGTGGCTGGGGGTAGATGGAAAATAGTAATCCCTCTCAACTACAACATGATTGTGCTAGATTTTTGGTGCAACTTTTAAAAAGAGAAGACCAAAATGTCAAGATACTGTGTGGAAAAAAAAAAAGAATGTGATTATGCCAACCATAATAGTTCTGTTTTATTATTTGAGGCTCTGTTCTCGTGGTGTTTCTGGCCCTGGCCTGGTCCATTCAAAATACTTGCACCTGCCTCACTGGCCCATCTTTCCCAAAAATGTTAATCTCAGAAGCAGGATTTGAATGTTCATTGGTAACTTTAGTCTCAAGGTGAACAGGAACTTAACTATCAGTTCATTGTTTTATCTTAATTAAGAAGACACAAAGAACTCTAGAAACAAAAATATTCTGGAGCCAGGATTTACTGGAAATAATCAGGCTACTGAAATTTTTTTTTCTGTTGTTTTTGTTAAATCAGAGGTCTTGCAGTTCATAAAGACATTAATCATTTTTAAATTTTTTTCTTATTTACTATATGAGATGGTATAAGAGACTTATGGAAGTCATATATACAGGCAGGGAGAGGTGGATATAAATAAAACAAAGCCAAAAAAAAAGCTATGTGGCTTCTTTATTATCCCTTCCTACACTGATTTGTATATATATATATATATATATATATATATATATATTTTTTTTTTTTTTTTTTTTTTAATTGAGAGGTATATACTTCCTGGGCCTCAGAAGTTGCTGGCTACAGATAACTTCAGCTTGTGTCTGAAGTCCAAGGATCATCACACTAGATTTTGCTAACCTCACATGAGAAAGTTTTGCCCCTTTATCATTTATGAGGCTGTGTCATGATGCCCTTTCTCTCTGACTGCTCATTATACATTCCTTCATTTAAGGGGTATTATCTGAGCTCCTTTGGGGTCAGATTCCACAGTCTGAAAAAGAAAGAGGTCATGTTCCTTCCCCTTAGATCTGAAATTAGATGTACTTCACATGAAGGCATTCCATATCAGCCCCAGGGAGGTGCTTTCTCAGAGCTCTTGGTCAAAGGGTAGCCTGGTCATCTTGTCTGTCCTCTGAGTTACTGACCCTCAGAAAGGGTATATATACCTCCTGGATTGTGGAAGATAACTGCCTGGTGTATAGGAAGAAACTATTAGAACTTTCCTTAACATATTTTTTAAATTCAAGGAAAGGAAAGAAATTATGGAATCATTAGTTCATTCTCATTTTTTCCTACTTTTGGAATCACATGTCCTATTAGCATATGAAGTGCCCAGAAGAAAGAGGAGGGGTTTGCCACATGGATGGTTTAAATGGTGGCATCCTCACTTGCTTTTTAGAGTGTTGTGATACTGGGCAGTTTATATTTGCCCACTTAAGTGGGTCTGTAAATTGTATTATCTAGTTCTACTAAACTAACCCTCAAAAATGTACAACTGCCTTAATATATTCCTGAATAAAAACACTACTGATGGACGAAAGATCTAAATGTGAGACAAGAATCCATCAAAAATCCTAGAGGACAACACAGGCAACACTCTTTTTGAACTTGACCACAGCAACTTCTTGCAAAATACATCTATGAAGGCAAGAGAAACAAAAGCAAAAATGAATTATTGGGACTTGACCAAGATAAAAAGCTTCTGCACAGCAAAAGAAACAGTCAACAAAACTAAAAGACAACCTACAGAATGGGAGAAGATATTTGAAAATGACCTATCAGATAAAGGGCTAGTTTCCAAGATCTATAAAGAACTTATTAAACTCAACAGCAAAGAAACAAACAATCCAATTATGAAATGGGCAAAAGAAATGAACAGAAATCTCACAGAGGAAGACATGGACATGGCCAACAAGCACATGAGGAAATGCTCCGCATCACTTGCCATCAGGGAAATACAAATCAAAACCACAATGAGATACCACCTCACACCAGTGAGAATGGGGAAAATTAACAGGGCAGGAAACCACAAATGTTAGAGATGATGTGGAGAAAGGAGAACCCTCTTGCACTGTTGGTGGGAATGTGAACTGGTGCAGCCACTCTGGAAAACTGTAGTGGTTCCTCAAAAAGTTAAAAATAGAGCTACCCTATGACCCAGCAATTGCACTGCTGGGGATTTACCCCAAAGATACAGATGCAGTGAAATGCCGAGACACCTGCACAAGAAATATATCTCTTCTCTATGGCCTTTTCCTATTTTTGCCTCAAAAGGCTGTCAGCCATAGCTTTGTCTTTAAATGTGGCTGGATCACACTTTGATTCAGTTTTTTACTGACCATGTCCTATGCTCCTTTCTTTGCAGCAGTGTTCTGTATGGTTCCTCAAACAAGTACATTAGGTCAGCCGGCATTTTGGGGGGTTCCGTACTCATGTGGTGATCCATAAGCATATAACACATGGGCCACCCCCCTGATTTCCCCTGCAGATGCCTCATTCCCAAAGTCGATTTCTGTGCTCTCTAGTCTCCAAGCTGGCTCACCTGTTGTTGGTCTGCCAACCCCCGGAGCTGCTGGGTGATATCTGAAGCTGGTCCCCCAGGCCCTAGAGCCAGGATACTGAAGATAAAGTCAGGCTCATCCAGATCAGTGGGTGACAGATTTCATAAGTGAGGGAACTCACCTCCAAGGCTCGTGTTGGGTGGCCACAAGCCGAGGGGATCTCCACCAGTGCCAGACAGAACCTTAAGTTTATGTGGATACACTAATGGGTTTTGGTCACGTCTACTGTCAGATGGTCTGAACAACATATTGCTCTCTCAAGGCAATGAGAGAAAATGAAAATGGCTCCTTGAAAATGGCTCTGACTGAGAAAATGGTGGGTAGAGCCTATAGCCCAAGGACAGGTGGCAGGGGAGGAGCCTCTGATTCTCCTAAGCCAGCTTTCAAGTCAACCAGAGGTCCCAGTCTCTCCATAACCTCTTTTCAACAGTCAGGGTTTCAAAATCTCACACTGGGTCAGAAAATACTTTGTTGTGTGGGCTGTATTGTGCAGTGTAGGGTGTTTAGTTACTTGTCCCACTTCTACCCACTAGATGCCAGTAGTCAGCCCTCCCCTCCTAAGAAAAAATATCTCCAGGTACTGCCAAATAAATCCTGGAGGACAGATTCACTCCTGGTTGAGAACCTCTTGTTTTCAGGGCTGAAAAACAAAATAGCAGATTGATATGGGAGGAAATATTAGGGAAGATTTAGATGGGGCTACCTGAGAAAGCCACCCTTGAGGAGGAGGTATACAAGCCACCACCTGAAGACTGAGAAGAAGCCAGTTTCCTGATGCGTGGATGGGGAAGAGTTTTCTAGGTTGCAGACATAGCAAGTGTGCCAGACTCGGGAACTGAGGCAAGGCCAGTGTTGCTGCATTACCGTGGCAAGAAGTAAGGCTGGAGACGTAGGGAAAGTCAGGATCACATGGGCCCCGTACTCCACTATGATGATTGGTCCTGGGAAAAGTCCTGATCTGCAGCCATTCTGCACTCATTCTTGAATTTTCAAGAGGATTACCACATAGCCTTGTGGAGCTTTTTGGGAAAGGGTAATATTAGACATTGTAGATTAGTTCATCTTTCTAATAATTGAAGATATTCACCGTTGGAGCCTGAGAGCAGAGACTAGTCACACACACACACACACACACACACACACACACACACACACACACAGAATTCACTTTCCTGGGTGGAGGTTTGGCTCCAACAATTCACAGACTATTAGTTAACTTAGAATTAGATCTTGAATATTTAGAATCCTCGGGTGTTGCTTGAAATAAAAAGTTGGTGAGGAGAGAAAATTGAGATGTTATTTCTGCAACTCAGGATATGCATTTGCCAATTCCTCCAAGAAATTAGTTGAGAAATTAATCTGCTGTGTTCCAATTTGCATAATTAACTTTGTCCAACCCCAGATCTCTAAATTCACCTGCTTTTCCAAAGGAAGATATTTGCCTGATAGTTTCAACTCTTTGGACCTCAGTTTCTCTCCCTGTAAAATGCTACGATGTTTAAGACCTAGTCAATGCCTAAAATGTTTTAATTCCCTGATCTTTTCTATTTTGCCCCCTCCTAATAAATATAATTATTTTAGTGACATCATGACGAGGCAGTATAATGGGAGAAAAATTGTTCTCTTTGATTTCTCTCACATGGATTACTTGGATTTGAGTTTGAAATGATATAGAGTGCCACATGGTCTTCCATAACTCAATTTCTCTATCAAAACCAAAGGTGAAATGGACAGGTGCCTTTGGTCTGGCATCCAGCCAAAGATCTATCCAAGAGCAATTTGCTGAAAAGAAATAAGAAACTTTCTCTTCTGCCAAACTTCCTCATGCCTGCTGCTCTTGAAAAGCTATTTCTACAGAAAAAAAATCTATAAACACAGATATAAAAAGCAACAGTTGCTTCTGTTCAAGTTCCCATCACATGTGACCTGATTTTTCAATCCTCTGTGATGTCTGGACCCTTGGTTCCCAGCGAGAGCCAAAGCAAACTGCCTTCAAGAGTCCCCATCCTCTGTCTGTTTGCAAACCATACCCAGTTTGCCCATTAGGTAGACATCTGGCATGGGGACCCCAGCACAGCTTCCTAGTGGAGCCTCATTCTGAGACGGGGGCCAAGCTATACCCTGTCAGAATGTATCTGAAGACATGGGGTTACTGTTGGGTGGGAGAAATGAGCTGGTTCCTGACAGGAGGACCAAACAAGAAACATTTTTGGGACAATGGGTGGCCTGAGGCTGATACTGTTTTCTGGAGAAGGATAAAGAGTACAATCATCTACGTATTGCCCTTGGAAAAGCTGTTGCAAGGGAGAGAGAAAGATAGAGTGTGTGTGTGTGTATGTGTGTGTGTGTGTGTGTGTGTGTGTGTGTGTGTGTGTGAGAGAGAGAGAGAGAGAGAGAGAGAGTGAAAGAGAGAGGGAGAGAAAGAGAATGTGAGCATGTAACTAATATCTGAATGCTAGAGACTATCATCAAATCATTCTAACAAAAATTCCCTACTCCTTCAGACCCTATTGAAAATTCTTTTTAAAAGAACTATTTTTGCAAGAAAACATGAGCTTCTGGTCTATTTTGTTATCATTTGTACCTGCTCTTTGCTGTAGTCGTGTACTAAAATTTCTTCCTGATGTTTTGGACAAAACCAATATTTTCAGAGCCAAATTAAAAATTTTGCATGAGGATGCTTCTGTACTCTGGGAAAGAAAACTCTGCAGATCCCTTTTGTATGTATAAGACATTTAGGAAGCCTGAAGTTACTTAAATTTACAGTAATATCCTTGATGACTTACACACTCTAATAAAAATACTACCTGGACTGGTTTATTATTGCAGAATAATAGATACTCCTGAAATGCAGTGGTTTAAAGCAGCATGCATTTTCTTGGTTCACATGCCCAGGTTGGAAATTGAAGCTGCTTTATCACGTGGCTTTCTGTGCAGTCAAATGCATGCCAGCTAGGCAGCACTGCTGCTGGAGTTGTCTGGCTATTGGCTAGAAGGATGGTGACAACTGAGTGACGTTGCTCTCATCTTCCAGGAGGCTAGCCCAGGTATGTTTATATGTGGTCACAAGGGTTCAAGAGAAAAAAGAGAAGGCTTTGACTCAGAATGGTGTAGTTTTTATTAACCCAAAGCAAGTCACAGGATGAAGCTCCATTCCTCCAGTAGGGAATTAGACTCCATGGATTGATAAAAGTTGCTGAAAAGTTACCTTGAAAAGGAGTAGATACAAAAAGGGGCCAGTTTTGCAATTGACCTCACTACTTAATATGGGCACATCTCAGATATTGTGGGTTTGGTTCCCAACCACTGCAATAAGGTGAATATCACAATAAAGTGAGTGTTGCATGAATTTTTTGGTTTCCCAGTGCATATAAAATTTATATGTATCTTATAATGTACTTTATTAAGTGTGCAATAGTATAACTATGTATACAGTATGTATACAATACATATAAAAACATGTATACCTTAATTAAAAAGTATTCTATTGCTAAAAAATGCTAACCATCATCAGGACTTTCGGTGAGTTGTAATCACTGATCACAGATCACCAGAATAAAAATAATAGTAATGAAAAGGTTGGATATATTGCAAGAATTACCAAAATATAACAGACACAAAGTGAGCAAATGCTGTTGAAAAAAATAACTTCCATAAACTTGTTCAATGAATGGTTGCCATGAACCTTCAATTTATAAAAAACACAATATCTGCAAAGCACAATGAAGCAACGTTCAATAATGAAACATGGTATGATATTGTACCTTTGACCATGCTAAGTGACTTACATAAAATTTCACCAATTTTTGCAAGAACTCAGTTAGCTAAATATAATTTTCTTATTTTAGTGTTGAAGAAACCAAGGTTTAGACAGACTAAGTAGTTTGTCCAAGATCATAAATAATAAGGAGACCAGCTTTGGACCAGGATTTGTGTATGTGACCTGAAATGTTTCCCTTTTTTTAAATTCCTACTTGATATATTTATCTATTTTCATAATTATCAAAATCTGTTGTCCAATTCTAGCATCTCATTCCTCTATCTCTTTTTAAAAATCTCATTCAATTTCGTTATTGTTTCTATATAATTTATTAGTATTTTTTTATTAAAAGAAAATTTTAGAGTTGCTAGATTTGGTAAAGACTGGAACTATGTCTTAAATAAAACCTAGATGGTAATTTGCACTTTGTGTTGAAAATATTTCCTGGCTGTAATACAATCTTCATGAATACACTAGAGTCGAGGAGTGGGGGCACATGAGGGTCCAAGAGAAAGGGAAATATAATTAGGAGAATGAAAACAAAGAGAATGAATGTTCTAGAATGGATGTGTAATTCTGGTTGTTTTTTATATCTTCATTCTCCTTGTGAAGATCCTCCAAGGTAAGTGTTTTCCTCATATGGTACAGTGGAAAGAGCCATGTCTTGGCAATCGGATCACTTGCATCCCAAGGCCCTTTGCATGACTAACTAGTTGTTCAAGTCAGTACATCATTTTACTTCTCTAGACCTCAGTTTCTTCAATAATAAACCAATAATGCTACAGTCGTAAGCAACCTTGGATATAAATTATTCCAGCACTCTGATTCACTGCACAAGGACACCTGGAGATTTCTGGGTCTGAAATTCAGTCCACCTTCCAAGCTAGGCTGTCCCTCCAAGAACAAATTGCTGCCTTTTCCAAACTTTTTTTAAAAGAGTCTACTTTCAATATGAATATGAATGTTCTGTGTGCCTACCAAAAGTGATGCCTTTTTGACTTCTCATAAATTTCTGTATAGTTAGCCTTTGTATTGCCCCTAATGGTCTCTATTCATTGTCTCCAGTAAATGGGAATGAGATCTGTATGAGTATTATGCTCTCCTCCTGAACCATGGATTAATGTAATGATCATTTCCTTCTAATTGAGTACAAGCACATGGTGACAGCAGCAATGCTTCATCCTCATAAAAACATCACCTAACGTTCACTCATTGTTAGGATGTCTCCCCCCCTCCCCTTATACCTGATGTCTGAGATTAACTTTCAAAAGGAATGAGTTGGGACTCTGGGTGGCTCAGTAGTTGAGCATCCACCTTGAGATCATGGCAGGATCCCGGAGTCCCTAGATTGAGTCTCACATTGGGCTTCCTGCAACAAGCCTGCTTTCCCCTCTGCCTATTACTCTGCTTCTCTCTCTATGTCTCTTATGAATAAATAAATAAAATCTTTAAAAAAAAAAGGAATGAGTCAAGAGATCTGAGGGGAGTGCTCAGGGAAACATTGATCAGGCAACTTTTGTTCTAGGCCTCAGGAGAAACACTCTTTGTCTTGGTGTCTTTCTAGGCTTCTCATCATCAGAGGAATAAGACCTTACCATTTTATATGAAGGGATGAGCTAGGGATAAGAGCTCGAAGGGGTCTGGTTTTGATGGGGGTGGGGAAGATTTACAATGGCCACACACAAAGAATCCTCAGAATCAGTAGATGCCCAGCCAGGCACTTCAGAATTGGGACCCCACACAGTGTGTGGGACCAGAAAATCAGCTTTTAAAAAGAATATTTATTTGCTGGCTTTGGGCCCTATGCAGATTTCACTCAGGATTCTGTGACATCAACAGACACTTAACTATAAGCTTCACAATGTGGGATGCTGGTCAGTTTGGGCCCAAGTAATATAAGTAACTATTCAGAATGACATGTGTAGATTCCATGAGGGTAAAGTCTTACTGCTGGGATCCCTGCTCATGGTAAGGTTTGTCACATCCATGGGCTAGGCATTTCTATTTTTTAATTTGTGCTTACTATCTCAAGCTACTCATTTTCTTACAGGGCTACAAGCTATTGGGATATAAATTTGGAGTTAGTATTCTACTTCTGAGTTTTGTGGTAATTTTTTTCTTTCAAAACCAGTACTTACCTTATAATAATAATAATAATAATAATAATAATAATAATAATAGTTGTTAGTGTGTTTGTCTAAGGGGGCTAGCTACCATAGCAAAATAGACTCAATTTTCTTATGGTTCTAAAGGCTAGAAGTCTAACAACAAAGTGTCGATAGGGTTGGTTTCTTCTGAGCCCTCTCTCCACAGCCTCTCTCCATGGCCTGCAGATGGCCAGTCTCACATTATGTCTTCACATGTTTGTTCTTTGTGAACAAATGCCCCTGGTGACTCTCTGTTCTAATCTCTAGTCATATCAGGTCAGGGGCTACCCTAAAGACCTCATTTTAATTTTGTCACCTCTTTAAAGATGTTATCTTCAAATAGAGTTACATTCAAGGGTACAAGGGGCTAGGTCTTCAATATATAAATTTAAGAAAACACAATTCCACCTATATTACAGTCAACATTCTTTTTTCCCCACCAAATACGATTCTAGTCACTAGATACAGATTAAGTCCAGGCTTTCTCAAACACAGTTTCATTGACATTTGGGCTAGCTAATTCTTTGGTACAGTGGGTAGGAGGCTGTCCTGCACATTGTAGTATGTTTAGTACCTTCCCTTGATTCTACCCATCAGATGCTGGTTGCATCTCCTTCCCCAGTTAGTGACACCCAAGAATGTCTCCAGACAATATCAAATCCTCCCTTGGAGACAAAACTGCACCTATTAAGAAATCTTCATTAAGTCTAATCTTTAGCACAACACTGCAAGTTAGCTTTCACTATCCCCAATTGATAGAGAAAAATGCTGTGGTCAAGTGAAGGTAAATGATCGGTCAAGGTCACACGGAGACTAATTAGCAGAGCCAGGATTTGAACCCTGGTTATTTTTTCATGACATTAACCTGTTCATTAGGGGCTGCCCTGTACCTCTTTAACCTTCCACTGTCTCTAATCTAGTTAACTCAAGCTCTGAAACATTGGTCTCAGACTAATCAGTAATTAACCATTTGATGATACATTTTAATCTCTTTGTGAAAGTCCCAACTATAAATTGCTTTCCCCAAATGGGGACCTATAGGTATTGCTGATTGTCAGCTTGACATCACACTAATATGTCCTCTACTTCTGAGTTTGGTCATTAAAAGGGATGCCCAGCTGGTTCAGTCAGTAGAGCATGCAACTCTTGACCTCAGGGTCATGGGTTCAAGCCTCACATTGGGCATAGAGCTTACTTTAAAATAAATAGTAAATACTAAAATGATCATTAACAATTGAGAACTAGACTATAGAATACACTTCAAGAATAATAGATTCTGGGCACCTGAGTGGCTCAGTGGCTGAGCATCTGCCTTTGGCTCACATCATGATCCCATGGTCCTGGGATCGAGTCCCACATTGGGTTCCCTACAGGGAGACTGCTTCTCCCTCTGCCTATGTCTCTGCCTCTCTCTGTGTGTCTCTCATGAATAAATGAAATCTTTTCCTAAAAAAAGCATAATAGATTCTAAATCTTTGCTTAATCCTCACCCCTACAATTTATGAAAGCCAAATTTAAAGAAGAAAAAGGAATCAGAGAACTTGGGATATTGTCCACAAAGAATTAAGGATAGAATTAAAGGTTTATATTCTGCCTTGTGAAAAATTGTTTAAATATGTATGTAAATTTGTTTATATATATATATTTATTTATTTATAGTATTTATAGTATAAATATATATATAATATTATATTTATACATATATGTGTGTGTGTGTATATATATATATATATATATATATATATATATATATATATATATATAAAAGCTTGCACAGTAAACCCCAGAAAATGTGACAACTTCACAGTGATATCCATTTTTTCTTAAGAGTCCGTGATCTCATCACATCTTACCTGAACTTCTAATAACCTCTGTGAGGAGAGAAAACTACATGATTGTGTGAGTGTGTATACTGTGGTGTTGGGGGAGAGATCCCTTCCTTACTCTCAAGAGGTAATCTTTGCTTCTCCACCATGAAGCACAAGACTTGATTAACTTTATCCTAGCATACCAATAAATGTTGTATTGGCCATAAAAACAGTCAGCTCTAGTATAAATCCAACTCCAGTATTTAATTCCTTGACCTTCCATGTCAGAAATTCCCACAAGCAAGCTACATGCCCTATGAAGTGTCTCCTTTTTATTGGTTCTAAATTTACCGTTTGATCACTTTGTAGCTCCTACACTCATCGTGCTATGAGACAACATAAAAAAGGACTGTTCCAGAGACCTTCATATTTTGGAACATCTTTATCCATCCTACTCTGACTATTCCCTCTGCCCCAACTCTTCCATATGGTAATGAATCTCCTGGGGCAAATGTGATTTTTTTTCTATACTGACTTGAAGCAAATGAGAGAGAATCTTTACTTCAAGTGAGAATGATACCAAGCCAAATCCTCTGGAATATTGTTTCTACCTTATCCATTATTTTATTATAATTATAATAATTTACCTTAAGAGATTTCTAATCCCCGTTGTCCATGCCACAATTTTTAAGAAACATTCTCCTATCCAACAGAAGAGCTTTGGAGGTAATTTTTTTAAAAAAAATAACTATTCATAGAAACTTCAACGACATTGTTTATTTATAGGGGTGTATTTTAAATACTATAAAAATCCATCTATCCCTCTTCCTCTCCCTCTTGAAAAGGTTTCTCCTTTTACTGTTTTAAAATTTTTATTTCTATGTTATCACAGTTTTTTGTAGTATAAATTTTACTAAGGAAAGATAAGACATATTGGTCACTCTTGCCTAGGAGCATCTGTGTCTATGATTCTTCACCAAAGTACATCGAAGTCACTCCTGGGGATTTTCCTGAACTATGCACCATGATTCTTCTCCCTGCAGAGATGCACATTCGCTCTGATATGCTTCAAATCACAGAGTTACTTTTACCAATGACAGTACATGGTATCTCTTGGTATGTCAAGGCTGTAAAATAATATTAAGAACCACTGGTCTGTATTAAAGAAAATGTATTATGTGGAGTGGGATTTTTTAGAAGATGGAATTTTAGATTTTTTTCCCCTGAGTACTTTACCCTCTCTGTATACATATGCATGCCACATCTGGGTGTCCTCTTCTGCTTTTCCTATTGGTCTTTATGTACCTGGCACAGTTGTCTCCACCCTAGAATGCCTATTTCAGACAACCAGGGAGAGTTAGCTGTACTGGCCTCTGTGCTCTGTGCTCTCTCAAGGTATCAAGGTGAGTTCTTGACACCTTGTACAAAATTGTTTCAGAGTTTATCTTTTCTGTCACTAGACTTTCAGATCTTGAAATTTAGGGATGATAGGGAGATTTATATCCCTCATACAAAGAAACATGCCCAGCATATAGAGGGCTTTCAGTTAAATGCCCATTAATGAATGAATGAACGAATGGAAATGAACTAATGAATGAAAATGAGTAAATGGATGACACTTTAGGGAAAGGATGGACGAAGTTAAAGAGAATTGGGAAACGTGTTGTGCAAACAAGGGTGAGCAATTTGAAGACAACCTGATGGGCTCTTAGCATGGCTGAGGCAAGATGACTAAAGACACATTTGCTTCACTAATCTGTTTTTAGCCAGTTCGGAAAGGACAACAGGCAAGAAAAAACATTGTTTTACTTTAAGTCCCACAGAGTCAAGGTTGGTTCTTTAATCTGCCTGTGTCCAGCAGAATGTCCCAATTTTGGGTGAAAGTGTAAATTGTAACCCCCCCCCCCCACTTAGAAGTACTGCCCCAACATGGCAAACTAGAGGATGTGTCCCTGGCGATGGGTTAAAAATAATAAAGATGTTCTGAAAATTTGATGAAAGCTTCAGGGTAAATGTTATTTTGATGTCAGACACTGCAGCAACAAGAAGGCTGCATTCTAGAACTTATGAAAAAATAATGAAAAGGATTTGAGAATGCTGTTGTTTTTAATAATTATTTAAAAAAAGAATAATGTCGTTTAAGTCAGTCAAAACTGAAACAGCCTGACAAACCCCCATAAAGAACAGAGTCCCAAGAGCAGATGGAGACTCCTTTTGTGTGCACATGGTGACAGAGGAAAATGTTGTCTCTCCCTTTACCTCTCTGACAGAACGACTGCCAGCACAGGACTCAGGGCTCTGCAGTGCATGCATGCACACACATGTGGCCAAATAACTTAAATTTTTTAAAAAGATGTTATTTATTTATTCATGAGAGACAAAGAGAGAGAGAGAGAGACAGAGAGACAGAGAGAGAGAGAGAGAGAGAGAGAGGCTGAGACATAGGCAGAGGGAGAAGAAGGCTCCATGCAGGGAGCCTGACACCGGACTTGATCCCAGGACTCCAGGATCACGCCCTGGGCTGAAGGCAGGCACTAAACCACTGAGCCACACAGGGATCCCCTAAATAACTTAAATTTTATCAGGCTTTGCAGATAGTTTCTTACCCAGTTGCCCAAAGCTAGTGAAAATTCAGATGGTCCTCACCAGTGGGAAATACAATTTGGTTCCTCCTGAAAAATATTTAAAACATGCATGTGAACCCCCCCCCCCATGGCTGGGTATCCTGCCTCTCATCCAAATACCCTGTTTTCATTCTTTCAGTCCCAGACCTCCTTAAAAGCCACTGGGGGTGGGGGAGGAACCAAAAGTTGGCCAAGTCACAAATTAGGAGAAATTTCTGTTCTTTTTAGAGAAATCTTGGGTAAAATTACACACACCTGCATGAGGTGTGAAACAGGAAAGCAGAGAACACAGGCAGGAAACACTCTACTTTGGGAAGAGTGCAAGAAGCGTGGAATCCAGGCAAGGTGAAACACGCAGCGAACCAGGTGCTCAGGGGATACATTTGTGAGCTCTCCTCCACATCCCTATCAGCAAGTGGCTATTGGGATTGAAATGGCAAAGGGGGACTTCCCCCCCTGTCACCTGCTCGAGCTGCTATCTACAAATCACAGAACTGGGCAAAATACCTTGCTAGAATTTGTGTTAAATTATTATCACAAAATTTAATAGAGTAATGACAAACTCATGGCATTGAGGTGTCCCTGTCAGAATTCAAATTCCCAGATATGGTCAAAGCTCATTTTGCTTCTCTGTTATCTGACTGTTTCTGAAATCCTCTGAGAGAATGTGTGACTTTTAGAATGACTTGGTGGACGGTGAAATAAATGGAATTTGTGACTATGCCCTCTCTCCTAGGGACACTGCCAGTGCTGAGGAATTGAACAAACTAAATCTGAAACTGGAGCTAAGGGTGCCCACCCGCAAAAGTGAAGTAGTCCAATGTAAATAGCACCCAAGTGGTGGCATTGTCCTGTCATATGTCACTGACTGTGGCATAGACTGCTCTGCACTTGCAGAAACTGCTCTCATTTTCTTCATGGACACAAGCTGTGCTACATTTGCCAGCCCCTTTGCCATTAAATGTGGCCATAGAACAGAGTGCTGATGAATGGAATGCAAGTAGAAGTGATATTGGTCATTTCCATTCCTGGCTCATAAAAATGAACTGCCTCTTTCCCTGTGTACTGGCTGGATGAGGTAGATACTGTGGAAGCATCTGGAGAAGGGTGCAGCCACGTGACAGATACTGGATCCCTTGCACGGCCAGCACATGCACTGGATCCCACACGAGGGTGAAATGTTGATTTGTTGAAGTGCTTGGATTTAAGAGTTTGTTGGTGCACATTACCTCATATACCCTAACCAGACTGACTACTCTTAGGTTAAAGCCTGTGGCTTCAGTTCTTCATCTGTAAAAACGACGAGGTAGGCTCTCTACCTGTCCTTGTTGGCACAGTTTGGGGAACTAGGAAGTGAAAGGACATACATATCCAAGTCTTGAAACATGCTCAAGTGTGATACGAGGCATTATGGCTTTGATGGGTTGTACCCTAGCACAGTCTCCTCATGCCCAACATTTTCACTCTTCTGTTTGCCATCCCGGTGGGCTTCACCCACAGCCCAGACTCTTCTCTGCAATGGAGGCAGTTGATTTCCAAACATAGCTAGGAGACAGGAAATTTCTGTCTAGTTATTTTTGGTGATCATTGTGATGCTTAAGGCTGAATGAATTCACCGGGTTCCTTCTGGACAGCAGGTTTTGGGGTTTGGGGTTTGTATTTTTTTTTTGAGAAGGACAAAGGACAAGTAAGAAAGCAGATCATTCCAGATAGATAACAAGGCACTCTTGCTGACCAAGAAACATTTCCACGGCCATTTTTCCGGCAGTGAGAGTAAGCAGAGTCATCTTCTCTGGGAAGTCTTTGGCTGCTGCCAGGATTCTGGAATAGGCCAAAGACCTCCACCTGATCTTAACCAAGAGCAAGCATCTAGAAGAAACAGAAGGAGAGCCAGCCACAACAGTGAGTAGATGAAGCGGAAGCCTCTGTGATTAAATTTGACAAAAGTAAAAAATAGCACACTTAGGTTCCAAAATGTTTCCTATGTTGGCACCACATGGTGGCCACTGCTATATGACACACACATGGGGGTTCTGGCTCCATGGGTCCCTTGTTAAAATGCATAGGTTGGTTACCTTTGGGACAGTCATACTCTAGCCTCTTTCCAGATAATTAAGGCTGAAGGATCTTAAAATTTGTCTAATTCTTTCTTCTCCCTTTTGCACTCATGACCCAAGCTGTGAAATCTTTTGTGCAGCATCACACAGTCAGCCCCAGAATCCATGTCTTCTGATTTCTTATCCAGAATTTTTTTTTACCTCACCACATTCTGCTATCCAGAGGGTAGTAATATTCTGAAAAGCAAAAATAAAAGTAGTATCCATTATCCTTAAATCTGTAGATATTACACTGTGCCTACAAACACCAAAGCAACATCTATGTCCTTGAATGTAGCATATGTCATCTTATATAGTTGTTCTCTTAGGCAGGAAGGAAAGGTGGTAGAGGTAAGGGACAAAAGTCATCATACCTCCCCTTCTATGTTCAGTACATATGAACATTACAGAGAACAAATTTACCCTGTATATATGGGAAAGTTCTTAGTAAAAGTCATATCATAAACAATGTCAAGGTATAAGCATCAGATTTGTTTGACAACAATTAGCCTTTTGCATCTGCCATAGAGAGGCAGTTAGAATAGAATGAGCTGGAATAGAGGATTTGGAAGAAAATTATGCTATTGGTGAGTAGCTCCAGAACATAAGACAAAATGAATAATTTTGGCTTTTGGTTTTTGGCTGCTACAGGCTACAGTTCCAAAGATGTGGCCACATCACTGCAGAAGCATCCTATAATAGAAAGCCCTGTGTACGTGTACTCAAACCAAAAATGTGCTAAGCAGATTGCCTTACCTATCTTCCTTCACAAACTTGCTCCACCTAGATCTTCCTGTTCTGGGTTAATGCCAAACAGCAATATTAAGAACACACACACACACACACACACACACACACAGCTAAGATTTGTCTCGACTTCCCTCCTTTTATTTATATGGTCCACATCTAATCTGTCATCAAATCTTGTCAATTCTACCTTCAATATATATCCCAAATCTGACTAGTTCTTGTCACTTTTACCACTGTCCAAACCACCCTCTTCTCTTGCATGGATTGTTTCCATAGCTTCTTCATCCACCTTTCTGCTACTGCTTTTATCCTCAGCCATCTATCATCCCCAACCAGAATACGTCCATTAAAACATAGGTCAGGGATGCCTGGGTGGCTCAGTGGTTTAGTGCCTGCCTTTGGCTCAGGTCCCGGGGTCCTGGGATGGAGTCCTGCATCCGGCTGCCCATGAGGAGCCTGGTTCTCCCTCTGCCTGTGTCTCTGCCTCTCTGTATGTCTCTCATGAATAAATAAATAAAATATGAAAAAAACAACATAGATCAGATCTCATCATCTGTTGCTGCTTAAAACCTGTCAGCACTTCCCATCTCTCCTAGATTAAAGCCAAGGTACTTACAACAGCCCACAAAGCCACACCTGATCTGTTGTCTTTCAGCCTCTCCAGCTTCATCTGCTGTTCCTCTACCCCTCCCTGCCTCAGTTTCCCTTACACTGGCCTTTCTCCTGCTGCTCAGCCATGCCCTTCACTCTTCCATCTTCAAACACTGCACACTCGCCCTTCCTTCTGTCTGGTGCACCTTTTCCTGCAGTCTTGTAGCTTTGCCCCCTCACCTCTGGCCTTTACTCTGAACTTACCTACCCCTCAGTGACTTATTTACCAACGATTATATTTAAAATAAAAATCCTTCCTATCTCACCTGCCTCACATTCCCAATCTACCCTTCTGTGCTGTATTTTCTCCACTCTTCTTGTCATCATCTAGCGTAGTCTACCATTGGTTTTGTTAGTTGCCAGTCTCAAGTTTCTAGAATCTAACCTCTGTGAGGGCAGGGATTTTTGTCTATTTGGTGTATGGTGGCATCCCCAGCACTTCCAATGATACTTGATAGACATCCAAAAAAAAAGAGCTTTTGAGTGAATAAATGAGGGAATGGATGAATGAGAAGTTAATGGATAGAAGAAAAGCTTAGTGTATGGGGGGATTTTAGCAAATATTTATTTTTCTGCAGTTCTCTGTACCTTAGGGCAATGAGTTCTGTAGTGGCAACCTCTAGATTGGAATGATAAGCAAAACCATCTTCTTTTGCTTGCACAATATTGTTATCACTGCTTTTATTGAATTAAAATGCCGTAGGCATCTCATGGATGCTACTGCTCACCATTCCTCCCACCCTCATACGTCTTAGACTTGGCCGGTTTGCACATTGACTTTACCTCCCTGCCTGAGGCTTGAAGGCATTTGAGTTTACCCTGTTAATTCCACTAAAAAGATTGCTCTGTAGAGCAACATTTCAGAGGCTAAAGTCACATAATTCATTGGTTCATGTGTGTGAATTGAGCATTTGTCATGAACTGGGCTAATGCCAGGGCACCAAAAATGAAGAAGTCCCTTCCTTCAAAGCTGGAAGTTTAATGGGGCTGTCACAGGAAGCCCAACTCCCACACCCAGCAGACACAGACTTGACACAAATATAGCCCTCTTTTCTCCCCCCGAAAGGTACATTTCAGAGATCCCATCATATCAACATATCATTAGGTAATTCCTTTCTTCCTCTCACTCTCCTGGGCCAGATTTGTTTTTCCATCTTAACTAAATAGATTTGTTTCTGAGGAGTCCGGTCCAGGCAAAAATCTTCTGTGTGATGTTGGAGGCCCAATGAGGGTTGGTCTGTCAGTCCTTGTCTGGGGGGAGCGTCCCTTTCCAATCCAGACTTGGCACATAGCGAATGCCCTGTAGTTGTCCGGAAGGATGTACAGTCAAGGACTGGTCCCTGGCCCACCACCAGGCCTGGCCCAGCCCAAGTTATACACATATCTGTGTCCTTAGCCCAGGACCTTCACTGTGACACTTTTTTCCACATTGGTTCAGTATCTTTCTACTCCTAGCCCTGCCCCTAGCACATGGACTCATAAAAAGAGGGCAGGAATCTTCTATTTGGGGCTCCTCAGCACTGAGATGATTTCCCTTTTGCTGCACTGCTTCCACCTGACCCTTGCCCCTTGCTGTTCTGTGTGGAAAAATGGAACTCTAGAAAGTCAGCATTTCCTTTTGTTTCCTGTTTGTTTCCTATCATCATTGCTGATTTTTTGACCCTCTCTACATCCAAGAAGGTTATGGGAAACTAATCTTGACTTCCAATTCTCTTATGTTCCCCTGCTTCTTCCCCTTCTCCCTCCCTTAATACGATGGGACCAGCCAAAAGGCATAGCACTCTCTTGCCTTTTGCCTACCATTTGGGACTATGATTTTTCACTTTTGCTTCAGAGTCACCCCTGTTCCCTAGAAGCCACTAATGCCTTCTGGTTGTATCTAGAATAGCATGTAAATTCATTATCATGGATAATCATGCCCTCAAAGTTCTGGTCTTCACTTCTCAAACCTTACCTCCTTATCTCCAACAGTCTCTGCCTAGTTCATTCTATTTTAGTCATGCTGGTCTTCTTTCTGAAACAGATCAGACTCTTTCCCGCCTCAGGGATCTTGTACACATTTTTTTTTTTTTTTACCTCTGCCTAAAGTGTTTTTCCCCAGCTCCAAGCATGGCTGGCTTCTCATACATCAGATCAAATGTCCCCTCCTTATAATTGTACCTTTTCTGATGTGTCCTTCACCCAGACATTCTTAATTTCACTACCTTGCTTTGTGTTTGTAACCTTTGTTGGTACCTTGGTGCCTTAAAATACATTGTTTATTTACTTACTCATCTATTACTAAAATGTAGCTCTTATTACCTCAAATTGCAGTGCTCAGGAGGGGACATGGATAAGTACACGTTCTTCCTGTCTTCTGTACTGACATCTGTCAACATCCAGGTCACTCATTGTGCTCCTAATGCTCGGAGTGTGTGTGTCCAGGTCACATTAATGGCCTATTCAGTTTTCCATTGTACAGTTCCATGAATTCTTCTTAATGTATTTCACCATTACTCTGTCTCAATGAGCCTTTCTGAGAACTGTAATTTGCCATCATCTCCAACTTCTAAAATTGTCCTCTCTTAGACAACAATTACCTATCTTTCTACCACACCCCTTTCTCAATTCTGACGGATTCTTTCCTTGAAGCTTCTATTGATTTCAGACCCTGAATCCTTTTTCTCCTACTTCCTGATAAAGCTTCTCAATTCCATTTCCTCTCTCATCTGCTTGGAACTCATGACTAAACATTTCAGTGCACTCTCTCCAGCTTTGAAAAGATTCTTTTGTTACACAACTGTACATTGGACTTCCTTGGCAATGCACTTGGACTTACAATATCAATGTAATGGACTTCACAATGACAGTATTCTTTTTTTTTTTTTTAATTCAGTTTCAGGGTAGAGAGCACAGCTTTGCTTGGTAATGCTTTAATTCATCTCTACAGTGCCCTTTTTCATTCTTCAAAAACAGATAGATCCTCCTCTTTCCTCAAGCCTCCAGCTAGCCCCTCATTCTTCACATAAGACCACATCTTTTCTATTTCTATTTCTATTTTCTATCTATCTTATCTATTTCTATTTTCTATCTTTTCCATTGAAAAAATAAACAATAAAGTTGATTCTAACAGGCATGGATTATTTCAATTACTTACTTCCACAGCTCCAAACTTATCTAAGACATCTCCTGGCTTTGTCTTCTTCCAAGCTATCTCAGAATAGGAAGTGTGCAATTTATTCTTGCATTTTCAGTACCTATTGCACTTTGGGATAGGCATTTGTTATACATTGATTGAATAAGTGAAACAACAGCAGATGGGAAATTCAGAACTTTATTAGCAGAAAGTGGGATGTTTAATATTCCGAAAACTAATACAGATGTGCTCAGACAGATTGGTGGTCTAGAATAGAACAAAGCTAAATACTAAATCCTTTTGACTTAGTAAAATTAGTAGGAGCGCACTTAGCTCTGCTGTCACACTGGGTCATATGTGACTGCATCATTTAACAGATGCCATGTGGGTACTGGAGTTGGAAAACACAATTTCTAATGTTAACTTTGCTACTAGCTGTCATTAGCACTCTAGACTTCAGTAACCTCATCTGAAAATGAGAGCCTGATAGGCTCAAATTTCTTTTCTGGCTCTAACAGTCTATGATTCCTTTATTCCCTTGTCACTGTGTCAAATTGACAGCTAACAGTGAGGACTTCATTGTAGAACAAGTGAACCTAGGTGATAGGAAAAATATCTCAAGTGGACTCTGGAAGGAAAGAAAGCACAAGGACATACTAAGTTTATCATTTTGTTGGGGCCTGGTTATGGTGGGAGATGTAAAAACTTGAGAGAGGAACTTCTAGTCTTTGTACTTTTTTCATAAAGGAGCAAAATTAACAATCAAGAGGTGGCATCTGGTAGGAACATGTGTTAGGAAAGCCTGTACACCATGCAAATGATCTTATACTTCTAGTTTTGATGCAAAAGGAAAACACTGGTGGGTTTTACACAATGACATAGATTTTTATTTTAGATATCATAGATATAATCTGACTGATTAACACAAGGAGACCAATTACTTTTGTGATGATTTCAAATGGACTCCCTAACAGAGTTAATTATTGACTTTGAGTGTGAAAGCTCTTAATTTGCTATTTAATCATTTTTTAGTTATGGCCAAGAAAGATGAGGGAAAGGAGTAAGGCTGGGTGAGGTAACTGTCCCTTGTTTTTCTGAGAGTATTAATTGATGTTCTTACCCATCACAAACTCAAAAACTGTGATTTTAACTATTACTTCTAAAACATGTTACATTTACATTTCTTCCTGTCAGTTCTATCCTAGTGGTTCATCTTAAGCCCAAGAGAAATATGGCTATGCTCTGAATATACTATTATTGATAAAGTCTCCTAGGACCAAGAGGATACAAATAAACAACTATATTTTTCTCCTTCTTGAGTATGTATTTCTATGTAGTTCTAAGCACTGATAGTAAACTCAAAAACAGAGTAAGTTAGAAAGTAGCTATTTTTTATTTTATTATTTATATCTTGTGTTTATTTACAATATATTCTTGTTTCATTGAGGTATAATTGACATGTGACATTATGTTAGCTTCAGGTGTCCAACATAATGATTCCATATTTGTATATATTGTGAAATCACCGTTACTCTAGTTAACATGCATCACAATACATAATTACAATGTTTTTCTTGTGATGAGATTTAACTTATTTATTTGTATATTTTATTTTTTATTTTTTTAATTTTTTTTTAATTTTTATTTATTTATGATAGTCACAGAGAGATAGAGAGAGGCAGAGACACAGGCAGAGGGAGAAGCAGGCTCCATGCACCGGGAGCCCGACGTGGGATTCGATCCCGGGTCTCCAGGATCGCGCCCTGGGCCAAAGGCAGGCGCCGAACCGCTGCGCCATCCAGAGATCCCTATTTGTATATTTTATTTTATTTTATTTTTTTTTTTTTTATTTATTTTTTTTTTTTTTTGTATATTTTAGAGAGAGAGAAAGAGAGAGGACACAAGCAAGCAGGGGGAGGGGCAGAGGGAGAGAAAGAGACTCCTCAAGTCAACTTACCACCGAGCTGGGAGCCAAGGGAGCACTTCATCTCAGGACCCCAGGATCGTGACCTGAGCTAAAATCAAAAGTCAGCTGCTCAAGTGACTGTACCACCCAGGCATCTCTCTTGTGATGAAAAGTTTTAAGATTTACTTTCTCAGCAACTCTGAATTATGCAATACAGTATTATTCACTATAGTCACTAGGCTTTATATGACATATCTATGACTAACCTGTTTTATAACTACAAGTTTCTATCTCTTGACCACCTTCACCCATTTTGTGCTTCCCCGCACCCCACCCCCAGAAATCATCAATCTGTTCTCTGGATTTGTGGGTTTTGATTCGTTTTATTGTTTTGTTTTGTTTAGATCCCACATACAAGTGAGATCATGCAGCATTTATCTTCTAACTTATTTCACTTAGCATAATGCCCTCAAGGTCCATCCATCTTGTTGCAAATGGCAAGATTTCATTCTTTTTTATGCCTGAATAATATCCCATTAGATATACATATCACATCTTCTTTATCCATTCATCTGCCCATGAACACTTAGGTTGTTTGCATATCTTGGCTATTCTAAGTAATCTTGGAGTGAATATGGGGGTGGGTTGTAGATATCTTTTCCAGTTAGTGTTTTTGTGTTCTTCAGGTAAATACCCAGAAGCGGGATTGCTGGGTCATCTGGTTGTTCTATTTTTATTTTTTTGAGAAAATGCCATCTATTGGCTGCATCAATTTACATTCCCACCAACAGTTCATGAGGGCTCCTTTTCTCCACATCCTCACCAACACCTCTGTCTCTTGTCTTTTTGATAACGGTCATCCTAACAAGTATTAGGTGATATCTCATTGTATTTTGTTGATTTTTTAAAAAGATATTGTTTATTTAGTCATGAGAAACACAGAGAGAGAGAGAGAGGCAGAGACACAAACAGAGGGAGAAGCAGGCTCCATGCAGGGAGCCCGACGTGAGACTCCACGTCCTGGGGCTCCAGGATCACACCCCGGGCTGAAGGCAGCACTAAATCGCTGAGCCACCCAGGCTGCCCTCTCATTGTATTTTGATTTGCATTTCCCTAATGATTAAATGATGTTGAGCATCAATGTATTATTTTTCCAGGGAAACAAGTTAACAGGCTTTTTGCATAACCAGATGCAAAATGTTAGGCACCATTGTGGGAAAAGAAAAGGTGTGGGGCCATTACCATAACTGGGTTTGTGTTTGCAGAACATGTTGTGAGACTAAGATAGTATGCTGTATTCCCATCTGGAATATACAGTATTAGGGGAATAAAATTTTGATTCAGGCATTGAGACATGAGTGTTGTCATTTGTCTTTCTGCAAGGACAATTGTACAGGACTGGGCATTACCAGGACATGTCTCAGGATCATGGCAGCAACTATCATTACATAAAACAAAAACTACTTGTTTGTTTATATGTCCATTGTCATTTATCAGTTGGTCAGTGCCATTATTGGCTACTGAAAATGATGAATTCTTCAGAGGCAGGATTAAAGAAAATGAGTTCACCCAGTGGAAAAACAAGTGGATGCTTAATAAATGTTTTTATGTTTTAATGATTGAGAACCACTTTCAGTTGCATTGAGTTTATATTTACTTAGTGGCCATGGAGTGCCTGGCATTCTGCAAATGACACAGCTCTTACAAATGGCCAGATTTGGACAGTTATGCAGCCAGATAGCTGCACATGCAGACAAAATACACTAAACTAAATACTACATAGATTGAGCACAACTCTGGATGGCTAAAGGTGGTAAAAAACAAACAGATGCTGTTTTATTTTGGTTTTGTTTCTATTCTTTAAAAAAAGACAATTCAACTACCCTTTAGCTTTCTCCTTATTAACATTAAAAATGATAACATAGATTTATTCCATTGTTTACTTGAAAGAACTTTGGCATCCCAAGGTACCTATCAAATATCCGTCAGCCATGTATCTTAAAACACCTGTAAAATTACCCATCCAGGTTCTTCAGGCCCATAGTATATAAAATGCCAAATAAAAATAAACAATTTCCAGTTTCTTCTTTTTCCTAACAAGCTGGAAACCCTATTTTAATACCTGAATATTCAGTTATAATGTGTGCAATTTTGTAGTCTTGCTGTAACGAATATTTTTCTTCCTTGTACAAAGACATAACAGATGCAATTAGAGGATATTATATTGTCATATGCATCAGAGGAATAGAGTTGGTATTAAATCTTCCACATGACACTCAGGCAAGAAGGCATCAGAAAAGGAAATGGCATTATTCAAAACCCCTTTCACCTTTCAACGCCAGGGGGTCTCATTATATCTGAGGGAAGATATTTGCAAAAGTCAAATGCAGAGTGGGCTATAAATTGTCATGGGGAGTGGTAGGGAAAGTAAGAACCCTCAAGAGCCAGAAGCAGCACCCTCTCAAGGACCAAATAAAGTGGTGATTTTATATGCTTTGCTGATCCTCCAGATACTGTGAGCAGAGAAAAGGAGGTTTGATAGATGAGACAGCCCACTTATGATTACAGACAATGGTAAGCGATGGAATTGAATAACAATGACCAGAGAACAGTTCATGCACCATCACCTGCAAATCCTGATTACAGACAAGACACCTACAAATGACTCTGAGATTTGGAAGTACCACAGTCCATGTTTTATCAGCAACTTGGAGCAGCCTCTGTAAGGTCATCAACTGCCAATCTTCATTGTATTAATATTCTAGGTTTCATATTCATTCAGATGAAAAAGTAATGAAACTTCAAAACAATGTAATCATATTACAGTATGTCTAAACCTACCTTCTAGACACCCCCTGTGCTTTGGATAATGCTTTGTGTCATTCAAGCAGACAACTTTAATGCTACATTAGGTTTATAAAAAAAAAAAAAAGCTGGAGAAAAATAGCAATGCCTAGGCCACTTTTCTCATGGTTGTTTCTCAAGTCCTAAAATGTATTCTTCTTGCATGGAATGTTCTTCTCTATAAATAGGAAGAGAAGCTGATTTAAAAGGAAATTAACTGAGTTTTCTCTCACTTTGAACTTGCACATTTCTCAAAGGTATTTTTAAATTTATTGAGTACCTACTGTATGCCAGATATTTTTATATATGACATTTATTCATTTAACAAATATTCGTTAAGTGCCAGACGCTGTTCAAAGAACTAATTAATAGAGTTGTAAGCAAGGCAGACCAGTTCCCTCTCGTTACAGAATTTGCCTTCTATTTGTGGGAGGCAACAAATGAACAAGTAAGCAAATAAGTAAAGACAAATACAGATGGTGATACATACTGTAATGGAAATAAACTGAGTGTGCTAACATTTATTGAACATCTATTGTGTGCAAAACAATGTGCCAGATGCTTTCAGAGTACAGAAATGAATAAGAGAATAAAATTCCTGCTCTCAAGGAGCTTACGCTGTGAAGGAAAACATACTTCATCAATCACTTTGTTCGGGTTAAAGTATTGTGCATGTAATGAGTTATGTGGTTTTATCTCTTAGCTCAATTCCTTAAAATCTCTTTCACAAAAAGTTCATATATGAGAGTATCATAATAAACAAGAGCTACATTTTAGGAGAGTTACAAATTTTAATTTAAATCCAAGAGAGGAACTAACCAAATTGAAATCCAGGAATCCAACTGAATTATCTATATTTAAATCCAAGAGAGGTACTTCATAGACCATTTCATAAAGAATAATTTTGTAATGTCAACCAGTATTGGAACAGTAATGTGAATTCTTACATTTTTTTTCAAAATTTGATATGCTATCTAACAAGCAAAAGTGGTAATTGGCCTGATTTTTGAAGGACTAATAGGAATTTAGTGTGTGTGTGTGTGTGTGTGTGTGTGTGTGTGATGCTATATAACAGACATAAAATAACGTATGCAATAGGCCTAGGTTAGTTAGTTTGGGAATGTGAAACATTCAAAGAGCTTGGAATAGAGGTAGAATAAAACAAAATGAAGTTGCAAAAGGAAAGGGGCAAAGGTGGAAGCCCACAAAAGGCTTTACTAAATGTTTTAAGGATTTGGGGTTTTCTTTTAAGACCAATAAGAAGGCAGTGTAGTGTTTTAAGGAGGAGGT
This sequence comes from Vulpes lagopus, assembly GCF_018345385.1. Classification (NCBI taxonomy): domain Eukaryota; kingdom Metazoa; phylum Chordata; class Mammalia; order Carnivora; family Canidae; genus Vulpes; species Vulpes lagopus. The sequence continues at coordinate 30,503,277 of NC_054827.1, read as the reverse complement.
CAATATAACGAAAGTCCTTTTTAGAAAACATCACTATATTGCAAAACAGAATACTGACTGGAGACTAGCACAATGTGTACAAATTGCCTTTCAAACATTCAAGTTGCCTTTCAAACATTCAAGTGACGTTGACAATTAAGTAGCTACATTCCAGGTACTTTATCAATCAGGGTCCAACCAGAATCAGGAGAGCAGAATCAGGAGAAGATATTGCTAGATACCTAGTGTGTGTGTGTGTGTGTGTGTGTGTGTGTGTGTGTGTGTGTGTGTTATAGGAAATCACTATATTGCAAAACAGAATACTGACTGGAGACTAGCACAATGTGTACAAATTGCCTTTCAAACATTCAAGTTGCCTTTCAAACATTCAAGTGACGTTGACAATTAAGTAGCTACATTCCAGGTACTTTATCAATCAGGGTCCAACCAGAATCAGGAGAGCAGAATCAGGAGAAGATATTGCTAGATACCTAGTGTGTGTGTGTGTGTGTGTGTGTGTGTGTGTGTGTTATAGGAAATCGAAATCTGCTAACAAAATTTGGTGAACTGGTTAAACAGGCAAATCTCTATAAGACTATTGTCTCTGAAAAAGAAAATTTGAACAGATCAATTACAAGCAATGAAATTGAATCAGTAATAAAAAAAATCCCTAAAAAACTAAAGTCCAGGACCAGATGGCTTCACAGGTACATTGTACCAATCATTTGAAGAAGAGTAAATGCCTATTTTTCTCAAATTATTCCAAAAAAATAGAAGAAGGAAAGCTTCCAAATTCATTCTATAAGACCAGCATTACCCTGGTAGCAAAACCAGATGAAGACACTACAAAAAAATATTGTTTACCAATATTTCTGGTGAATAGAGAAACAAAAATCCTCAACGAAATGTTAGCAAACTGCATGCAACAATACATTTTATTTATTTATTTATTTATTTATTTATTTATTTATTTAATTTCCCAACAATACACTTTAAAAATCATTCACCACAATCAAATGGGATTTGTTCCTAGGATGTAAGCATGGTTCAATATTTGCAAATCAATCGATGTGATACATCACATCAAGAGAAAGGATAAAAACCATATGATCATTTTGATAAATGCAGAAAAAAATATTTGACAAAGTACAATATCCATTTATGATAAAAACTCTCAACAAAGTAGGTTTAGAGGGAACATACATGAATGTAATAAAGGCCATATATGAAAACCCTACAGCTAACATTATATTCAACGGTGAAAAATAGAGCTTTTTCCCTGACAAGACAAGGATGTCCATTCTTGCCACTTGTATTCAACATAGTACTGGAAGCCCTAGCCATAGAAATCAGACAACAAAAAGACATAAAAGGCCAATTCACTAAGGAAAAATAAAACTTCCACTATTTGCAGATGACTTAATATTATATATAGAAAACCCTAAAGACTCTACAGAAAAAGTACTAGAACTTATAAAGTAATTCAGTACACAGGATACAAAATTAATATTTGGAAATCTGTTGCATTCCTATACACTAATAATGAAGCAGTAGAAAGAGAAATTAAGAAAACATTCTCATTTACAATTGCACCAAAAAGAATAAAATAACTTTTCATGTGTCTATTGGCCAACTGTATGTTTTCTTTGGAAAAATGTCTATCCAGGTCCTTTGCCCATTTTTAAATTGGATTATTTGTGTATTTGGTGCTGAGTTGTATAAGTCCTATACTTACCTTAGATATTAATATCTAATCAGATACAGCATTTGCAAACCTTTCCCCATTCTGTACATTGCCTTTTTGCTTTTCTGATGGTTTCCTTTGCTGTGTAAAAGCTTTTTATCTTGGTATAGTCCCAATAGTTTAATTTTGCTTTTGTTTCCCTTGTCAGAAGAGACATAACTGGGAAAACCTGTTTATGGCTGTGGTCAAAGAAATCACTGCCTATGGTTTCCTCTAGGAATTTTATGATTTCATGTCTCATATTTAGGTCTTTAATTTGTTTTGACTTTATTTTTGAGTATGGTGTAAGAAAGTGGTTTAGTTTCACCCTTTTGCATGTTGCTGTCCAGTTTTCCCAGCACCATTTGTTGAATATATCTCTTCAACAATATTCTTGTCTCCTTTGTTAAAGATTAATTGATTACATGGGTTTATTTCTGGACTCTCTATTTTCTTTTATTGATTTGTATGTCTGTTTTGGTACCAGTACCACAGTGTTCTTATTCCTCTGACCCTAGTGAGGAGGCTATCTTACAGAAGTCAGAACCCTTCGTTACAGAGCTACATGCACTCACAACTGGCCCAGGAGTCAAAGAAGCCTGAGGAGGATTCAGGAATAGGTAGAACAATTACAGGCACAGCTATTCCTCCACGCCAACAAGGTAAATCAGTATATCAGTGACATGTGTAAGCTGCACAGTGGCTGCTGCTCCTCTTCTGCCTTCCAAACTTCCTGGGGATCTCTTTTGTGGCCCACTCTAGCAAGAAATATACAAAAAAGCAAATTCTGGAATAGCAGTTCAGCCTAGCCAAGTTGACACAACATAAAGCCATCACAGGTACTGTGCTATTTTGGATGAGTTATGTGAAGATTAAGACCATTTTTCCTGTTTTTGCATAACTGACATTTTTCATATTTTTGGTTTATTTATTTGTTTGTTTGTTTGTTTGTTTGTTTGTTTTTGGTTGTTTTAGAAGTAAAGATATAACCAGGTGCTATGGAAGCCTATACAGGCTTTTCTCCCAGCCTGGGAGCTTAAAAACAAAAAAAACAAAAAAAACAAAAAAAATAAATAAAATAAAAAAAAAAACCACCACCAACAACAAAAACAAACAAACAAACAAAAACACTTTCTAGACTGAGTTAAGCCTTAAATAATATGCATGAAATAAGGACACAAGGAATGATAGGAACTGAGTTGCAAACAAGGAGAAGAAATGGAAAAAGTATATAAATCAGCTTTCATTTAGAACATGCTAATGCACATTGAAAACTCTCCGCATAGGTTTGTTTTACTTACACTGATGTCCATTGTATTTGGCTGCATTTCTCTTTCCAATCTTCATTCTGAGCCCCGGACTGTAAAAGCAATCCTCTCTGAAGATATAAGATGCCTCAAAAGAGAAAAGAGCCAATATCCAGATGACACAACGATTTCTAAAGATACTTGGGAAAATCATAAAATTCATTTCCTCTCATATTTTATTGGCCAAAGAAAATCACATGGCCAATCCTGACTTCAGTGAAGTAGGGATGAATAAACATCTACATGGAGGATAGCAAATATTTCAAGCAAATAAAATCACAGTGTCTTGATCACAAATATTCTCTTTTCTCCCTTCTGTCCACTAAGTTCACTCACTCTCACCTTCTTCCAAGAGACAACCAAAAAGTCTCATTCAGATTCAAAATCTAGGGTCTTTTCTTAGACTTTGTAATCCAATCTGCATCTGGTTCTTCTTGATTCCATGACCTGTAAACTTAAAGAGATAAATTATATTTCTTCACATATCCAATATGTAATATTGAAATGGGGAAATCATAACTAAAATAAACCCTCCCATTTGGAAAGGAGAAAAAAGAAGACACACTCATCAGTTGTTCATTTATATCAATACAAATACAGGATAGGTATATGTTTTAAGTGGTCCCTACTCCAGAGATCTAAAACTTTCTTTAATTTTGCCTCAGTTCTACAATCTAGGAATAGCTCTTCAGTTTATCACGTCTGTAACTTTTGGCTCCACTTTTGGAAGGCTCTTTTTCTTCCTTTTATCCTCATTGGTTATATCTGAAGATGATACTGGAGAGTGTGGTTTTCCTAGAGGCTCAAGAGTATCTAAGCCTGCTCCCTATCTGTAAAATCTGTGGGGCGCACGATTGACTATATTCTCCATACAATTCAGAAATTGCAGCAGAAACTTTGTTGGCTGTACCATAAATTTTGACTGTGCCATTAAGCTGTTGGCCTTCGGTATCCACAAGCCATCTAGATTTCATACCTTACCAGCTGGAAATGGCATTCAGTGGCATATTCAAACTCTGCAAGTCTCATAATCTCTGGATTTTCTTTATTCCTTTCAATTATGTGCAAATCAATTAGCACTTTTATGAGCTCATCTTTTCCTACAGTATTTTGTCAAATACAGCCAATAACAATCATGTCACCAATATTCTTTTTTTTTCTTTTTATTTCCCTAAAGCCGCAAGTTATGAGATACATTATTTGTTTTCTGAATTATTATAGGTTATGGTTTTACAAAAGCTAGAAGAAGAGTGACAAAATATGTTTCCTCAATTCTACCAACCCCACCTGTGGTCCAGAAACCAGAGCAACGTATTTTAGTTCTTATTTTTAATGGTGGCACCCATTTTCATATTAGTCAAATTTTCCCAGATAATGCTACAATGACAAACAACCCCCACACTTGAATGGCTCTCAACAATAAAGTTTCTTACTTAGATTCATGTTCATTATTTTTAAGCTGTGGCTGTGCTCTACACACTCTTTATTTTGGGACCCAAGCTTGAAAGAGCATCCGCTATCTGGAACACACCAGCATAATGGCAGAGGGAAAGAAATGAATGGTTAAAAGACATGGTGACTCTTAAGGATTCTGGCTTGAAGTGGCAATTGTCACTTTCACCCACATTCTATTGGCTAAAGACAGTCATGCAATCATGCCTAACATAATGGAGTCAGAAAGGAAAGGCAACACGTATTTTCAACAAATACTGCCATCTCCCACAAAATGAAGCTTCAAGATGACATTCAGTAGCAGTAGGATATAAAGTGAGAGGACAGGAATGGTGGAGGTAATACTAGAGTAATGAATGGAGACACAAGTCTTGTGTCTGGAAGGTGTTGTATGTAATACTAAAGATGTGCTTTTGTTTTGGAGGCCAAGCAGAATTACTGAAGGTCTCTAAGCAGTGACATTGTGATGTTTTTAGTTCTAGCAGTGCTGAATACAGGAATCCAGTTAGGATGTTATTCCCATAGACTCAATGATTGATGGTGGGATCAAGAGCTAGAGCTATGGTAATAGAAAAAAATAGGGGTGTGCCATATTCACATTTGGTAGGTAAATATTCATATAAAGAAGGTAAGGTTTAAGAAGGGAAGGAAAGTTGACTATACTAAAGAGAAAGAGGATAATCAATGATCTTAAGGAACATGGCAGGCAACAAGCATGGGTAAGGGTACATTCTGTAGGTGGAAAGAGCTAGCTGTTCCTGAAGGCTTCAACTTTCTGTATGAGATGTGAGATGTTCAGTTATAGATGAAAGGATATAGGAGTTGGGTAATATACTTGAACAAAATACTAAAGACACACAGTCTCTGGAGGAGTGGGAGTGAGAACAAATAAAAATTATAACTGTAAGATCATTAAGAGCCTTCCCTCCGGTAAGTTTATAATGACTTTATAGGGCACATTTGGTTGCTTTTCTCCACCGATGCTAAGCAGCCTAGGGGTTTGAAGGGATTATAAGGTTGAGTGGAAAGACTGGGTTTCAAGGTAGTTGAGGATGCCACTGAGAAAGCAATTGAGGTAATAAACTAAGTAGTCTGGACTGTTTAGGGAAATGAGCAAGCCCAGAGGTGGCTGAAAATCCGGAAGACAGCAGGCCAGTCCAGAAGCTGTTGCCTATCACAGTCAGAATAGATGTCACTGGAGTGAGGGCAGGAGCATGGCTGATAACAGTTTGAGGTGAGAGAGTGGGATATTTACATTTAGGGTTTCTAATTTGATACAGTTCTGATTCCTGGGTGGTGATAAGGATTAGGACAAGACACGTACACAGCTTTAGTGATGCTCAGGAAAAATCTTTAGAATTGAGAAGGAAAGAAAGACGTGTGAGGATAGTATGTTGGAGTGGTTATGGAAATGGACATTGAAGTCACTCTTGATGTGAAAGGTGGAAAACAATGATAAGGGTTTTTTTTTTGTTGTTTTTTTTTTTTTTTGGCGGGGGGGAAGAGGACAGCTACTGCAAGAATAGCTAGGGAAAAAATTAGAGAATTATTGAATGTGTTGATTTCTACCTATGGTTGGCAGAACTCTAAAATGACCTCCAATGACCCACACCCTTGTAGCGTGGAATCCTCCCTCTTATAATTTGCTTCCGACCAATAAAATGTGCAAAAGTGATGGGATATCATTCCCACAATTTTGTTATGTGGCATAGATAAGGGATTTTGCAGATGTCATTAAGACCTCTAATTAATGGACTTTAAGTTAATCAAGCAGGAGATTATTCCAGGTGAGCCTGACCTTTTCAGGTGAGCCATTAAAAGTAGGTCTATAGCTCAGAAAAATAAGTCAGAGAAAAGCTTTCTTGCATCAAGAAACCAGAGCCACATGGTGAATTTCTTTCTTTGTTTTTTTTTTTTTTTTTCACATGGTGAATTTCTAATGGGAGAGGAGGATGAGTAGTCTTTAGATGCTAAGGGTCTTGTTCCTACAAGCACAAAAAATTAATTATGCCAACTACCACATAAACATGGAAGATAAGACCCCAACTCTGGCTGACACCTTGATTGTAGGCTTGTGAGATCCTGAGCAAAGAACCCAGCTAAGTGAGGCCCAAACTCCTTACCCACTGAAACTGTGAGATAATGAAGGCAATTGTTATGCAGCGAGAGAAAACGAATATACTATGTTAAATATACCACCTTATGTTAAGAGACCAAAGTGTTTTCATAAACCTTGTGTAAAATTCTATAAAAAAAGTTTTCAATTTTTTTTTGTCTTAAACTTTTATTCACAGAAGCAAACATGAGATGGTTTCCAAATTAAGATTGTAGATTAGAGCATGAGAAGCAAGCTGTGCAGTAGATGGATAGAGAACAATGGGACAGATCTTAGGCATAATTCTCTCTACTCCTACTCCACTTTCATCACCTTGTCTGCATGGAGGGGAAACAAAAGGAACAGGTGCGTCCAGTCAGAGGGGCTGGATCAGCTGACAATCAACACCTCGGGAAAGGAAGCTGGGCGAGGAGGGGGATAACAGAAGATGTGAAGCTGGCTGAGAATGAAAAGAAAAAGGTGGTAGAAAAGGAAACAGGGACAAGGAAGCATAGGAGAAAATCAGCTCAGTGTTTGCTTGATAGACATATGATTTCATGATGGCTTCTGGCATCTGCCCTCTTCCCTAAAATAATTCATCTTTCCAACCCGTGTGGGAGAACTTGCCTAGCCAGAAGCAGTAACAGTAAAATTTCCTTCACATTCTGAGTTCTACCTTTGCAAGGTTATTAGCAGTAACATTCCAGGACACCAAACAGGTCTGAATGAAAGCTTCTTCCATTTTCTTTTATTCTATTGTGTCTATAGGCTTCATTATAAGTGAGCAGGAAAGGGTTTAATATCTGTTGGCTACAACAAAAATTAATGGCCATGCAGGAAGAAAGCATTAATGGTTAAATGGAAAGAAGTATAAAAACGTTTAGTAATGTATGAATTCACATCACTTCTACTTACATAAAACACATTTAACATTTCAGTTCTGTTCTAAAGGTTCACTTTAGAGCCAGAATGCAAAACTTTATGAAATTGCTAAGTGTTTCAGACTAAATTATGAGTAATACTTTGGGACATGGTTAAAGATTTGTTAAACACACCACAGAGCAGTTTAAAGTGTGCAATGATTCAATAAGGTACAAGAGATACAGTGGGAGTCTTTGATTCATTATTTATGGAATTAGACTTGAGCTATCTCTATAGAGTGATTTTTCAATGCTAGATATATATATTCTTGACTGCTGTGGCTCATGGTTATGGGTAGAAAGAAGGTGGAGTTGATGATCAATTCAATATGGAAAAAAATGTCCTTATTGAACCAAGAATGCTCTGGTGACCCACTGAGAATGGGCAGAAATCAGGACAATAGTCAACATGAAATTTTTGCTGCAGTACATGATTGGAGAGGAATTTGTATATTTAATACATCATGACTTTTAAGGGCACCTGAGTGGCTCAGTTGGTTAAACATCTCCCTCTGGCTCAGGTCATGATCTCAGGGTCCTGGGATCCAGTCCCTCAATGAGCTCCATGTTGGGCTCCCTGCTCAGCGGGAAGCCTGCTTCTTCCCCTCCACCCCACTCATGCTCTCTGTCACTATCTCTGTCTCTATCTCTGTGTCTCTCTCTGTCTCAAATAAATAAAATCTTTTTTTAAAAAAAGACATGATTTTTAAAATGTACTCCATTCATTCATATGTTCCTTCATTCAACAAATGTTTTATAAATACATATACTTCCTTTATTCATAGTGATCTTGACACACCTTTCATACAAAAAGAGAGAAATTAATCCTTTTCTTTCCTCATTTATGAAGCTATTTGACTAATTACATCATATAATGGTCTTGTCAAAAGACCTCTACCTAGGTGAGAATTTAATTATGTAGGGTAGGCTGATTTAATCACTAATACTTTTATAGTCTATATCTATCTCCTTGGCAAGAGTAGTTAGAAAGGAAATTTAGTTGGCCAGCAAGTTAAAGATATTTCTGTTAGTCTGCAGTGTATAAAATGAAGGGAGTTGGTGTTCAGAAATAGATGATTTGGACTGAGCAAGGGTAGATATGCAGAATTTTAGAGGCCCATACTTCATAAAGCTGCATCAGATATTTTGAACCTAATATGTTAAGTATATAAAAATCAGCAGAAAAAAATAGTCTCACAGGCAGGACAAAAAAAAAATCATAATCAGTAATTCTCTGGTAGAGAGCATGAATAAGAGTCTGGGGAAATTGTACCCAAACTGAAGTAAAACCAAAGTTAATTGTGGAGATGCCCGAGGAGTGCCAATCCTGCCTCTGAGACCGGTGATTTTCAAACAAAAGGGGCAAAAGTCATCGTTATCACCCTCAGTGGCCTTTTCCTGCATTTGAAAAATTTACAAATCAGAGAACACATTTCCTTATGCTCTCTATAAACTCATTTATATTATGTGCTATCTCCATGTACAACTTCTCAATTTAACTTTATAATATTTTGACACAAAAAAAGGAATGTGATTTAAAAAAAAAAAAAGCTTTCTAGCTCTCTTCTCCTTCAGAATAAAAAATTCCCAATCTTTTTAGACTTTTTTTAAGAAACTATTATTCCCCTACCATTTAATTATCTCTCTTATTTTCATCTCTGGACTCCATCCAATTTCCAGTCATCTCTTTTCACATACCAAAATTAAAACCTGGTACAGTGTTCTGTTAAGGTCATGGCCGATTTTTGAGTAGCATCTATATGTCTGTATCTTATTAGAGCTTCAGCATTTGATAGTGAGTCATTTTCACTCTCAAGGTCAGGAGAGCCTGGCTGAACCCTCTTACAACCAAAAGAGTGCAAGTGAGGACTCTTGTGTCTGTGCTTGCTGGCCAAAGGAAGTTGCTGTGGGTTCTTCGAGAGACTGTGGCTCTCTCTAGACATTATTGACAATGTTAGCTCATAGGCAGAGCACTTTAAACAGTATTTAGAGGCTTTCCTTCGATGAAGTGACAGGAGGCTCCCAAATGCTGCTCAAATCACCGCATGATGAACTGCACATTAGATGATCTTATGGCACTTCTGATATTAACTCCCAAGAATCACTTTAGACATGTGTATCTCCTTTCTACAAACAGTGGATAAATCAAATAGTGGCTGTTTGACTTCACGGGATTTAGAACTGATCTACAATATGATTCTGTGCTCTGTAGATACAGTCATCAGCTGGAATTGTCTCTGGTGAAGTATTTAAGTTACACAGGAATACAGCACTTATATCCAGAAGGAGAAAAGAGATCCCAATTACAGAAGCCTTTTATATTTGTTTTTACTCATTCCTACATGCATTGCCTACTTCCCTATTTAAAAAAAAATCACAAGATGTTTACATTTCTTTAAGACGTCTGACAATGGAATTGGAAAGAATCCTTGATTTAAATATTGCACGAGTATTAAATGTTTTAAAGGGTGATTACAGATGGGATTTGCATCTGAGCCATTTTCCCCAAACAAGTTCTCAGCTGCGGGCCACTTAAGTGCAGTTAATTCATTAGAACAAGAAGAACTTGAGTTAAATACATTAGCGATGAACTGTTCATCTGGAATAAGGCGGGCTCATGCTGGCAATTTCTTGCATAGTTATTATTCAACATGTACTCTAGAGTCCTGAGCAAAGGAGAGGAAAACAATGAGAAATGCAGCTTGTCATTTAGAATCTGGGTTTTGAGAATAGTCTTTCCATGGCATTGGCCTAATTCAAACATCCCAGTGCTATAGACAAGTCCAGTTAGAACAAGTTAAGCATATTTCTATAATACTAGGCAATTCAGGGAAGACTGGAAACCCAGGAAATTTAGGGAGAATATGAAAAGATGGGTGAGGTTGTTTTTAAAGGCCCATGTCTTCAACTCTGGGCCTTGAAATGATCTCTTTACAAAAAAGCAAGCCCTACTTAGAGCCAGTGACTCACCAGCAGTCCCTTATTCTCTGAGCAAATGAATTAATTTGGCAGTTGCTATTCCTCACCCCAGACCAGCCATGTGCTCTAATTGCCCATTTCCTCCTTCCGGGTTTGGAATGAAATACCTCCCTATCACTTCCTATATTAAATCAAAGCATGTGTCAGCATCTGGTGGTCTCTAATAAATGTTCTCACTTGTCCGTCTCCCTTCCCCTTCCCCGTGCTCTATGGAGAGATTTAGAATTTTCAAGGTCAGGTCTTTAAATCTCATTAATTTTTCTTTAAATGATGTGCCTATAAAACTCAAACTTCTAAAGTAATAATCAATAACCCCAATAGAGATCCTTTTGTAAAAACCCTGTGACTATGCCTTTAAAAGCAGTGTTTTCTTTGCCAGTAGATTTATAAAGCTAAGTCTCTCTCCAATCCTAATCAAATATTTAGAAATGCATGCATTGCAGGATCCATATTATCAATCAGCATACATTGCACTATCTGGGGTTAAGCTCTAATTTTAAGAGAATCTTACCAGTTCTCCTAAAATGTAATTTTAAGAAAGCACTATGTTCGAAGCATTCAGGAAGGAGGACTTGGCATAGCCACAATGAATTTACACCTTTACAAGCCAGCATTCTCTGATACAGTGGAGTCAAGTCTAAACTAAGTATCAAAAAGCTACTGCGATCCTTCCTTAAAATATCGATTTCATAGCCCAATCCTCTCTCCTACAAAAACATGATCTTTGGAGCTCACACTTGGGATTCTTTGTTTTTAAGCCTGTCCATCAACCATTTTATTTGTTGTTTGTCTCCATCTTTTAGGACATAGGCTCTTTTGTCTTTTGTTCATGGCTAAATCTGCAGTGCCTAGACCAGTGCCTGGCACATGTTGGTTGTTCAGTATTGACTAGTTGAACAAACTCTTGTCTGGGGCCAGGTTTGAAAACTATTGCCTTAGCAGATGGAACTCTGGAGCCAGATAATGCTTGGTTTGAACCCCAGGTCTGGCAAGTATGACCTTAGTCTGGTCCTTCATCTTTTGGAGGTTTAATTTCCTCATTTTCAATATGGTAATCATAATTCCTATAATGAATATTTGTTAACTAAGTGAATGAAACCCTTAGGTCAGTGTTAGATTGGGGCAACATATGTTGAAAACAATGCCTCAGTAATAATGGGCATCCATTGTGATTATTTGGATGTGGAGGTAGCAAGGATTGGCCAACCAGAGGTCATGTTTATGAGAACCTGAGGGTGAAACTTATGGGAAGGCCAGCTGGACATAATGAGGTTAATGGCTGGCCCCAAGAACTGAGACATACTTGATTGAACTGAGACATACATACTTGAGACGTACTTGATTCATATCATGTAGAAGAACCAAATAATCAGGTTTCTCCAGTGATAGGAGTTTAGTGCAAAGCCACATTGAAAGCAAGAAAGGAGGGGAATCCATGTCATTGGAAGTGCCATAGAGTCTCCTAGAGAACTGAAAGTTTCAGATGCTCCCCAAGCCCTGATCTCCCCACAGAATCTAAGGATCTATCTTTCCGCAGCTCTGCTCTCTGCTTAGCATCTGCAGTGTACCCACCAGATGCTCTTCTACACAATCCACATTCCTCTTTTAACCCTTTCTGAATCCATGCTTTTCTTTAACACTATCATCTTTCTTTGTGTCTCAGGAAAAACTGATAAAATTAGATCCTCTCTTAGAAGATTTAGTCTAGACCATACATACTGAATAGGCTTTTCATGCCAAGCCACCTTACAGGCTTTTGGGCAGCTTCTGTAGATAATTACCTATGGCAGAACTTCACCCTTTTGGAAAATCTTTGGTGGTCAGTGTGGCAACATCAAAAGGCTTGAAGTTTGGCAACATGTGTGTTAGGAGTCACTTTTGATCATCTTGCCTAGAAGAGTTAAGAGGTTGTCATTTTGCTCTTATTGCTTGGAGATTGTATTAAAAAGATCTATCTATGAAATTCTGAGTGCCTATCAGCCTATTGGTCCCTTTAGGGCAATTTCTGCTGAGGAAGGACATTTTATGTCATTATAAATTACCATTTATGGCAATGCTAAACTTTATATACCTTTTGAAGAAATCATCTAGTAAAATATTTTAGGTCTTACCACTATTTATTAAGTTCTCATACTTAAAACTCTATCTTTACTATCATATTTGTATATATATATTATTAAGATTTTATTTATTTATTCATGAGAGACACACAGAGAGAGGCAGAGACGTAGGCAGAGGAAGAAACAGGCTCGTCGCAGAAGCCTGATGTAGAACTTGATCTCAGGACCAGGAGATTATGCCCTGAGCCAAAGGCAGATGTTCAACCACTGAGCCACTGGGGCATCCCCCATCACAATCTTTTTTAAGATTTTATTTATTTATTCATGAGAGAGAGAGGCAGAGACACAGGCAGAGGGAGAAGCAGGCTCCTCACAGGGAGCCCAATGTGGGACTCAATCCCCAAACTGGGATCACACCCTGAGCTAAAGGCAGATACCTAACCCCTGAGCCACCCAGGTGTCCCTCCCCTATCATATTTATATTATAGATTACACAAGATTAATTGGATTAGTCAGAAGAAAGTAATACACAGACACCTGGCCTTGGCAGTGGTTGGTAGTCTGAGGGTGGAGAGGATATTGAATGCTTCCAGTGTGTTGTCTCTCAGATTGTCTTCTAGCCTTACTCCGAGGAACAAAATGTGTTAGTTTTCTCGGTAAAAAAGAGCTAAAACCCAAATCAGGCTAATAAAAGAGTGACATTTTTAGAGGCCAGGCTAGAAACTAAATATTAAAAAATAGAAATTCTCAGGGCACCTGGGTGGCTCAGTTGGTTAAGCATCTGCTTTCAACTCAGGTCATGATCTCATAGTCCTGGGATCGAGGCCTCCTGTCAGGCTCCCCGCCCACCAAGAAGTCTGCTTCTCCCTCTGCCCTTCCCCCACTGTGTTCTCTCTTGCTCACTCACTCTTTCTCTCAAAGAAATAAAATCTTAAAAAGAAAGAAAGAAAGAAAGAAAGAAAGAAAGAAAGAAAGAAAGAAAGAAAGAAAGAAGAAAGAAAGAAGAAAGAAAGAAAGAAAGAAAGAAAGAAAGAAAGAAAGAAAGAAAGAAGAAAGAAATTCTCTTTTGTGGCTTCAAGGATAGACTGTAGCACAGGTGAGGAGAAGGAAACTTTCTCCAGCTCAGCATGATGAGCATTGGTACAAGATAAAAGAGTATCACCATGACTGCAGCACATGGCGGTGTGGCAGAGGACAAAGCCTCCCACGGGCTTTTCCAGAAGAGAAAATCCAGAGGAAAGAGTGAGAAAGAGCATCACTCATGAGCCCTGAATTCTGCTCTTTGCCCTTCTACACATGTATGTGTCCCTAAAGAAGAATTTAGGACTGGGTGGTGCGTGCTGTCAGGTAAACGACCAACTCTTGGTTTTGGCTCAGGGTGTCAGGGTCATGAGATGGAGCCTCACTCACATCAGCCCCTCGCTTAGTGTGGTGTCTGCTTAAGACTCTCATTTTCCCTCTGCCCCTCCCCCCACACATTCTCATTCTCTCTCTCTCTCTCTCTCTTTCTCTCTCTCTCTCAAATAAATAAATAAATATTTTTAAGAAAAGAATTTATGAGGCTAGGGGCTCCAGCAATTCTGTTAGAGACAGATGACTCTTGGATGGGTTAGGTATTGCTGCATAACAATTTTCCCCAAAATTTTGTGGCATAAAACAAACATTTCCCCAGCTTCTCCGGGTCATGAATTTGAGTGGTTGGGTCTCAGGGTTTCTGATTAGGTGGAAATGAAAATGTCAGTTGGAGGATTCAACCAACTGAAATCTGGACTAAAGCTGGATGAGCTGCTTCCAAGCCCAGGCAGGAGTGTTTGGCTGGAAGCCTCAGGTCTCACTGTATGGAGCTGCTTGAGTGTCCTTGTGATATGGCAGTTGCCTTTCCCCAGGCGAGCAAATGGGGAGAGAGGGAAGAAGCTGCAAAGTCCTTTATGTCCTCATCACAGAAGTCACATTCTGTCACTTCCATCTAACTATATTCCTTAGAAATGAGTCACCCAGTCCAGCCCACACTCAGGGGAAGCAGTTTTAAGCTCTGTATCTTGAAGAGAATTCATAGACATATTTTAAAATATTACATATTTTAAATGGGCATTATAAATTTATAATTTATAAATATGTGTTAATTTCTTTAAAATAAGGCATATGTTAAAAAGTGAATTCATAGACATTTTAAAACCACTATGCTTTAGGGGCACCTGGGTGGCTCAGTTGGTTAAGCAACTGCCTTCAGCTCAAGTCATGATTCCAGAGTCCTGGGATGGAGCCCTGAGTCCAGACTTCCTGCTCAGCAGGGAGCCTGCTTCTCCTCTCCTTCTGCCTCTCCCTCTGTCTTCTGCTCTCTCTCTCTCTCAACTAAACAAATAAAATCTTTAAAAATAAACAAATAAAATTAAAATTAAAATCATCACAATTTGTACTCTGGCTACATTTATTTATATTTGTCCCATATGCAAAATACATCCATTGCCCCTCCCAAGGACCCCAATACAGTATTAGTTTGAAATCTAGGATGTTGTCATATAAATGAGATCAAAACATAAATGAATCTTCTCAGATGAAGTTCTTTAAATGCAGATCCTTAAGTACAGTTCCCCTTGACCTGAAGACCTGTGAGCTAAAGAAATGAGTTCTTGTGCTCTCTCATGCCCTACATTCAGTGGTGGGAGAGGCACCAGATAGCCTCCATAGACATGGAAGATGCCTAGGAGTCACTGGTCAAGACCACTTCTGAAATCCAATCTAGCAGAGGTTGGAAATTTCTTCTCTGGGACTCAAGACCTGGGTACAATACTCCACAGTTCTTGGCTCTCTTGGCTCCAATCTTATTTTTAACTTCTGAGTCATCCTTCTTTTTTCATGACAGGTGTTTGTAGCCAAATACTTTTCTGAGCCTGATTCCCTTTAGTAGAACTGGGGGCATGGGCGATGCCTCTTTGTATTTAGTGCTACCTCTGGGCTTTCCATCTAAACTGACAGTGCTTCTGCTGATATAATTCTGTTTTTAAAACTTTGTGGGTCTCCTGTGAATGTTGTTGGGCTCCAATTCATTAGATAAATCTACACCTATAAATCAAGATAAGTTCTTCTCTATCTAGAGCTTCTGCTAAGGGACAATAACCATAAGCTTCTTAGAAGCCACATTGTTTGATTGAGGGGAGGCCTGAGACATATGCATCTGCAGAGAGCCCCTTTTTTTTCTGACTAAATGGTATTCTGAGGCAGCCCCATTGATCCTTCTGAGGCCTTAATAAGAGATTTCATAGCCACACCCTCAGCTTAAACGTCAGACCTGGCAGATCCCTTGATCTGATATTTGTACAGAAGTTATTTCTTAATTTTAGTTTCTTTCACCATCTAGAGAGGCTGTGGGATTTTTTTAAAGATTTATTTATTTATTTATTTATGTATTTATTTATTTATTTATTTATGAGAGAGAGAGAGAGAGAGAGAGCATGAGCAGGGGGGAGAACAGAGGGAAAGAGAGAGAAAATCCCGAGCAGACTCCCCATGGAGCATGGAGGCTGACACAGGGCTCAATCTCAGGACCCTGAGGTCATGACCTGAGCTGAAATCAAGACTCAGACGCTTCACCAACTGAACCACCCAGGCGCCCTGAGGCTATGGAATTTTTAAAGCCAAAACACTAGCTTCTTTTTTGTTCAGCCGAACTTCCAGGAGCCTCTCTCTCTCCTCTCACATTTTATCCTAAGCAAGAAGATCCCAAGTAGTACCTTCAACATTCTGTGTAGAAATTACCTTAGCTTGTTCGTTCAGTTCAAGTCATTTTCCACTTCCAGATTATCGTAGGTGACAGTGTTGTTAACCTGTCTGCCACTGCAGAACAAAGATTTCTTCCTTTCAGTTTCCAGAAATGTAGTCCTCACTTTGTTTGAGCCTCACTGACGAACGACTCAAAAGCCCCAACTCCTACTAACAGTCTATTTGAGGTTCATAAGCTTCCACTAACACTCTCTTCAAAGTCTTTCTCTGTGTCTGCCCATTACTTAGCTCCAAAGCCACTCCACATTCTTGGGGTATTTGTTATGACAGCAATCTCACTTTCAGATACCAAAATGTGTATTGGTTATCTATTTCCACATAACAAGTTATCCCAGTCTTAAAAAAAAAAAAAAGATTGTTATCTCACAGTTTCTGTGAGTCATAAATTTGGGAGTGTGTGTAGCTGGAAAATTCTGGCTCATGAGGTTGCAGTCAAATCCAGGAGGAAGCCACAATATTTTAGGTCCCAAATGACATCACCTGCTTTCATTTCCATCACATACATTAGAAGCAAGACATTAAGTCCAGTCCCCACTCACAAGGAAGGGTATTAAGACCCATGATTTGAAGAATGTATCCAAGGATTGGTGATCATATTTTCCAACCACCAGAAATCTGAAATTATTATATTATTTGTATCAAAACCACACTGTACCCTGAGGAAGATAGGGCCTAGGAAAATGATGACTACATTTATACAATCAAACTTTGCCAAGGTTTTCAGCTATGAATAAACCCCTACATCACTAAATCCAATGAACAAATTGCAGTTGTCTTCTGACTGCACCTTTCAGTAACACTGGGCATCACTCTTTACTCTTTGAAAGTTTCTTCATTTGGCTTCCTGGACATCGCATGTTCCTTGTCTTTCTTCTGCCGATAACTAGCTGCTTACTCTCAATTTCATGCACCACTTTCTCCTCATCTCTCAAACCTCATAACATTGGAACTCTAGAGATCATGACTTGAACCTCTTTTTTATCTACATTCAAGTTTCTGCTGACCTAATGCTATCCCAAGTCTTTAAATACAATGGGCACTTATAACTGTATAATTTATATATCCCTCATGTAACT
The DNA here is from genome assembly GCF_018345385.1 of Vulpes lagopus. Taxonomy (NCBI): domain Eukaryota; kingdom Metazoa; phylum Chordata; class Mammalia; order Carnivora; family Canidae; genus Vulpes; species Vulpes lagopus. Next base: position 30,485,906 of record NC_054827.1, on the reverse strand, counting down.
CTTCCTCAACTCTAGACTCATGCATAACCTCTCACCACTTGAATGTCTAATAAGTATCACCAACATAATCTACCCTAAATTGAGCATTGGATCTTACCTCAAACTTACTCTTAGAATCTTCCCCATTTCAGTGAATGGCAACTCTATCCTTCCAGCTGCTTGGAATTCACTCTCATTTACAGATTCCTTCTCTCTCTCTCTCCCTCCTTCATTTCCTTCTTTCTCCCTGGGACACTTTCGATCCATCTGCAAAATTTGTTCTACCTACAAAATAAATTCAAACGTGAAGTACTTTTCACAAGCTCTGCAACTACCTCTGTGGCCCAAGGTGCTACCCTCTGTCACCTGGTTTCCTGCAGCAGCTAACTTCCCATCCGTGGTTCGCCCCATTCTTGCCCCTGTAGTCTATTCTAAGCACGTCACCTGCAGTAATCCTGCTAAATATAAACCAATTCATATCCTTCCTCCATGTTAACTCTCCAGTGCCTCCCTTCGTCACTCAGAGTAAAAGCCTAAATCCTCAAAACTGACCCACCCCGTCCTATGTCATCTGACTTTCTCCACTTACCTGATATCATCTCCTACAGTTCTCCTTTCTGCTTATCCTGCCCCAGCCACATTCTCCTGCCCACTCTTGGTCAAACATATCAGGCATGATTTTGCCCCTGGACCTGACTGACCCTCCTGCCTCAACACTGTTCTTGGAGCTTCACAGGATTTACTCCCTCACTTCTTTTAGATCTTCAAATGTCACAGTCTAAGTGAGGCCTTCCCTAACTGACTTATTAAAGTTGCTGCCAGTAGCCCCCAATTATCTTTCCTATTTTCTCCATAGCAATTATAATTGTCTAAGCATTCATTTTGCTTCTTTTTATGGAATGTAAACCATGTGGAAGATGATTTTTTTAATTGATTTATTCACTTCTGTATTCTTATGACACACAAGCACCAGTCAATGTGTTTTGAATAAACAAATGAACTGTCCACTAGTTTTGCCATCCTTATTTTCTTGGAATTCTCTTCTTTCTCTCCTTAGGCCCTCTAAGTCCTAAATTAACTCCCAGCATAACTGGTCAAGTCTCGTCTCCTCCAGGAGACTTTCCTCACCAATTTAGGCCTACGTGGACCTTCACTTTTACTTTCGTCAGCCCTCCTGCTCACAGCCCAGGTCATATTCCTATATATTTGTTTGTGTGCCCCATTTTTCTCCATCTTGTTCATATATTCTTGTTTGTCTAAAAGATCCTTGAGAAATCATATTCACTTTCCTTTTTTTTTGTATTACTCTTTTGACCCCTCCTAATTACACAACATGCATTTTATAAATCCCTGCTTCAAAAACAACTGCTAACCCACTGAAATGAATTTCCTCACCTTACATAGCTGATGGAAGATGCTACTTTAGGATGATACAATGCTTTTTTAGAATGCATACAATATTTTTCAATTTATAGAGTACTAAGTTTCAGGTAAAACCAGCTGAGCTACAAAAGCAACTCTGTTCTAATACTCACACCCTTATTATATTCTCTTTAGGAAATGGAATCCATTTTTCCACATGGACTGGAAATCCTTAGATGTTAAAAATATTTTTAAAAGCTCTGCTGAGATTTAGCTTCTTGCCATGATACTCTAAATTATTCCAGTGTTCTGTAAGGCATTATAAAACACTGTAATTTATATGCTCCTGAGCAAGTACCTCTTAAAGTGTTCACCAATTAGTTCACTTCAGAGCCTGCTTCTTATATCCCTGCAGGTAAGTAAGAAAAAAACCCTTCGTATGCAACCTAAGACTATATCAAAATCACTTATGTCAGCTCAATATTGTCATAAGAACAACTCTGAATTTTCTGATAGCTGGAAATTTTGGAGAAGCTCATTAAATGAATAGATGAGAATTATGCACAGAGATGTTTCCTTCTGGGAACTGAACACAATCTTCTAGTTTTTTCTAGATTAATCTTATTGTATCATGATTTAGATTTTGCTCAGAAATGAGGTAGACTGGAACTCAATCAGTCCATCCCCACCTCTAGCACCTCACCTTGGAAACTGTGCGTGTCCACTTTGGTTGTAATCAGTCTTCTTAGGGTAAAACACACACATGCACACAAAGTCTAAATACTGACTCAATAATATTGGAGTTCATAACTAACTCTCCTTGGAGGAAGAAAATTAATATTTTAAAAGGAAAACAAAGGATTTCTTAACTCCATTCAAAGATTGGTTTAAGACTCATCTAGGTGCAGCTGATTCTAAATCAGAATTCTTTTATTGAGTTTATTTACAAATAAACTCAACTAAATACTTTTCTCTCATTAATTTCATCATTAATTTATTCTTTTATGTTGAAATCTTTGTGAGCTTAGTGTTTTAAATTATATTGAAATAACATAAAAAATATTGACACTATATATCACTTAAATTTTACTCGATGTTCCTGGTATTGTCTCATGCACATAATTATAATATGTTGCTCTTATTTTTATGAGCCATTACTAAAGCATTATCTTAAAAGCTAACCATTAAGATAGGAATTTACCTCACGTAGTTAGCTACAAAATACCTCTCATATATACGTGTGTGATCTCAGAGCTGAACGGATATCAGCAGTATCTAATTTGTGGGTTTATGACCTTTCTTTCACTCAGCATACCTGAAAAGCAAGTTGGTCTTGAAGGGAAAGCCACCATGGTAATGTAGTAGTTTCTTACTGCTGTTATAACAAATTGCCACAAATGCATTGTCTACAAACAACACAGACCTATTCTCTTACAGTTTGATATGTCCGAAGTCTAAAATGAGTCTTATGGAGCTAAAATCAAGATGTTGAGAATGCTGCATTCCTTCTGGAGATGCTAGGGGAGGATCCATTCCTTGCCTTTTCCAGCTTCTAGAGGCTGTTCACCTGCATTTTGGGCTTGTGGCTCCCTTCCAGTAATCATATCACTTGGACCTATTTGGCCTTTCCTTTCCTGACTCTGAAACTCTTGCTTGTAGTTACAACCTTTGTAACTACACTAGGCCCACTCAGATAATCCAGGATAATCTGCCCATTTAAGCATCCCTATTGTAATCTCATCTGCCAAGTCCCTTTTGCAACAAAAAGCAACATTTGCAGAAATTTCAGGGATTAAAATTTAGGACTTCCTTAGGACTTCTTTTGGCAGAGGAAGGCCATTATTCTACACATCACAGGCAGTGATCTCAAGTAAGAGGGGAGAGTATAGTAGCACACATATTTGGAAAATAAGCAGTAACGCATTGTGATTAAGCCCATGGACTCTGGTGTCAGATGGCAAATCCCACTTTGCCACTCAATAGCTATGACATCTGAATGCCAAATTATTGAAACTCTCTGTGTCTCAGTTTTGTAATTTGTAAAACCATAAATGACAATTTTAGCAAATACTTCCTACTCTTGTTTTAAAGACTCAATGAATTTATACATGTAAACATACTTAGAACAATTCCTGACACATAGTTAATGTATAATAAACTTTACTGTTATTATGTGCTCTCATGAAGATTAATCCAATCTTAACTTCTTTTACAGATGAAGAAATGGAGTCCCAAAGAACTTAATTGATTTACACAAAATCATATAGTGACATTAGATTCTGAAGCTTGTCACATTGAGATTATTCTGTATGACTGAATAAGTGTCTAATAAACATGTTTTCAATGATATCAGAATTTTAAAACTACTTCTTTTCTTATTTCTAATAATTCTTAACTTAACCTGGTGATATCGTCAATAACATACTTCACTCTTGCTTTAGTAATGGGAATCCTATAAAAATATTTGATTTCTTTCTCAATTTTCTGAGGTTTGATAGGGTTGTATTATGTCTTATAAAAGGTAAGATATTTGACAAACTGACAGGAATTTGAGAAGACTCCCAGGTCTAGCATTTCACATGATGAATCTGTCTTTGACTTTTTATATCCAGGTAATAATGTACATTGTTATTAAAATATTTAGAGGACTTTAAACCCCTGTTCAAAATGTTTGTAACATTTTCTTATATTTATAGATTTGATGTTGTCAATCTACTAATTCTACAGTATAATCAATCAACTGTTCCACACACCAAACTAATTATTAGAAGAACTGCACTAAATAAACCATTCAAGGGCAGCCCTGGTGGCCCAGTGGTTTAGCACTGCCTGCAGCCCAGGGCGTGATCCTGGAGACCTGGGATCGAGTCCCACGTTGGGCTCCCTGCATGGAGCCTGCTTCTCCCTCTGCCTGTCTCTGCCTCTCTCTCTGTCTCTCATGAATAAATAAATAAAATCTTTAAAAAAAACATTAAAAAGTAAATAAATAAACCATTCAAGATAATGAATTTTGATAATTTTCATTGTGCAGAAATTTCCATTGATCCCTACTTTTCAAATATGCTTAAGAATCCTTCCAATCTCGAATTAGGATTCTAAGAGTAGATGTCATATTTTTTATACTTAAGATTCTCCTACCTCTACCAGATCTGAAATGATTTTTTTTTTTTGAAATCTGCTTTTACTGATGTGTTAAGCATAAAGTACAAAGAGAAAACTATTTTATAGGGAGAATTATTAAGTCGAGGACATATTATTTTATCTTTCTGATGAAATAGAAATTTCCCACTAAAAGTTAAAGTCTCTCTTTTCCCCCTTTAACTAACAAATTGAATAGAGTCATGAAATTTAAGAGCTGGAAAGGAAATAGAGATTATTTGGTCAAAAGCCTTCATTTTGTAGATGATAAAGGATATGAGGGGAAAATAAAATTGAGCAAGTTAATTTTAGACATCTGAAAAAAATTCAATCACAGAATATTTTTTTGGCTCTAGGCTGAAAACATTTCATTTAATTGTGAATAAGACACATTTTCATTCTCTTTTTTTTTTTTTTTTTTTTTTTTTTTTTTTTTTTAAATTTTATTTATTTATGATAGTCATACAGAGAGAAAGAGAGAGAGGCAGAGACACAGGCAGAGGGAGAAGCAGGCTCCATGCGCCGGGAGCCTGATGTGGGATTCGATCCCGGGTCTCCAGGATCGCGCCCTGGGCCAAAGGCAGGCGCCAAACCGCTGCGCCACCCAGGGATCCCCACATTTTCATTCTCTGTAAGCTTTTTTTTCTCACTGCTCTATTCTTTAAGAAGAGGCAAATAAGTGTTAATCATCATATAGGCCTTGATGGTACTGTACCCTTTTTCTAAACGATTTTTGCTGTTGTTTTGCTGCCAGCTAAAGATGGCCTTGTGCTCTTAACATATTTTCAATGACTGTTGTACAAGAAATGTTTATATATTTCTAAACTACTGTGCTTATTCAATTGTCAAGCATCAACTTGGCATTCTTCTCCTTTTAATACCATTCTTCTACCTTTTTTTTTTTTTTTTAATCAGCTCTGAAAGAAAAAGTATAAGCCCTTCCCAGATTCTGCAACCAGATCCATTGGTTTTTTTGTTTGTTTTTTACTGAGTGACCTTGATTAAAGTCACTTAAACACTGTATTTAACTTTTCTCATCTGTAAGATGAGGGCACCAAACACAAAGAAAATGGGTTAATTATAAAATGAATGTAGGCTTCATAGATAACTATTAGTTGTTAACACTGTTAATTATTTTTTGTCAATTAGAAATATTTATTTGGGAATCTGGCTCCTCATATGCCCCCCCTACGCCTACTGTCCAGTCCCCAGGTAATTGTCCTCACTTAATGACTATCTACGTGCTGCATGCTCTACCAGCCCTCTAGGAAGTGAATGGTTGTGAAATATTCCCTTAATGTTTCCTGTCTCTCCATCTATTCTTTAGGTCTCCTAAACTGTGAGCTAATTGTCTCTTTACTATGTCCTCTATGACACAGCATGGCTAGATTGATTGACCTCACCTCACACATATTCAACTTACCTACTTTATCCTAGGTGATTTCACTTAGACAATGTCCTTTAATCCCAGAAGGAACCTATGAAGAAGATATTATTATATATTATAAATGATGACCCAGGCTCAGAGACATTAAGTGACTTGCCCAAAGTAATTCAAATATAAGCTGAACACTAGGTTCCTCCAGGTCCTAAGGAAGATTAGTGCATTCAGCTGAAGTTGTTGGTTTGATAGGGCTAATACTTTAAAGTATCTTTCATTCTAATTTTAACAGTTGTATGTTAACATCACCAGGCCCCTGGAATAATTTAGTTTTATCTTTAACCAAAAGAAAGGTAGTTACGATCCCTCATCCTCACTCTACAATGATTATCATGATCAAACAACATGGTTTAAGAGAAAAGTAGCTAGGATGAAAATTTAAACCTGTCCTGCTATTGTGTGATGCCACCAGCCAGCAGGAAGGAGAGGAGTTTTTGCTTAGTAACCAATATCCTAATTGCTTTCATTACTCCTCTCCTTACAAAAAAGGTAAGCTAATTTTTAAAATAATATTTTTTAATATTGGAAATATTACTATCTGAACGTATAAGAATCTATGTTCAACAACTCTCTTATAAATCATCATTACATTCATGCAAATGCATAGTTTTTCTCATACTAAGTAAAACCACTTCTTTATCAGCCTTGATATCATCATCAACAGAACTCAAAAGGGAGCAACCGATCTCAGAGCTCAGTTGCCTTTCTTCTAGAATTCACTGCCATAAGTCAAGTGGTGACCTCAGGTACTCAATGAAGTACCATTCCTCTGTCAGCATTGAAGCCTGAATCAACAGAAATCAAAAAGTCATCTGTGCACTTAACATAAGACTGCTGCTTTGCTGACTAAGATCAAAAAGAATAGAGTTCAGACATCAGTGTTGTCCAGATCTCCAATCCTTTCCAGGTTTTCCACCCACCTCTTTGGTCACTACTCAATACACTTTGTTCGCTTCTTTTCTTTCATTTTCACTACCCATATTAATAAAATGCTCAGGTCTCTGTCCTTAGATATCCTTTTTAAAAAAATATTAGTTGCTATAAAAAATATTAAATAAATAAATAAATATTAGTTGTTCTGTTAGGTACATCATCTAGTCTCATGGCTATAAATACAATCTATACATTGGTAATTCCCAAGTTAATATCTCCAGCCCCATTCTTCTTCTTGAACTTCAAGTTTAACGTGTTAACTATTCAACATCTTCACTTGGATTGATTCCAGGTATATCAGACTTAATAAATTCTAACCTAGGTTCCCAGTCTCCCCAGTCCAAACTTATAATTCAACAAAATCCCTCTCCACCCCCACTCCAGGTAATAGTATCTTCATCCTTCTATCAAAATTACAACTACAAATTTGGAGTCATTCTTGGTTCATCTCTTGTTCTCACAGTCTACATCCCGTCCAGAAGCATTTCCTATCAGTTCAACTTCAAAATATCCAGAATTCAACCATTTCTCACCTCCTTTCCTGCCAGCATACTGATTCTTTTACCATTAAACATGAAATATTACTGAGTTATTGTAATAGCCTCCTAACCTCCCTGCTTCTGTCTTTTATCCACTACCATCTATTCTCAACAAAGTCAGTGTTATCCTGTCAGGTCATATCACAACTCCACTCAAAACCTGCCAATGGTTTCATTTAGGGTAAAAGCCAAAGAACTGTCAATAGCCTACAAGGTTCTATACTATCTGAACCCCTCCCCCATCACCTCTAAACTTATCTCCTCCCACTCTCCTCTGCATTCACTCTCCTTTAGCAATGCTGGCTTTCTTGCTATTATTTGAACTGCCAGGCATCCTCCCACATCAGGTTTGCACCTCGAATACATTTCTCCTGAGTCTCTATATCGCATTACTTCCTCACCTCTTTTAGGGCTTTGTGCCTTTAAAAAATTTTTTTTATCTATTTATTCATGAGAGACACACAGAGGCAGACACATAGGCAGAAGGAGAAGCAGGATCCCCCATGAGGAGCTCAATGTGGAACTCATTCCCAGGACCCCAGGATCACAACCAGAACCAAAGGCAGATACTCAACCACTGAGCCACCCAGATGCCTCTGGGCTTTGCACCTTTGTCAATCTCACTGAGGCTTTCCTGGGCAACCTTTATAAATGTGAAATTCCTACCCCCCCCCCCAAAATTTGCTACCTCTCTGATTTATTTGTCTCTTATAGCATTTATCACCATTTGGAAGACTATATATACTTACTAATTTTGCACATCGAGTACTCCTCCCACAAGAATGTGTAAGCTTCAGTGGAGATGGGAATTCTTGTTGGTTTGTTCTCTTTTGTTCCAGAAAATAGGTGCTCTACAAAACATTTTTTTTACCATGACCTGACAGGGACCTTAGGTTTTACATGCATCATGTTCTGCTTCTTCCTGAACCATGAGTTTTATTCATTTAGCATTCATTCAACATGTTTTTAAGTGCCTTATGTGTGCTGTGCATACTCTTACATAGATAACCCCACACAAATGACGTATAATTATAGTTGAACTAAGTGTTTTGTAGAAAATCAGTTAGACTTAAAGAACACTTAATAAAGAAGCCTAACATAAGTTGAGGTAGGCAAAACTTAAAGAAATGTCATTTGAGCTGAGATCAGAAGGATGAGTAGTGAGAAAGATTTTCAGATGCAAGACACAGTACCTGCAAATTTCCTGTGATGAGAAAAGCATGGAATTAAAAGGAGACCTGGGGAGCCCAAGTATAACACAGGCACTGAGGAAAAGAAGAATATAATGAAAGGCCAGAGGTTTGCAGGTGACTTAAGGGCCATTTTAAGGATTTGGGTTTTAACCTAAGAACAGTGAAGAAACCATTAAAGACATTTCAACCTGGAAGTAGACCTCAACAGATTTGTGTTCAGAAAATAACCCTGAATGTGAAAAAGGACAAAAGGAAGACTAGCCAGGATATTGTAAGAATTAGGATTTCAGGAATTCCTTCCCACATGTCTCAGGACATTTGTTTTTTAGAATCTCAAGAAAAATCAATCAAGAGTTCAGAAAAATAGGAAAAAGTAACATAAACCTCAGGTAAGAACCAAAGTTCCACAATCCACATAGAGACTGCTGCAGGTTTGAAGGAATCCACTGACAACAAGTGACAGACTAGAGAAGGAAATGTTGACATGGACATGTGGAATGGATGGCTAAGGTCAACATATCTAGTATTTGAGACAGGAGCCCAAAGCAGAGAAGTGGTCACAGTCAAATCTGTCAGTCAGCTGTTGTCATATTTCCAGGTATCTCTCTGGCCCCGTATGCTGACAAGGGTGAATTGTTCACTCAAATAGAAATAATTAATAAATATGTTCATGTAGCATACTTTCTGCAAATCCTATATGTGATATTCCGAAAACAAAGTAAGTTTTGGATGCAAAGCAGTTAATTTGGCGGTTTGTCACGTGATTATGAATAGTATTATTAAGCTTATTAGAAGATCTGAAGTCATGTTACTTCAATACTTTTCAATAAATGATTCACCAGTGATTTTTGGTACTTGAATATTTACTGTGGGCTACACTTCAGTGTAAGCACTTGAACAGAGAAATACAAAGAAAAGAGGATATTGTGTGGACACCTCAACACAAAATTAGAAACTGATCTGAAAAAACACTATGGATTTCATGGCAAAACTAAAATTGGAGCAAGCAGACAGAATACTTTTATTGATCTAAAAAAATGAGCTTATGTGAAGTACTATGTACCTTAATGCCAAACTTGAAAATGCCTCTGGACCAACTCTTTAAAAATTGACTGCCCATATGAAAGATGCTCAATTTCACTAATCATCAGGGACATGCAAATCAAAAAGACAATGAAATATCACCTCATACTTGCCAAAATGGCTAGAATCAAAAAGACAAAAAATAATAAGTGTTGGCGAGGATGTGGAGATAAAGGAACCCTTATGCACTCTTGGTGGGAATGCAAGCTGGTGCAGCCAGTGTGGAAAGAGTATAGAGTTTCCTCAAAAAATTAAAAATAGAAATACGATACAGTCCAGTAATTTGACTGCTGGGTATTTACCCAAAGGAAACAAAAACACCAACTTAAAAAGATACATGTGCCCCTATGTTTTTCACCCCATTACTTACAATAGCCAAGATATCAATAGGTACATGGATGGATGGATCTATCATCTATCTATCTATCTATCTATCTATCTATCTATCTATCTATACACAAGAATATAATGGAAAAATGGATATATATATATGGAATAATGGAATATTATAATATTTAATGGATATATATAATATATATAATGGAATATTACTTAGCCATTAAAAGGATAAAATCTTGCCATTTGCAACAACATGGATGGTCCTAGAGGCTATTATGCTAAGTGAAATAACTCATACAGAGAAAGATCATAATATTTCACTTACATGTAGAATCTAAAAAGTGAAACAAATGAATAAACAAACAAAAAGAAGAAAAAGGCCCATAAATACAAAGAACAAATTCAGGTTTTCCAGAGGGGAAGGGAGAAGGGGGTAGGCAAAATGGGTAAAAGGGAGTGGGAGATACAGGCTTTCAGTCACGGAATGAAAAGTCAGGCAGATAAAAGGCACAGCATAGGGAATATACTCAGTGATACTGTAATGGCTTTGGATGGTGACAGATAGTAGTTATATAGCTATACTGAGCATAACATTACATATAGAATTGTTCAATCACTATGTTGAATTTACTATACCTGAAACTAATGTAACTTCATGTGTCAACTATACTTCCAAAAAAAAAAGAATGAAAAGAAAAACACCTATTGAATCTAATGCACTATTCAATGCATTTATATTACATGTATGGAACTACAAAATAGCCACATAAAATGCTTAAAGAAGTAATTAGGGATGCCTGGGTGGCTCAGCAGTTGAGTGTCTGCCTTTGGCTCAGGTTGTGATCCCAGGTCCAGGGATTGAGTCCCACATCAGGCTCCCTGAGAGAAGCCTGCTTCTCCCTCTGCCTGTGTCTCTGCCTCTCTCTATGTTTCTCTCATGAATAAATAAATAAAATATTTTTTAAAAAAGAAGAATTGGAAAATAATGGTCTGTGACATCAATTAAAAATGAGAAAATTAAAACTAAAAAAATGTATAAATTTTACTACCAATGAACATTGTAAGAAATTTTGCTACAGCTGTAATATTGGTCATGAAACAAACATCCAGCCTAATAGAGCAATTAAATCTGTGTATGTTTTTACATTACACTTTAAGAATAATTATTAAATATTTGGTATTTCAAATTTCAATTTTTAAAGGATTTATACTTTGGCATTTATTTTGTATTACTGTTTCCTTTACTTAATGGTTTCTGTTACCAAAGGTCTTTACCAAGCAAAGATCACTTTTATATATTATTGAAATATAGAATTTTGCCACAATATATTGGTTCATGAGAAGAAAGCATGCACTTATTTTTATATTTCTGTAGAAAATCTCTGAAACTTCTTGTACAGTCTTCTCATAGAAAAATGATGTATGCTTTATTATTTGTTACTTTAGTGAATATAAATATGTACAAGTAAAGATTGTTAAGAATTATTGTTACAACTCTTCCACCAAAAACCACACAAATTGTAATGAAAAATACAGAATGGTTTAGAATTTCAGGATTTCCAAAACATTCTCAGGAATTCTGATTTCTCATTCTCAAATCCTGAAATTTAATATCTTCCAGGAATTTGGAAGCATTTGCAAAAGTGCATGAAAGAAATGGCAACATCTTGAACTATAGCAATGAAATTGGAGAGAAATAGGCAAATTGAAGAAATACTCAGGAAGTAAAATTCACAGGAGTTGTAGACTAGATGAATGTGGGAAATAAGGGTGTTAAGAATAACTTCTAAGTTTCCAATTTTTGTGGTAGTGGACACTATTTATCAAGATAGAGAACATTAGAAGAAAGCCAATGGGTCAGCTAAGTTATGCTTCAAAAACTAGCATCCTCCAACTATTATTGATGTAAACAAGTTCAAAGACCAAGAGTAGATTTGAGGTCACTTGAAGCTGGAGGTAGGGATTAGGATGAATGGGAATGAGTACTGACTGCTGAAAGCTATAGTTTTTTTGACGGGCATTGAAAACGTTCTAAAATTATATTGTTGGGGCTCAGTAGTTGAATGTCTCCCTTGGGCTCAGCCCATGATCCCGCGGGATCAGAGTCCCATATGGGGCTCTCCGCAGGGAGCCTGCTTCCCCTCTTCCTATGTCTCTGCCTCTCCCTCTGTGTCTCTTATGAGTAAATAAATAAAATCTTTTAAAAATAATAAAAAATAAAGTAAAATTGTATCGTTATTATAGTTGCACAGCTCTGAATATACTAAAAACCAATTAATTAATTAATTAATTTTATGGTCTGTGAAATATACCCCAATAAAGCTATAAAAAACTGTGATTTGCATTCACACTACAAGTCCATTGCAAGTGAGACAGAGGCTCTCTTCCATGGCACCCTTGTTTAGGAAACAAAGTTGATGACATTTCTGCCACATGAAATGTTGATTTCTTTGTCAGGAGGGAAGGAAATATAACACATTTCACAGGAGCACTTAAAGGCTTATACTCAGAAGTGATACATGTCACTTCTGCTCATATTTTGTTGAGCATATACCAAAGCATGTCATGTGACTGCACCAGTCTTCAAGGGCACAAAACAGTATAATCTACCAGGAAAAAAAGAGATCCAGAAATAACACTCACTACTACCACCAGGACTAAGGGGAACGTTGGAAGTTCAACCACAGATCTGAGTTTGAGCTGCCTTTAAAATACCCCAAGGAATGTGTTAAATAGACAGTTGGCTTTGTGGGGCTAGGAGCTCAGAGGAAAGATCTGGGATAAAGATACAGGTCAGTTAGTCATTAATATACATGTGGTTGTTTAAAGTCATGGACACAGAAGAGCTTGCAAAAGTAGATATCATCTGTAAATATCCTAGAAAAAAGTCACATCCAACACATGCACACGTGTGCGTCACATTCTATAATGACTTCTCTCTTGAGCCATCTGGAATTACAACTATTAAGAGAAATGGAGAGGGTGTCAAACTCTCTTTGGTGTCTTAGAAATATTGAAGGTGACTGGAAAGCAATTGGTATTTTATATCTGTCAAACTTTATTCTAAAGGCCACATGCTCAATGAAACCCCTGACATTATGTATGCTCCCTTTGCTCTTTGAGTTCCATAGCACTGTATTTAGATCTCTCTTATAATAAAATTCATATTTCATCACTAAATAGGGTATATGCTTGTTTTATCCCTCCTGCTAGTCAGTAGCCTTTTGAGTTGAGGTCTGTGTTTTATTCTTTTTTATGGACATTAGAACATCTACCACCATACCTTCTACATGGTAGTGCAAAACAAGCAGCAAAAAAAGTGTGTTGCATAAATTATTTTCACCCAAATGAACTTTTAGCTCTCTAAAACAGATAATCGGCCTTTTCTTACCTTGTGTTTTGCTTTCTGCCTGCCATAGTGATTTCCAAATAATTGGTATTTGATAAATGTATTGACTGATTAATTGATTCAGACAAATATTAAAAGCCTTTTAATACACATTGTTAGAAATTATTTGCATTACCACCAAATAGACATATATGTACAGACACACCTGATGCATTCCCTTCACCTTTCAACAATTCAAACTTAAATATTCAATGTTATTTGCAACTATCAAGCCCAGAATCAAATCTAAGTTTGCCTTCCCTGTCTCCTAAGTGTCAGACAAGTGTAGTTTTGTTTTGTTAGATACTTTCTACTCTGTAAGGTATTCCATGTCCCTGGAATCCCATATTCCAGATTTTATAGTGATTCTCAGGGTGATTAGTTCTTACAGATTAAGTTTTAAGTAAATATTGATTGAACATATTTATAAATTGTATACACAGGTACACATGTATGGACATACACTATAATATAATCATATTTACAGCATCACAAGTGACTTAAATTATAAACACTTTATACATAACAAAATATTAGAATCACTCAATATAATTATGTATGTAATTATACAGCACAGATATAATTGATAGCAATAATCAGTTCAAATATATAAAAATATGAAAAGATTCATGTTTAAGTAAAACAGCTTACCTTGTAAGGATTATTATTAAAAAGTATCAACTGTAATACTAAAGTATTATGAAACAGTATAAAATAGAATAAAAAAATCTCTAAGAAATGTAATAGTCAGGATAATGTACACAGAAGCTAAGCCAAATAGTTAAGAAGTCTAGGGGGCTGCATTTTCTTTGTATATTTTATAGGATTTTGTAATAAAGCCAAAGGAGAAACCCAGAGGTATGGGCTTAAGAGATAAAATTAATTCAGCTGCTTTGTAATTGTTGTATAATCGTCCAGCTTCTTTTTTTTTAAGTACTTTATTTTACTTCTTTTATTTAAATTCAATTTGCAAATATATAGTACATCATTAGTTTTATGTGTAGTTTTCAGTAGTTCATCAGTTGTGTATAACACCCAATGCTCATCACATCACATGCCCTCCTTAATGCCTGTCACCCAGGCTTCTTTATAAATTGGAAATTATTTCCAATAATTTGGAATCCTACCATAAGAGATTCTACCAAAACATATTTCTTCTTTTATTTGCATTGCTTTGCTCTTTGCTTTATAAACCCAATGTAAATAAATATTTATAAATTAATATATGCATTTATATTTATGTAATTAAAATATACAAATAAGTAAAAATATGCAAGCAAAATATAATACAAATAAATGTGCATAAATACATATAGCCACCCAGAACAAGTTTGCCCAGTCAATTCAACAGAACTGGGGCTATTAAATCACAGCCAGGCAGGAATGAATTGGTGTTGAAAAAAATTCATGAAACAAAATTCTTACAGCCTGAATTGTGATATGGCTTTCTTTTGAAATCATGCTTTAGTGAAATACTGTAATTTTTATTGAGCACATACTATGTATCAGTTACTAGTTTATGACACAAAATGAAAAGAATACAGTTCCTGCCCATAGGCATTTACATCTCAATTCCAATGTAAATGTTAATTGCTTTGAGAGTTGATTCTTTTCTTTCACTAAAGATCTCTAATTTCTAGTTCCCATTTCCTTACCAAATACCAGCCCCTCACCTCCCTTGGACAGTGAGCTGATTAGAGATCTTGCGCAGAGCATTTTATTTGGTAAGATAGGTAAATGCTGACTCGTCCACTTGGGAAGAAGACAGTCTGAGGTGAGTCTGTCATTCTAAAATGTGCAGAAATAACCAACCACCATACTGATCCTAACAACAGATTAGCTCTGTCATTTTTAATTACCTCACTTTGAGCACAATGGAAAAAAAAATGTTCTCACTCTCCCCTTTTCACATACAAACTCTTTAGGTTGGTATCCCCTGAATGTCTTAGCAGGGCGCTGCAGGCCCCCTGAGACAGCCAGTCACAGATAATGAACTGTAATGGAACTAGCTGCTAAACTAAGCCAATAATCTCAGCCCTTGAGATTTACCTATGCGGGTGAGGCATGTACTAATTCCCAATCAGATTCCTGCTCAGCATTTGCTGCTGAAGTGAAATCATTTTCAATTACCAACAATGTGTAAAGATAATCATGAACACTTATCTAGTCACATCCACTTGCATACATGAAGCGGACAGAGCGCACACACAGACACACATTATTCCTGAGTGGAAGCAAAGACCTGAGTCTGCACAAGTCAGTAGCTGCCACAAGGCGGAATCTTGGCAATGGGTGCTTTCACCACTAGAAGAACTTTAGGTTTGGACTGACCATTTAAGACTGAAGTGCCTTTATTTAATTTGGTAGCTGCATTTTAAGAAATGTGTTCTCTCTGCTCCACCTCTTTTGCCCTAGCGTGAGCCCCCAGGTCTTGTACCAGCACCTATAGGGAGCTTCCAAGTGTTACAAAGCTAAATCTCTTGACATTGACCACACCTCATTAGCAAGAAGCAATAAAGAGCAGTTTGGATTGGAGTCAGAAGCCCTGGGTAGGACCTTAAACTTTCTCCTTTACCAGTTGGGTGAACTTGAGCAAGAAATAGAATATCACTGAGCCTGTTTCTTCATCTGTGAAATGGCTGTAACAACATGTAATTATAGAAGTTCTAAAATAGGAGAAAAGTAGCCAAAGAAATCTTCACGGAAAAGGCTGTTGAACTGCACAGAGTGGGATTGTTAGGGCAACTGTTACAGAGTCCTAGTCCTCATCTCCATCTTGCAGGCTCAGTGATAGGAATGGCTGTCTTTTCAGTGACTCTTCACAGTAGCCCTGCTCACACAGATGGAGGTCTAACTTCTGAAAGCCTATGCTTAATTTAAAATGAAAACTATGACTGCCAAGAAGCACTGTGCTTCTCTGTCAGCATACTATCTCCTTGAAGGCAGTGTCCATGGGAAGCCAGATTATTATTAGAAGGATGTTTTCTGAATATACAGAACATTGAATTATCTGATTCGAGATATCCGAGAACAACACTCAGACCTATGAACCCATCCTTATAACAGGGATACATGTGCCATAACATTAAGATAGGTCAAATTCATGAGCACTCTCTATCCTGGATAGCAGCACTTAATGGTCACTTGAAAAAGATACCTGCAAGATGCTCCTTTGCCTCGGCTTCTGTTGGTGGCCAAATTCCTTCATAATGGCATATTCTTGCCTTAATAAATTCAATCAAGTTGATGTCTTTAAATTGCAATCAAGTGTTTACATAGAAACATTCTTGACTCTGAATGGGGATTTTGCATACCTTTCCTTTGACCTGTTATATGCTATTTTTTTTTAAGATTTTATTTGTTTATTCATGAGAGACACACACACAGAGAGAGAGAGAGAGAGAGAGAGAAGCAGAGATACAAGCAGAGGGAGAAGCAGGCTCCATACAGGGAGCCCAACATGGGACTCGATCCCTGGTCTCCAGGATCAGGCCCTGGGCTGAAGGCAGCGCTAAACCGCTGAGCCCCCCGGGCTGCCCTGTTATATGCTGATTTTAAAGATACTCCTCAGAGGAGTATTTCCAAGTTTTAAGTTCATTTGAGAGATTTAGAATGTGAGAGGGAGAATTGGAAACTAGATATACAGAATCTCTGAACATCTCAGAATCTTTGACCTATTATGAAGATTCAATTAAATAAATAAACATTCGTTAGCTTCCATGTGCTTATATGATGAAAGCACTATAGAACTCTTACTTGATAATACTGTTGTGTTTAGGCATTTATTCTCTGGGATAAAGAGGCAAAGGGGGTGTTGTTCTTTTTGTTTTTAATTGACAATAAGCTGTATATATATATATATCACCCGCATAGGTAAGTCTCAAGGGCTGGGATTATTGGCTTAGTTTAGCAGTTAGTTCCATTACAGTTAATTATCTGTGACTGGCTGTCTCCGGTGCCCTGCTAGTACCTTTTCACATTATTTCCCTTCCACACCTCTCTGCTTTGCCCTCCCCTAGGCAAACACTGATCTTTCTGTCACTATAATTAGTTTGCATTTTCTAGAATTTTATATAAATGGAATTATATTATGTAGTGTCTTTCTTGTCCAGCTTCTTATGACATGATTATTTTGAGATTCACCCGTGTTGTTGTGGGTATCAATAATTCATTTCTCTTGGGGTTCCTGGGTGGCTCAGTTGGTCAAGCATCTGCCTTTGGCTTAGGCCCTGATCCCAGTATCCTGGGATGGAGCCCGTGTTGGGTTCCCTGCTCAATAGGAAGTCTGCTTCATGCTCTCCCTCTACCACCCCCTCACACTTGTGCTCACTTTCTCTCTCTCTCTCTCTCTCTCTCTCTCTCTCAAATAAATTTTAAAAATCATTTTTTAAAATAGTTCATTTCTCTTTATTGCTGAATAGAACTCCATGGTACATAGATACCAAAGTTTATCTATATACATGTTGGTGGACATTTGAGTTGTTTTCAGTTTTTGTCCATAACAAATAAAGCTGCCATTGACATATGCTTTCATTTTTCTTAGAAAAATACCTAGGAGATAAATGACTGGGTCCATATGGTAGGGATATGGCTAACTTTTTAAAGAAAATGCCTAACGTTTCCAAAGCGGTTTTACATTACTATCAGCAGTGTATAGTTGTAATTCTTCTGCATCATTGACAACATTTGATAAAGTCAAAAGTAGTAGAATATCATTGTGATTTTAAGACGCATTTCCCAAAAGACTAATGACATTTTATGTGTTATTTGCCAGCTTTTTAATCTTCTTTGAAGCATCTGTTCATATCTTTGCTTATTTTATAATTTAGTCTTGTTTTCTTATTATTACATGTATGTGTTTTGGATATAGGTTGCCCACCAAAGATATGCTTTGCAAGCGTTTTTCCCAGCTTCTGGTTTCTCTTTTTTAAATTATTTTATTGGAGTAGAGTTGACACACAATGCTATGTTAGCTTCAGGTGGATAACATAGCACTTTCAACAAGCATATGTGTTATGTTGTGCCCACTATGAGTGCAGCTACTGTCTTTGCATTTTGTTAACATCTTTCACAAAGCAGAAGTTTTTAATTTTGATGAAATCCAATATATAAATTTATTTTTTTATGGATCATGCTTTTGATGTCAAATCTAAGAAATATTTACCTATCCTGAAGTCACAACAGTTTTCTTCTATGCTTTCTTCTAGCAGTTTATCGTTTTAGGTCTTACATTACAGTTTAGGATTCACGTTTAGTTAATTTTTGCTATGTAATGTTAAGTATGAGACAATATTCTTTTGTCTTTCCTTTCCTTTTTTTTGCATATAGCTATCTAGTTGTTTCAATGTTGTATGTTGAAAGACTTTCTCTATTCTACTGAGTTACTTTCTTGCTTTTGTTGAGAATTAGTGAGACATATATGTGTGGGCCTATTTCTCAAATCTATTCTATTGTTTTGAGCTGTATCTCTATCTTGATGCCAATACCACTCTGTTTTCATTACTGTAAGTTTATAATGCCCAAAGTCATGTAGTGGTAGGTTTCCACTTTTGATCTTTCTCAAAGTTGTTTTGGCAATTCTAAATCTTTTGCAGTTCCATATGGTTTTTAGAATTTAGATATCTCATTTCTGATTGATTTATAATTTGATTTCATTTTGGTCAGAGAGCATGGTTTGTACTTCTTGAATTATTTTAAATTTGTTGAGACTTGTTTTATTGCCAAAATTATAGTCTACCTTCACAAATGTTTCCTGTGCACATAAAAAGTATGTGTATTCCCCTAAGTGGAGAGTTCTGTAAATATCAAGTAGATAAAACTGTAGAAGTTGTTCAAATATACATTCCTACTGATTTTTTTGTCTACTTATTCTATAAATTATCAAAAATCACTTGCTGCAATTGTGAACTTTTTATTTCTCCTTGTCATTGAATTGGTTTCAACTTCATGTATTTTATAGCTTAGTAATCAAATGCATAAGCACTTAGGAATATTATGTCTTCTTAATGAATTAACTCCTTTATCATTATAAAGTAACATTTTCAGTCTCTAATAATATTCTTTGCTCTGAAATCTGCTTTGTTTGATATTAATATGGTCACTCTAGATTTGTTATAGTGTTATAATGGTAGATATTTTTCTTACCCTTTACTTTCAAGCTATTTCTGTCTTTATATTTGAAGTGCATTTCTTCCAGGCAGCATATAATTGGATCTTGCTTTTTTATCCTGTCTATAACTCTGCCTTTCAATTTGTGTACTTAGACCACTATATTTAATGTGATTAATTATGTGGATGAGTTTAAAATCTAATAGCTTGCTATTTGTTTTCTATTTATCTTATCTATTCTTTGTTCCATTTTTCCCCCTTTTTTCTGTCTCCTTTTGAATTTTTAAAATTTGA
This sequence comes from Vulpes lagopus, assembly GCF_018345385.1. Lineage (NCBI taxonomy): Eukaryota > Metazoa > Chordata > Mammalia > Carnivora > Canidae > Vulpes > Vulpes lagopus. The sequence goes on along the minus strand of NC_054827.1, from coordinate 30,466,109 downwards.
TTTCTTCATTGTTGGCTTATTAGCTAGAGATCATTTTTAGCAGTTTTATAGAGTTCATATTATACATTTATTTTTTATTTCCATTATACTGAGATTTAATTGACATAAAATTGTGAGATATTTAAAATGTACATTGTGGTAACTTGATATACATATACATTATGAAAGGAATCCCCTCATCTAACTGATTAACATATCTATCACTTCACTTTTTTAAAAAAAGATTGTATTTATTTATTCATGAGAGACAGAGAGAGAGAGAGAGAGGCAAAGACACAGGCAGAGGAAGAAGCAAGCTCCATGCATGGAGCCCGATATGGGACTCGATCCTGGGACTCTGGGATCATGACCTGAGCTGAAGACAGATGCTCAACTGCTGAGCCACCCGGGCTTCCCACTTCACTTTTTTAAGATGGAACAGATAAATTCTATTAGAAAATTTAAATTAAACCATGTGGTGTTAAAAACTATAGTTACCATGTTTTTCATTAGATCCTCAGACCTTATTTATACCACAGCTGAAAGTTGTACCATTTTATCAACTTCTCCCTATTTCACCACCTCCAGCCCCAACAATTACTTTCCTATGAGTCTGACCTATTTTTTTAGATTTCACATATAAGTGATACCACGTAGTGTTCTTTCTATGTCTCATTTCACTTAGCATAATGCCCTCAAGGTTAACCCATGTTATCATAAATAGTAGGAATTCCTTCTGTTGTGTATATATATCATGTATACACATACTACATCTTCTTTATCCAGTCATCCATTTTTTTGAAGGACATTTAGGTTGGTTCCATATTTTGGCTATTGTGAATAGTGCTGCAATAAACATGGAAATGCAGATATCTTTTTGATACCTTGTTTCTATTTCCTTTGGATGTATACACAGAAATGGAATTACTGTACCATACTTTTAATTTTTTGAGGAACCTCCATATGGTTTTCAATATTGGCTGCACCAATTTACATTCCCACTAACAATGTGTAAGGGTTTCCTTTTTTCCACATCTTCACCAACACTTATTATCTCTTGTCCTTTTGTTAATAACCATTCTAAGAGGTGTGAGGTGATATATCATTATGGGTTTGATTCACATTTTGTTAATGGTTAGCAATGCTGAGCACCTTTTCATAAACCTGTTGGCCATTTGTGTGTTCTCTTTGGAAAAATATCTATTCAGTTTCTCTGTCCATGTTTTAAATTAGAGCTCATGTGGTTTGTGTGTGTGTGTGTGTGTGTGTGTGTGTGTGTGTGTGTGTGTTTTGCTATTAGTTGTATGTTTCTTATATAATTTGGATATCCACCCCTTATCATATATATTATTCTTTTTTTAATATATATTATTCTATACCTTATTTCATAGATTGCATCTTGGTGTACATCTTTAATGTATCACAGCCTACCTTCAAACAATATTATAACACTTGACCTATAGTATAAGAATCTTACAATTGCAGACTTTCAGTTTTCTTCTGACCTTTGCACTATTATGGTCATATATTTTGATTTTGCACAAATTATAAACTATACACTATATTTTCATTTTGCTTAAACAGTTTAAAACTATATTTAAAAGATATTTTTATCATAATAAAACATCTTGTATCTCCATGTCATTACCATTTTAAGTCTTCTTTCCTTCATGTGAAAACCATATTTCCATTGTCTGTCATTTTCTTCCTGCCTGAAGGCCTACCTTTGAAATGCCTATAGTAGTAGTCTTCTGGTGGTAAGTTTTTTCAGCTTTGTTCTGTCTAAACGTTTTCATCTTGCCATTCTTTTTTTTTAAGATTTTTATTTTTTATTTGTTTATTCATGAGAGACACAAACAGAGACAGAGACACAGGCAGAGGGAGAAGCAGGGTCCCCTCAGGGAGCCTAATGCAGGACTCGATTCCCCAATCTTGGGATCATGCCTTGAGCTGAAGTCAGACACCCAACCGCTGAGCCATCCAGGCATCCCTGCCATTGTTTTTGAAAGAAAATTGTGTTGGGTAGAGAATTCTAGTTGACAGATAGCTTGCTTTCTCTTTTTCTTTCTTTTCTTTAAAGATATTGCTTTACTGTTATTTCTATGACTTCTTAGCTAGCAATCATTTTATATACTGCTATATATACGATACTGCTTCCAATGAGAATTCTGCAGTCATGCTTGTTGTTGCTATTCTGTGTATAACATCATTTTTCTCTGATTCCTTTTAAGGATTTCTCTTTATCACTGGTTTTGTGCTATTTGATGATGATCTGTTTCTGTTTAGTTTTATTCATGTTACTTGTCTTGACCTTTATTATGCTGCTTGAATCTATGTGTCTATAGTTTTCATAAAATTTAGAAAATTTAACTACTTTTTTCTACTTGCCCACTCACCCACTTGTTTTCTCCTTGGTGAAATTTAATTATAGTGTATTAGATTGCATGAAATGCTGCACAACTGACTGATGCTCTGTTTATTATTTTTTCTTAATATTATCTTTTATCTCTGTTTCAATTTTAATAACATCTATTATTAGAAGTATTAAATGTACTAATAATTTTCCCACAATGTATATTTTGCCATTAATCCTATGTATATTTTATTTCACACATTACAGTTTTTAATCTCTAGGAATCTATTATGGGTTTTTGTTGTATCTTCTATGACTCTACTCAACTGTTAGAACATATGGAATGTGATTACGATAACTAGTTAATAATGTTGATTTTTGTTCATTTTAGTATTTGTGTTTGGGGATATTTTGATTGATTTGCCTCTTCTTATGTTTATATATTCTTGCTTATTTGCATGCCAAAAAATTTTTATTAGAAGCCAGGTATTGTATTTTCACCTGCATATTTCACATGCTGGATGTTTTTGTATTCTTACAAATACTCCTAAGCCTTGTTCTAAAATGCATTTAATTGCCTTGGAATCAGTGTGACCCTTTCAGTCTTCATTTTGAGATTTATAGACTAGATCAGAACAGTGCTTAGTATAGGGCTATTTATGCTCCACAACTGAGGCTAGACTCTTTTGTGTATCTTCTTCAATGCCTCATGAATTATGAGGTTTTCCAGTTTAGTTGTTGAGAATAGGCACTACTTTCTGATTCTGTGTGAGGGTTGAGTATTTTATTTCTTTTTTAAAAAAAATAATCAACTGACTTTCTTTTTTTCTTTTTTATTGAGGTATAAATGACATATACTAACAGGTACTATACATTTCAAGTGAGTCTTCCCCATATGAGTAATTTCATCAAACACGTATTTTTATTGATACTCTACTGAATACTTGAGAGAAATCGTCTGCAGTTCTCTGAAGTTATTTTCTTGTGCAATTTTTTCCTCCCTGGTGCTCTTTCTCTTTCCTGTGAACTCTAGTTGCATTGGTATTCCCAGATGTGTAGCCCAATCTACCCCACTCAGGGATTCTCCCAGTCTGTTCCTGGCTCCCTCCTCTAGCACCTTGGCCTGGAAACTTTTTCAAAGGCAATGACCCAGGGCAACTGTAGAATTCATTTCATCTCTGGAGTTGGTCACCTGATGCCCAGTGAGAGCTGTTGTGTCATAGTTTTGTTTATTTTTGGTTGTTTCAGAGAAGAAGGTAAACCTGGTTCAAACCTCTTGGCCAAAACTAGAAATCTTTGAAATGTGGCTTTTTAATAACATATATTTTATTCTTCATGAACAAAGACTTTAGAGTAGAGAAGGGAGCTGAGAGTTTCCTCTGCTGTGGATAATAACTGCACTTTTTGTCCATGATTTGAACTTTCTAGAGCCCTCTCTTCACCCCTACAGATATGTCTTAGGACTAATGTATATGTTCTTGTGTAATAGACAAACAATTTAGAGAATGCAGATGTCCTTTCTCAGTGCATTTTCAAATTACTTAAGTAATTACATTATAAATAGTAAATCTATTGATTAAGTGTCACTGTGAAAATATCATTAATTCTTAAGAAGATACTTTCTTCTCTCTTTTCTTAAGCCTAGAATACATTTGTTATCAGTCTAGTTTCATGAAAAGAGGACTAAGCTTTAGACAGCATTCAGTCTATCCTTCCTACATTTTTTTCTCAGTCACAGAAATTCGTTCCGACAGCAAGCCTATGTGTGACATAAGATGGACATGAATCAACTCTTGAGCCTACTGAACATAATAAGGCACTCAGAAAACCAACATAGAAACTTATCAGAACCTGGTATTAGCTGTTTTCCTGGAAGCTGGTTGTAGCTAATATGCATTTATCAACTCTTGGGAAACATTGAGTAACTGATAAGCATAATACTGTTTCATATATTCTTTTCACTTAAAAATAACCCCAGTATTACTCTCAGTTTGCACATGAGGAAAGTAAAGCTTGGAAAAGTCAAGCAGCCATCCCAATGTCATACAGCTAAAAAAATAGCAGTATAGTTTGATTCCTGAAGTGAGGTCAGATTTCAGATTTCTTGGTCTTTCTACTGTTATCATGCTGCCTCCAAGAAGAATATAACCTTAATTCAAATTGGGTGATTTAGTGTTTCACTAGCAGGCATGGAAATAATTTTATTTCACATAGATTTTTTTTGCACTGAATAATTATAATTTTTCTTATTATGATTGATTAAAACTCAAATCATCTTGACAGTGATTTTTTTTAAATGTTGTTTGTCTATTCACTATGTCTAGTCAATTTTCTGACAAAAAGATTGTCATAGCTTTAACTTCAACCCATGCTATTTAAGAAACCACTACAATTTTAGGGTTAATATGCATAGAAAGTTCATCAATAGAAGAAATAGAGTTATGTCCATATGAATGATTTCATTTGTATAAATGAATTTTCATGCTGAGGATAAGGATATTTTTAATAATCTCACAAGTTAATCAAATGTCAAATCTAGACAAAGTAGGAAAAAAGATATCAATATGGCATTGTAAGGGGATTTCATAAAATAGAGTATTATGTATGTTCTTTTAAAGTCTGTTTGCTTTTCTAAAAGTAAACCAAATGATGTAAATGGAAAGAAAGTCTAAAATCTAGATTTAATTCTAACAGTGCTTTTTGAGCAGGTATATGACTTAAGTCACTCACCTGGTCGATTTCCTTCATTTTAATGGGGAAATTGAGGGTCAGAGAGGTTAAATGGAGACTTTTAATATTATTGTTCTGGTCTATTAAGGTAAAACAAAAATCCTCTCAGTATATAAATCCAAGAAACCAAGCTTAATGAAGTCACATTCTGTAATAGGTACCAAAGCAAACCCTGCAAGTACAGAGCTTATTTGGTTCAAGGTGAGGGAAACTTTCATTTGATCGTCAGAAATATGTGGAATTTACTTTATTCCACATTTTTGGCCAGATTATCTATTCAAGAGCATCTGAGCATAATAATAGATGTTTAGATCAGTAGTAACAAAATATAGAAAGCAACCAGGGCACCAACTATGTATGATTCAATTACTGATAAAAAAAATTCATTCTGGACTTAACCTCCTCTAAGTCATTCTAGCATTTTGATACATTCCTGTACCATTTCTTACTATCTTCTATGCCTTCAAATACCCTGACACTACATAATTTCCATGGCCAAAAAGGATTTTCAGTGAATATATAATCTTGATTCTTACACAGAATATCCACTATATAAACACCAGACATACATATGGCAAACACATGGTGAAATTCTCTCTCTTCAAAAATCTCTGCCAAACACTGGCTAATCTCTGTTCCCCACCCATCAGTTTAGCAGGAGACTGGAAACACAAGCAAACAAATAAGTAACACAAAACAAAACAAAACCTCTAATGAAATACTATCTAAAAACCAAAATGAAAATATGTTCCAAAAATATCGTATTATCACTAAAAGCAAAATAAAAAGAGTACAACATTCAGGTGATTGCTTCTAAGAACAGACAAATCAATCCTAATCTTTGCTCGTAAACATTGCTCCCCTGTTGAGGAGTTATTTCGTAGAGGGCACTGTACTCTTTGTTACATAAAAGAAACTATGGTCGGAGACCCTAAGTAACTCACTACATGAAAGACAGACCTTTACATGCCTTATTAATAAAAACAAAATGCGATGAAAGAAAAATGGCAAAAAGGGTATCTAACGTATGATAACTTAATGGACGTGATAAAAGAATTTGAGCAGAGTCATGCAACAATTAATCAATAAATCAGTGGCTTGAAACTGTAACAGTTCATCAGAATTGCCTGAGGATATTTTTAAAAATATCAGTGCTTGGGCCTAACACTCCAAATTTCTGAATTATATGAACTAGGGTGAGACTAGTATTTTATAAAAGCTTCACAGGGTATGCTAATATGCAGTCAGGGTGGACGACCAACACATTAAACATGCTGTTGGTCTCCACCGGAAAGCAAATGCTGCATGTCCAATACCTGGTAAAGATGAATAAATTCTGGTCTCTCCTTATAAAGGTAATCACACTGTAATTGGGATTCTTATGCAGTTATTAAGTTTGAGCAAGTGGACCATTATGAACTTGAAGGAGAATTCACATGAAATAACACAAAGCTCTGTCTTCTCCAGTGACTCAATTTAAGTAAAGATTAAAAAAAAATAAGCATTCATCACATCTCTGGATCATCTGAGACTGACAGGGAGATTGCACTTTTGCAATCTTTTAAATCAAAAGTTAAGAATATTAGGAAATACTAGAGAATAAAACAAATCTTTTAAAAAACCGAATAGGTCTAAGATAATAGGACTAAGATCATACACATGGGTCCCAACAATTAACTACATAATTATGTGACAGATGACTCATAGCTTAGCAAATGCTAGAGAGTCAACCTTCAACTGAAGGCTGAAGTTACAAAAAAAAAAAAAAAACCTAAATTATATCCTGAATTAATAGAACCATAAAATTTAAAATCAATGTTGACATAATCTCACTCTGTCTTGTCAGACTAAACCTAGACCAAGGTCTTCTACTCATACCCTTATTCTTGAAAAGAGATATAGATTAATGTAAGAAAAATAAATGTAAATTAAACAAGGCAATGAAAAATTTGGAACTCATTTTAGATTGAGAATATTGAAGGAACTGGAATAGAAATGCAGGCGTTAAGATTCTTTTGGCTGAGTGTAACAGAATGCTCAACTAAAAGTGCCTTAAACTGTCATGGACTAAATGTGTGTATCCCCCCGAATTCAGAAGTTGAAGCTCTAACCTCTCATATGATAGCACTTTAGGTGGGGCCTTTGGGTAGTAATTAGGTTTAGATAAGATCAGGGCAGTGGGGTCTCCATGATGGGATAAGTGTTCTTTTAAGAAGAGGGACAGACCAGAACTTTCTCTTCTCCTCCATGTGAGGACACAGGGAGAAGAAGATGGCTCTCTCCAAACCAGGAAGAGGTTTCTCATCAGAATCTGACCACTCTAGCCCTCTGACCTCAGATTTCCAGTTTCCAGAACTGTTAAAAGATAAATTTCTGTTAAGCCACCAGTCTGTGGTATTTTATTATAGCAGCCCAAGCTGATGACAAAAATGTTATTTTATTACCTCAAAAAACAAGTATAGAAGTTGGTAGTTCAAGTATTGCTTCAGTTGCTCATGATGTTATCAGGGACCCAAATTCATTCTATCATTCTGCTCCATTGTCCTCAACTTTTTGCTTTTTATGCTTGGCCTTTCATGATGGCAAGATGGTGCCTGCATTATTCCTTTACACATCCATATCCAAGTCAAGAAGGTGATTTTCCCTTTATGTGCCTTTATTTTTTTAATTGGAAAATAATAGCAAAATATGTGCCCTTGCCAGAACTTGCCACATACCTACCCCAGAATAATCTCTGATATGAGGGTATAAAGCAACCATGACCAGCTCGGAACAATCATGATTCATTTCCAAGAACTGGAAAATTGTTAAATATTGATGCAACCAAATATCTAAATAGATTTGGGGAAAAATAAGGAATAGTTGTTGAGCTAGAAATCAAAGTATTTTTCTATGATGTTTCAGAGATGATACTATTCTCTCTATTACAAAAAGGACAGTCCCAATAGCTGTCTTCCAATATTTTGGTGAAATATAAATGGGCCTTATTTAGTATAATCTGAAAATGTCAATCTAAGACCAATGGGATAAATCCATAGAGAGAAAGAGCTTTTTCATAAAGCTGTACAAAAGTTCCTGAAGCACTTCTGGATTTGCTTTCATCAGTGATGGACAAAGATAGGGAAATTCAAGCATCAAAAGTTTTGTTGGAAAAAAAAAAAAAAAAAAAAGTTTTGTTGGTTGAAAAGAACTTTAAAATATCTTTAAAGTCTATACTTACAGAAATGGGTCTAACAAAAATATAAATAGACTTCTTTTAATCATTAGTATATAAGGCATAGCTACAGAGGTTAAAACATTTATAGAAATTCTTCCTTTATAAAAATACTTTGTATTAGTGTCTTATTGCTGCTATAACAAATCATGGCAAATTTAGTGGCTTAAAAACAAAACAAATTTATGTTCTTACAGTTTTTAAGGTCAGAAATATAAAAGGGGCCAGCAAGAGTGTGTTCTTTCAGGAGTCCCTAGGGAATAATCTATATCCTTGCCTTTGTCAGCTTCTAGAGGCTGCTCACATTCCTGACTCATGTCTCCATATCACTCTGACTACTGCTTCCATCACCACCTCTCCTTTCTCCCCCTGCCTCACATGTCAGAATTGTTCTTTAACTTCAAGCCTCCTATCTCCCTCTTGTAAGGACTCTTGTGATTATCTTGGGCCCATCAGGTAATTTCCAATCTTAAGTTCTTTAACATATTCACATCTGCACAGTCCCTTTGTCAGATAAGGTAATATATTCACAGGGTTTTGGAGATTAAGATTTTGACATCTTAGGAAGGCCATTATTCAACTTACCATACACTTCAACTGGTTTTCTTTTCATTTTCTCTGTTTAGAATGCTTCACTTTACTGCAGAAAACAAACATTAGAATCACTCTTAATATTTCATACTGATGTTAAGGAAAAGAGTTAACATTATATTTTGAGATTTTCTATTTAGAGTAATACAGATACACTAGACCTTACTGGTTACAAAATAAATATGACATTAAAGAAACTGTATTTCTGGATTAGTAATATAACATATAACCTCATAAACATGTTTTTCTTCTTTGGACTAATTCAAAAGACCAAGAAAAATGAGTTGCATAAGTGACAGCCAGGAGGGACATCTCAAATGTCTATAATATGAGTTGAACCATATGGGTCAAACATAATTGAATACAATTCATTTTATTTAACTCAAATTAATATTATAATTATTTATATAAACATATTCTATAATATCTATTATGAAATATTGTAAGCATACAGAAAAAAGAATATTATGATGGACATCTATGTAGCTACCACCCTGATTTGCACATATCATATTAATAATGTGATATATTTCCTTTTGATTACTTTTTAAATAACTAGAACAATAAGGTTGAAGCCCTTGTTTACCCTTCCCCCAAATCCCAGTCTTCTTTGGGGAGCTAGAAAATATTCTTTATGGATATTTGTGCACCCTAACTGGACACAATTTATCTTTTTTTTCATGAAAACAAAATCAATGGTCTTTCTTTTGGTCCAATGAGCCACTCAATTTCTTTTTCATTAAAAAAAATATATCTCTCACATATAGGTTTAATCAGATTCCACTCAAAAAACTGAATAACCTTTGAACATTCTATTGTATATAATGGAGGAAAAGGGCAAAAGTAATCTTGAAGACTTCTCAAAAGTGATCTGATTCGTTAGTCACAGTGATCCAAAAAACTCAACCATTTTTTGGCAGGTGTTCTCAAAAACTCTGTGAAAGAGGGTTTAAGAGTAGAATGAGAATCCTATCCTGATAAGATGATGGTATAATGGATCTGAAATCATTAATTCATTTTTATTTTTTTGTTATTATTGTTTTTGTGTTTATGCAAATTCTTTCTCTTTTTATTCCTCTTGCCTCTTCAGTATTCAACACACATATGTGAGATTGTCTGCCCTTATTGGTCATGCCATTTGGGGAGACACACAGTAGCTCCTCAACACATGTGGGAAAACCAGTCATGAATATTAAGAGAAAATATTCAAAAGGCTCTTTAAAAAGTTAAGCAGTTAGGGTTTTCCTAATCATATACAGAATAAAGCTGTTCATTTACAGACATGTGTGTGCATGTATAAGTACAGCTGCAGAATTAGAGGTAGAAATTTTTTAAAATAAAGGTTTATTGGACTGTAGGAAATATCAACCCCAATGGAAGGAATAGTTCAAATATTCTTTTCAATCTCCAATTTTGATTAAAGTTCACATCATTGCCTTATGTCCATGTGCAAGTAGCCATTTCATCCTGAATTATACTGACAGCTTTCAAAATTTAGTGGAGGATAGTGAGTTTCTTCTGGAAATAAATGAAAAATTGAAGTTCCTAATGAAGGATATTCTAGTTGGATTTTGAAAGACTGCAAACTTTCATTTGGCATTTGAAATCTACAAACTTCAACTTTTTTTCCAAAGCTTTTCTTACCAAGAAACCTCTGCATTTCAATTATTATAAAAATAATTTCAGAAGCCAGGGAGTAGGAGAATTGGTTTCAAAGTATAGGTAGACAAAGAAGAATGTTTGATTACTTGTGTTTTGATAGCCGCTTTTTAACTATACTTGGGGGTGGGGGTGGGGGTGGTAAAAACTGCTTCTGATGCAAAAGCACTATCTATTTCCACTGAGGTAATTTGAAAACTGCAGAACTAGTTATCATCAAACTTTTCAATGTAATTTGTCCCCAGCACCAAAGCAAAAATTACTATAGCCTTCACACTCTTGAGATTGTATATGTGAGTGTGTTTAAACACATAGGATTCTAGTAGAATTGCACAGTGGAATATGTAGAAAAGCTTTCACTTGGCAAGTAATTTGATATATGTCAAAACACTCTGATTGAGTGATTCACTCTTTAGAATAAACAGTCATGTAAGGATCTGGGAAGGAAGCTTTCCAAAATCTCAGTTATAATCATCCCATTTTTCAAATGCTGACTCCCAAAAATCTACTGACGTCATTAGGACCTACTATCCATTAACCTACTACCTCCTCACCTCTCATATCCTTCTTTTTCTCTTCAGCTATCTAAATTCCGTGGTGTCTTTGAGCTACCTTACCCTCCATAGCATCACTTGCTGCAGTGTACCACCCAGAGCCCCCCTTCAGGACAGAAGCATCCATTCACTCAACTGCTAAGACTACTGGCTATATTTGGCTCATACCCTAGTCTACTCCTGCCCCCCGGGAACTGCCCTCCACCAAAGGGAACCAGATTGTCCAAGGTGACACTTCTTCCCCAAAGCATCTATTTTCAATGACTGGTTAATGTAAGGGTACAAAGGCCAAGATTGTTTCTTATCTCAATCAGAGTCATCTCTGAAGGGCCTTCCCAGCTCTCTTCTCCCACTAGGATCAGCTAAAGACCACAATGGGTTTCAAATTCTCCCTCTGCCTAATCCTATTCCCCTTACTCCATGCACATTTATTCCCCAGATCGCTGTCTTATAAAACACCTGCACACAAATCTCCATCTTGGAGTCTGGGATGGAGACTTAAACAGTTAGAATTAGAAGTGGAACAAGAGAGTGGATCCTAAAACCAGAGTTTGGAATGGGATCGATCATCTGTCTCCAGTTGGCCATAAGGACTGCATGACTAATGGCAGTGGAGTTAGGATAGCTCCTGGTGTGCCGCAGCGTTGTGATTATAGTAAACAGAGATGATATAGCCATGGAAGAGAGTACACTGAGACATGATCTCTCAAATACTTGAGAGATACAGGAAAATAATAATCATATGAACTCTAGGATTGGAAAGCTGCCACAGAGGGTTGTTAAAATGCTGTAGAAAGATAGTGAAAGGCCAAGGGTAATTAATCACCAATATAAGGCACATAGTGAAAGTATCCTTGGCAACATGGAAAAAATCTTTCATCTGCTGCAGCCGGAGGGAAAAAAGAAAATTGAAGATCAGGCTCAGGGCTTAATTGGTAGGAGTGCCACATAAACTTGAATTCTGCAACCTGAAAAGTCAGCTACACCCAGGCTGGGGCCCAGATTGGGAAGTAACATGACTATGAGTCTTGAGATGGAAATGTATGAGCATTTCCAAATTTTGAATGGCCAGATTTTCCTGAACATCCAGGGCTTGCAGACAAGGTCCATTCCTTTCTATCAAAGGCTCATGACCTCCTCTTACCTGAGAGGAGGGAGCATAGTCAGCTTTCAAGTTCACTAAGGTTGTTAGCAGAGTTTATTTCCTTGCAACTGTAGGACTGAAATCTTTAGTCAGTATTTCCCTCCAGCCCACATTTAGTGACTGGTTGATATGGGGGGTCTTTACTCCCTTTTCTCAATTGAGACATCTATTAAGAGTCATTCCAGTGTCAGGATCCTGAGCCATCCCGAGGGGGCACACCAGGGACCAGTTCAGCTCCCCCCTCTCCTCAAATCTGCTTCCCTTCTTCCCTTCCATATGTCTTTCCCAAAAGGACAAAACCACTTGTATGCAAATGTCAGCTTCAGAGTTTATTTCCCAGAGAACATAGCCTATGACATTTGGCTAAACCACAAGCTGGTTGAATACAATGCTCTTCTCATTTCTTGTTTACATCCCTGAAGTTGATGATGACTAGAGAAAACCACACAGCAGTGCTAACTAACCCAGCTCACTCTGCCTTCATGCCCACTGACCTCAAATAGACCCTCAGGGCTGCCCAGAAATCTTACCATCTTTTTTTTGTTGTTGTTCAGTCTTATACCCTCTTAGACTATTTCTCATCTTTCCTTTCTTTTTGCAAATCTACAATATGTCCTCTCCATTCTCACTTTCAACTGACAATCTTGCTTTTTATATTAATGATGAAATAGAAGCGTTAATGATAGAACCCCACTACTCCCACCATCTCGTCTTCTCACCTGCCTGCATTTATGCCTGTTACTATTCATACTAGTCCCACTCCTGCCAAGTGCCACTTCCCACACGAGTAACATTTTATTCCATCCCCTTTCTTCAAGGACATTGCTCCAGAAATTCTCACTTCACTACCACATATAATACTGTTTCACCACTCTACAGATATTCCCCATCTGCACACAACCAAAATGCTATTTTTTTCTCTCAACATCATTTTATCATTCAGTTGCTGCCCAATTTTCTGTTCTTTTTTAAAGCAAAGTTCCTCAAAAAGTTGTTTGTACTCTTTCTTTAATTCATCACTTTGAGTTCCTTCTTGAACCCATTCCAAATAAGTTTTTTTTTTTTTTTACCTTCCACACATTATAGAGACTACTCTTTTGAAGGTCACCAATGACTCAAACCCAACAGAAAATTATTTTAAAAAATTATTTGACAGAGAGAGAGAGAGAGAGAGGAGAGAGAGTGCATGCAAGCAGGGGCAGGGAGAAGGAGAGAGAGAAGCAGACTCTCCACTGAGCAGGGAGCTCCATATGCGGCTAAATCTCAGGACCCCAGGATCATGACCTGAGCTGAAGGTAGATGCTTAAATGACTAACCCACTCAGGTGCCCTGCAACAGACAATTCATAATCTTCATCTTGTCATGTCATTTGATACAGTTAAGTACTCTCTCTTTCTTAAAACACTGCATTCACTTGGCTTCCAGGATTCCATATTATTCTGGATTTTCTTCCACTCCATTGGACACCTTTAATCTATTCTATCAATTTCCCCCTCTTCTTCATAATACCTTACTGTAGGAGCAGCCTAAGATTCAGTCCTTTGACCTCTTCTCTTTTTTATTGATGTTTCCTCCTTTGATAAATTCATCTAGGCTTATCACCCATAAAACAATATAAAACCTATTGACTATCATACCTATAATTTTTCGCAGAATTTTCCTCTGAACTGTCTTTGCAACATCTACACTTGAATGTCTAATAGTCATCACAGACTTAATATATCCAAACCTAAAATACAATTCTTCACCCCTAAACCTTCTATTCCAGTTCACCCATCTCAGTTAATGGCTCCTCCATCTTTCCATTTTCTAAGTCTAAAAGCACTGGAGTTATTCTGGAATGCACTCATTCATACACTTTCTTAGTCTGCTGGCTGCTATAAAAACCTACCACAGACTGAGTGGCTTATAAACATCAGAAATTTATTTCTCACAGTCCTGGAGGCTGGGAATTCCAAGATCAGCACCAGGCTATGTCTGCTGATAGCCACCTTCTTGGTTCATAGACAACCCTCTTCTTGGAATGTCCTTACATGTGGAAGGGATCAGGGGGCTTTCAAGTCTCTTTCATAGGGGCACTAGCCCTGTTCATGAGAGCTCCACTCTCAGTACCTAATCACCAACCAAAGACCCTACTTCTTAATACTATTACACTGAGAGTTAGGGTTTCAAACATGAATTTTGTGAAGACTTAAATATTCAATCTATGGCACACACTCTATCCAACCTATCAGTAAGTCTGTCGAGTGATTGTTGGGTTTGTATGTTTTTCTTGGAGAATATCCAGAAGCTGACCACTTATCCTCTTCTCCTCTGCCACCTGCCTGCTCCAAGCCTACATAAGCTCTCCTCTTGATTACTGCAAGAGTCTCCTAATTGATCTCCCTGATCCCACACTCTCACCGTCTCATTGTCTATTCTCAATACAACCTCCAGTGTAATCCTGTCGAAACATTTGTTATTCTGCTCAATACCTCCCAATGGCTCTGGGCCTCACTCAATGTAGAAGTCAAAATCCTTCTAATGGCCTGTTTGTCTGTATGTCTTGACATCCCCCTTGGCTCTCTGAACTCATTTCATAGAACTTTCATTTATCTTATTTTACTCTAGCCTTACTGTCCTCAAATGTCCATGAACACTCCCTTCCTGTTGGCCTTTGCAGATGCTTTTTTCTCAGCCTCTAATGCTTCCCCTAGATACCTGTTTTGCCTTTTTGCCTTTCCTATGATATTTACCCAAATGCCACCTTTTCAGTGAGACTTTCCCTAACCACATTATCTAAAATCACACGGATCCTTTCCTACACACATGCTTTCTATCCCTCTACCCTCCTTTATTTTATCTTTATAGCACTTTCCACCTCCTAGCATACTATAATTCAGCTACTTCTCTTATTACTGTCTGCTTTACCTGCCTGGACTTCAGGTTCATAGGGACAGAAATTTCTTGCTGTTTGGTTCAGTGTTTATATTCCTAAGGCCCAGAATAGTACATAGCACATAATATTCGTTGGATAAATGAATCAGTAAAGGAGTAGATGGATGAATGGATGGATGGATGGATGGATGGATGGATGGATGGATGAATGAATAAAACTGAACTCTTCTGGGCACTTGAGTGGCTCAGTGATTGAGTGTTTGCCTTTGTCACGGAGTCATGTTCCTGGGGTTCTGGGATGGAGTCCCACATGAGACTCCCTATGGGGAGCCTACTTCTCCCTCTGCCTGTGTCTCTGCCTCTTTCTCTCTTTGTGCCTCTCATGAATAAATAAATAAAATCTTTAAAGAAAAATTTGAACTCTTCTATATCAATCAGGACACCTGCAGAGAGTACATGGGAAATTCAAATAAGGAAGTTTCTGTAAAGTTTAAAGCCCTTATTTAAAAAGTGTGTACAAAAAAAAAAGTGTGGACGGGATTGGAAGGGACCAATAAGGATGGTGAATTACCCCAGGGCCAAGAACAGAGATGTAGTGGTGCTGTCTCTACAACTAAAGAGCAAGGAAAGGAATCAGATGCCAAAATACGAAGAGAGAAACTATAAGACAAAACTGTCTAAGAGAAGTATAAACTCCAGTAGAAAGATGTCACCAAAATCAAAGGTGACCCAGTGGGAAAAGAGCTTGGAAGACAAATATACAGACATCTTCCTTCTTTTGCCCTCATATATCCTGCTGATTCCTCCTATTGGCCAAACCCACCTGCAGGTCAGAGGACAAGGAAGCCTATAATATAGTCCTGCAGAGCCAGCATGCTAGCACAGTGTTGGGTAGGAAAGGTTGGGGAGTGGGACACCTGGGTGGCTCAGTGGTTAAGCACCTGCCTTCGGCCCAGGGTGTGATCCTGAGGTCCCAGGATTGAGTCCCGCATCCGGCTCCTGCATCCTCTCTCTGCCTGTATCTCTGCCTCTGTCTCTCATGAGTAAATAAAAAAATAAGTAAGTAAGTAAGTAAGTAAGTAAGTAAGTAAGTAAATAAATAAATAAATAAGGAAAGGTTGGAGAATGAATCTAGCAAGAAAATGGCAACTCTCCCGGACATTTGATTTTTACCTCTATCACTCACAATAACTCCTGGGCTGGGATAGAACAAAAGTATTATTTTGAAATGAGCATCCATTTGCTGTAGAAAATAAGTTTCATTTATGCTAGAAATTTTGTATGTCTAACTTTCTTTTCTCATTGCCTGTTGATCACTCATTTCTTTTCCTTAAAATAAAAATATTCAATCTTTGGATTTTTCTTTATTTTAAATCATTACAGTTCAGACTGTTTTACCCAAATCAAATACTAACCTTTAAGAGAATGTCTAAAGGCTACATTCTTTAGCTTGTTCTATTTAAGAAACTAGGAAGAAATAGCTTTGAAATTTGCTAAAGGCATCTTTGGAAATTTTTGAAATGAGTCTTAAAAACAACAACAACAACAACAACAACAAATGGAAGCAAGTAAAGTAAAGGAAACTGAAGTAACAATCTTGTCTAGGAAGCAAGAATTCAGCTGTGGCTAAAAATAGCACCCATAGCTGCTGATAAGAAAGAGAACATCTGGTAGGAAGAACTCATTTATCAATTTACACTTTTGAGAAGGTGCCTAAAGCATTTAGGACACCACAACCATCCCTATATGATGGTATCCCTAAGAAGTTGGAGTAAAAACAGACAAAATTTTAGCATTACTCTTAATGTTTAGGGTAAAGTAGTCTTAGCTTTCTATTGTGTGTTGGGACTTTCTACTTGTGAAGGGTTTCCCCTGTCTTCATTGTACCTTTACTTTAAAGAAAAGCAGAGAGAGAGAGACAGAGACAGAGACAGAGAGAGAGAGAGTCACAAAGAAAGGGTAAATAATGACTCAACAAGGAGGTTAGATAAAAGGAATCTGTCACTGGAAGGACTTTGGCCCAAATATGGAGGCCCAAATGTAAGTTCTTAGACCTAAGAGGTGCAGGTATAATACAAAATTGAGTAATAATATTACAAAACTCTACAGTGATTTTGTTCAGGGGCTATTGAATATGGCGATACTGCCTTTGACTCTTGATATGCATTCATTTACCACGGACATGTTCAGAGGGTTGTTTTGTTTTCCTTTTGGATTTTTTATTCTACCATGTATGTCTCTCTTCTTTCAGCTCTGAGCTCTTGGGATTTGTGATTTTTGTCTTTTCTCTCATTTCTGTCTCACAATTCAAACTTTATATCTTTTGCCTCCTCTTCTTGTATCTGTGATTCCCTTACCACCACTCTTGATTAGCAAATAACTTGTGCTCTGTGTCATGGTTATTAATCATCAATAAATATTTGCTTATTTCCAGTAAATCCCATTGCAAATTCTTTGGTCACTTTTTACCTTTTCTGTGAACTCTTGGCATCTCTGAATCAGTGGCCCTGCCACATTGTCCTTCCCCATCTCAGTAAATCTTAACTGTAAATGACAAAAAAAATGAATGTTTTTCACTTCTCTTTAGCCTCAAGACTTACTCAAAACTCCATTTTCTCCCTCCATATGCAGCCTGGACTCCTGCTTGTAGACATTCAGGCCTTTAATCAGATTTATCTAACTTACTTCAAACTCTGTTCCATCTGTTGAGGCCTAACCCAGATTACTTTCTCCATCATTATCCATAAAATTAGATAATAATACAAGAATAAGTTAGAGCAATTTTATTTGGGAAGCACTTAAGTTGGATGCTACTGCTTGCTGCCCTTATAGACAACATTTGCCTATGGAAATAACAAGTACTATGCCAGATCTCTGCTCCACTAATAATCACATCTGACATCATATCTGCAAAGTAGGTTCTGTTCTCCCCATACCACAGATAAAAATCTTAAGATTCAAATAAATTATTGTCCAAGATCATACTGTTGGTAAGTGGAAGAAGGATATAATACAACTATTTATCTAATGTAGTACTTCTCAAGCCTCAGTGTTCATTAGTATCATCCATATCAGTCTTTCTCAATATTTACTGCACACATAAATCACCTGAGGGAATCTTAGTAAAATGCAGATTGTGATTTATTAGATCTAGAAGAGGGCCCAAGGTTCTGCATTTCTAACAAAGTCTCAGGTGATACCAACACTGCTGTGGTCATAGGACATATTTTGAGTAGCGAAGACTTAGAGCTTAGAGTGCATTTAACAAATTATTTTTGCAAGACTCCACCAGACACATTCAAGCTTTGAAGATAAGGGGCCTTGTGGTACATGTACACACAGGAATATTACTCAGCCACGAAAAATAATGAAATCTTGCCATTTGTGACAATATGGATGGACCTAGAGGGCATTATCTTAAGTGAAATGAATCAGACAGAGACAAATAACTTATGATTTCACTTATATATGGAAGCTAAAACAAACAACAATAACAACAACAAAAAGAGAAGCCGACTCATAAATACGGAGAATAAACTAGTGGTAACCAGAGAAAAGGGACTGTGGGGATAGGAAAAACAGGTGAAGGGGATTGAGAGGTACAAACTTCCAGTTATAAAATAAATGAGTCACAGGAATAAAAAGTACAGCCTAGGGAATATGGTCAATACTACTGTAATAACTTTGTATGTGACAGATGGTGACTACACTTACTGTAGTGGGCATTTAGTAATGTATATAATTGTGGAATCACAAGTACATTGTACACCTGAAACTAGCATGTTATATGTCAACTATACCTCAATTAAAAATTAAAAATAAATGTTTTAAATATTTTTAAAAGATAAGGAGCCACGCACTTGACTTAGAAATACATTCAAAATAAGGGCAATTAATGGATAGATACATAGGTATATGATAAAGTAAGAATATTGCAAGTATAAATTTCAGGAGGTAGATATATGGCTTTTAACTCTAAAGTTCTATACGTTTACATTTTTTTCACAATAAAATATTGGAGAATGGAGGTTAGAAAGAAAACCATTTTGGGGTTCAGAAATCCTTTCTTCCCTTCAGTATACACCAGTTATACCATTCTTCTCTAAAATAACCCACCTGTTATATCTTTACATAACCTTTATTTTATTTCATTTCTTTCTGTAAAGCTATTCATACTTATTTCACTGATAGAGAGAATTCAAATCTTTGAGATGATTACAGATGACTCATCGCAGAGCATGAAATTTGGGGTCAGCTAAACCATACCAAGGTATAAATTTTAAATCTGTTCTGCCCTTCACATATTAGTATGCAATTTTACCCAGGTTACCTTGTTGGTCTTAGTTTCATAATCTGAAACTTGGTATTTATGATAATATTAATAAAATATTTTCCTTATAAAACCAATGTAGCTATACTACATTAATATATACTAAGATGCTTCTTCTCTATGTATACTTTTTTAAGACACTGAATCCTATCACATAGTATTCTTTGCTGTCTCAAACAGCTATGATTTGTGCCACATGGCTTGTTACTGACCTATCACCACATTCCCCGACACACTCACAACAGATTGGGCACACTTTAGACTAGTAACCAGTTAACACTGACTAGTCAGTGACATCTGGCTTGTAACCTATTCAAAAAGATGCACTAAAACCATAGCTACATCTCTCAAAAATATAAACCAAAAGACTCAGAGAGAGGCAATAGTTGGTAGTAGGTTCTGAGATGGGAAATTGTATAAAGACAAGAGCTGGAAATCATCTTCATTTGGGTCAAATTTATGATTAGTATTTATGTAAAGTTTACTGAAAGAGGAAGAAAAAGTAGCTGGTAAGTAAGAGAGAAGCAGAAATGTGAGTCTATACCGCTTTAAAATATGAATAAAAGAATACCAGCTTCTAGACTTTTAGTTTCTTGTCCCAGTGAAACATGAGTGCTCGTGGTTCTCACGTGCCACATCACGTTCTGATGTGCCTAAGATTCCCTGTTGAATCCTTTCACTAAGCTCCCCTTCCTTTGAACTGAGTTGAAGAGATCTCCATCAGTCAGGATAGATTGTAGTTTGCCGTTATAACACACACAAAATCACAGTAGTTTACAATAACAATTATTTCTACTTCTTACACATTACTCATAGTTTACAATAACAAACTTTCTGGGGTACCCGGACAGCTCAGTTAGTTAGGTATCTGCCTTCTGCTCAGGTCACAATCCCAGGGGCCTAGGATCAAAGCCCTGCATTCAGCTCCCTACTCAGTGAGACTCTGCTTCTCCCTTTCTCTTCCTCTGCCCCTCCTCTTGCTCAAGCTTGCTTTCCTCTCTCTGTCTCTGTCTCTGTCTCTCTCCTTCTCCCTCAAATAAATAAACAAAATCTTAAAAAAAACATTTCTATTTCTCACTCAGTTCAAGTTAGCTGGGGCTCTGTTTCATAGTATCTGAGGCTTAGTAAAGGGAAATTTCTTTTTGAAACATATCAGCAATCAATTGCAAGGCAAGCCACCATGAGCCACTTGGTGAAGCTACTGCACAGAAGTCACATTTGTCACTTCTCCCATTTCATATGTCCATACCAGAGTTCAACAGGGCAAGGATATGTACTATCAGGGAAGGGCACTGAATATTAGCCAATAAAACAATCTACTACAAGGTCTCTGTTGTTGTTGTTTATTTTTTTTCCATAAAAATAGCACTAAATGAGATATAACATAGCAAATGGCTGGTACATAACAGATAATAAATCAGTGTGACATTTGTCCTTGTGAAGATCTTTGCCCATTGAAGGTCTTTCTTAAAGTGTCAGATGGCTTTTTATTCATTAATTCCTCCGATATATAGAGTGTCTGCTATCTGCTAGGCTGGGTGTCAATGCCAGAAATGAAATGAAGAACAAGATAGATTTAGATCTTACACACATGGTACATAGGGAATAATGGATAATAAAGACCAACAAATAGGCAGTTTCAGTACCTTTTATAATGTTTATGATAAAAAGAAGTACTGGGTGCCTAAAAACATAGGAGGTGAATCTAATTTAGATATGGGACACACCAAATGTTTCTTGGAGGAAATGACAACAGCTAAAACCAGATAAACAAGAAGGAATTAGCCAGGCAAAGGGCGAAAGAGAAATAACGTTTTCAAAATAGAAAGGCCAACAAATTTACAGACCCAGATGTGAAGAGAGCATGGACCATTCAAAGAACTACAAAAAGAGAAGGGAGGGGCCCAGCAGTAATAACCTGTGCAGTGGAAGTTGAACTTTATCCTAGGCAATGGAAAGCCCCTAAAGGTGTCAGGAAAGGAACTTCATCAAATTTGTGTTTTAGAAAGGACACTGAGAACACTAGGGCCCACTTGAAAACCATACATTTATTTACCAACACTTACCTCCTACAGACACACCTGTGCTTATTAAACAAAAGAAAATGGACTTATTTCAACTAAACTCCGTGTTTTCTCCATTTCCCATCATAACTATTTTGTATGTGGCATGTAGTTGTACAGTATAATGAAGTGGGAGCTAAAGCAGTGAAATGGATACCAGACAGATAGTTGCTTGCCCTAATTCTATTGCTTTCTCAAAATGGGCAGGTCACTTAACTACTCTGAAAAATAGTGATAACAAGTTAACCTAATAGCTTTGGAAAACATAAATCTATTACCATGGGTACCATTATTGGGAAATTTTGAATACCAGTAGTTCAAAAAAAAAAAAAGAAACAAAAAATCTGTGCAATGATCTAGTTGTGGGACAAGTTAGATTAATATAGTTTACTTGTTACATTTAGACACAACTTACCAGTAGTTTCTTTAGCAAATAAGATGCTCAGGTGGTACTCTTCAGATATTACTCAGATGTATTAATTGAAAATTTTCTTCAGTTATGTGGCTGACAAAGTAAAACAAGAGCTTTTGGGAGACTTGACTAGTCTCACCAATAAGCCACTTCTAAACACTGAACTTAGTCCATTTACAAGCATTGACTTTTCCTAGTTTGGGTTGGATTTTCCAATTTGCATTTGAAATTCAAAATGTCAGGCCTAATACTCCTGCTGCATCTCTGAGGGCATGACATGGCCTTTATAACTAAATGTTAACACATAACTTGATGCCTGATAGTTGCAATTCCATTTTCCAATGCTTGGTGCTGTCAAAGGCACTGTGTGATGTGCTGTCAAGCCAGGTTGGTCAAGCTGCACAGAATATCATCTCCTTTCTGGATATTGTTCTTGAACAAGGAGCATCTCATAGGCATTCCTGTTGTCTTACAAGATGCTGGAAAAGTCTAAGATTCCTTTTTATCTCTCTCCCTTTAAGAAGATTCACCAGAGAAACCCTTCTGAGATCCAGAGAGTCAGTGCCAAGAAGTTGCTAAAGCTCATTTTTTCCTTTCTCTACTGACAATTCATTTGTTTTTCAAGTGAGGCAGCTGCAAAATGGAAAACTGTCCTGCAACTAGGTAGATCCACTCATTTGTCAAGGATGGCCTTCCACAGCCTGCAATGATCTGCTAGAGTGGAAGCAGTGGAATAGTTAACATGTTCTAGAATAAACGCGGTTTAAAGACCCAAAAGAAATATAATATTGTCAAATGATTTTGAATAAGATATGTCCACATAAAAGCTAGTACCAAACTTATTTTTAATGACCTAGCTCACTATGGAGATGATCAAAAAGTCACCTTAGTAGGGGCTTGAAAAAGATTTAAAAAGATGCTTTGGCCAACAAATTAATGAATGACAAATTTTGACAAAAAGAAAAACAACAGAAGTTATGGCTTCGCTGAAAGAAAATACACAAGATGGAGGGCATTAGGAAAAAAAAAAAAATGTATATGATCCTGAACTGTCAGTGAAGCCCAAATAAATGTGGAAATTCAGGAAAATGAAAATTATATAATGAAGAGTTTCCACTTCTGGTAGCAGAGGAGTTTGTTGCAAATCAACTGTCCAACAGACCAATAGCACAAAAATGTAGACTTGAAAACAAGCATTACTGGAGATAATGAAATTACTGATAAAAGTGACAATTTACCCAAAGAACGGATTTTTTATGGAGATAGAATGGCATTTTGAGTTCCTGTCAAGCTTTTTCAAGAGTTCATAAAGTTGTAATTTATAAAACATTGTTTTTACAATTATCAGTCAGTTGTCTCTCTTGTCATAAATTGACTAAGGACAGAAATTCTATTTATTATTATATTCCCAAGTTCTAGCATATAGCAAAGCACAGAGTGGGAACTGAATAAATAATTTTTAACTGAATAAATGGTTGGATGGATGAGTATAGGGACAGATGGACAGATGGATGGATGGATAGATGGTCAGTGTAGGCCTCAGAAAAGCATTATGCTCTGTTTGTATGATAAATAAGATGATATCTGGACAATGATGACATAACTTGCATATTTTTAAAACTCGAATTATAGAGTTTAATAATGAGTGAGGAAATACTGGGACATCTTAGTTATAAAAATAAAAAATAGGCTTTAAAAATTATAATAACTGTGGAGCACCTGGGTGGCACAGTAGGTTAAGTGGCCTTCAGCTCAAGCCCTGTGCTGGGCTTTGTGCTCAGCAGGGAGTCTGCTTGAGGATTCTTCCTCCCTCTCCCTCTGCCCCTCCCCCATGATGTGCTTTCTTTCTCTAAAATAAATAAATAAATACTTTTAAGAAATTATAACACCTTTACTTAATGAGTACAGCATGGTAGAAACTTTCTGAAGCCTGATTGAACATGCCTCCTCATTCTCCATTAATTTCATTTGATACTTGTTCTTTGTACACACCTTTTTGAGGAGCTTCATGGGATAATAGGTTGTTAGAAGGGAAAATGTGAATATTCCTGGATCTTCTAGTCAAATGTCATCAATTTCCCTCAATTTACTTCAAACAAATTCATTGGTTCTATGTTTATTATTATTTTCACTACCAGCTGCTTCCCTCTTATTTCTTGTACTCTTTGGACCTCAGGTATTTAGAGAAGAAGATAGCCAAACCACAAATGATACACAGAATTAAGAGTCTTTCAGTGGGAATCACAGCCTCCTAATTCAGTCATTTCCTGTGGTTTTATTACTGATTATGTTCCTAATTACTTCCTCTTAATCTATCACATTGATGGTCCATGTCACCAAACCAAGTTGTGGTGAAGAAAGAAAATCAAGACATTCTTTTAGGAAATCCATCCAGATAACGCCGTGTTCTCTAAAACATTTAAAATCTTTAAGCATCTGTTCAGCTTTAGTTTTTGTGCAGAAAGTACCTGCTTCGTAGTCATAAATACACTGTACCTTCCTGCAGACCTATAATTGAGTTAGTTTGGTTTCCCTGGCAACCACCACGATTAATTAGAATACTTAAGCATGGTAAGTTTATAGATGCAGAAAATATTTCATGTATAAATAGTGCAATCTGTTTATGCTCAAAGGAATTTTCCCCCTCAGTTGAGAAATGGGGTTATTTTTTTTTTCCTTTTTGTATGGATTAATCACATTTTCTTCCCCATAAACTCTGTAAGTAATATTTAAGGATTAATGTTGATTGAATCCTTTCAGCCAGCTCTGGCACACATTGGTGATTTCTGGCCTGCATCCCAGGTGCCTGCTGGGTGAGGCATGATTGTTCTCACATTGTATTTAGTGACAAAGCTGGTGAAGCCATCCTCTGGGTCCCATCCACATTCCTATCCTTTTCATAAATTAGCTTATGGTACAAATGATTGTAAGAATATATGTATTAAAATTGGTTTTGCTCTATGATAATCCTTGCCCAAAACCAAAACAGAACTCAGCCAGTTGTTAAAAAAAAGAGTCTCCAGGCAATTAATATATGTTTCACATTAGACAACATAGGAGCTATCATTTGTTGAATGTTTACTCAGTGAGTCAGTCATTTATCCAAGTACATCCCAGAGTATATCCCAAGTATATCCCATAGGCTATGTCATTTAATCTTCATACTATTCCTATGAGGCTGATGCTCTGAACCTCATTCAGAGATATGTAAGCCGAGGCCCTAATACCTTAAGCAAGGTGTTCAGTGTCCTTCACATATTAGCATCAAGTTTGAAGTTCAAACCTATACAAACTAACCTAAATCCAAAGCGTAGGTATTCACACATCTGCCCTGACCATTGCCACTCTTCCTCTGAAGTGGTCCCAGAAAAGTAAGAGGGATTATGACATTACATCAAAACAAGATGCCCCAATTCTTGGTTTGCACAGAATCCATCTTCATCCTTCTTTCAAAACAGATAAAATGGGTTACATGTGTGACTTGTCAAAATTTCCTATTACTGACACAGAGCTGGCCCCGAAACTGATTTTCAGCCATCTATAACTGGATCTTAAGTGGTTTCTAATATTCAGCATGTATAGGTAAGTCTTACACACCTAGACTGGGAGGTGTGGGGAAGAACGAGCAGCCAGGTAAAATGGAAAAGGCACTGAGCTGCTTCTAAGGAGTTTTTTCATTAACTAGCTATATATTTCAAGGAAGTACATTTTGAATTTTAGGGCTGGTAGAGGCTCTAGGAATTACTCCTTGTAATAATAATATGAATGCCCTTCCATTCAGTTATCTAGAAAATACTTTCTATGGCTAGCCCATTTCCTTCCAAGCTATACAATGCTAATTGCAGAAACTCACCTTCTTCCTCTCTTGGCTAAATTTATTACAGCCTTAGAAACAATGGGGATTCTAAGCTATTGTCTCAATAATTTACATATTGGAACTAGTGCAAAGATCCTAGGAATGATTAATTAACAGTCCTATCTCTGATCATTTCCCAATTTTACCATTCTCCCCTTGTGTTAATAATAATTTTACTGTTTATCTTATAAGAATATCTAATAAAAAATCTGGCTCAATTTTATTAAAGTCCAATATATATTATTCAGAGACCTCTCAAATCTTAAGTGGGATTCAGGATTAACTCATTTTTACTAGAAACTTGGCAGAACTTCCTTTTATGTGAGCTAGTCTCAGTGGTAAATATACATTCCTTGCTTTCATACTTGAAATTCTGAAATGAATTCACAGTGTTACTTAATTTTTTATTGACACTAATAGGTTATTTTTTGAGGGATTATTGACATGAAAAATTCTATTAGTTTCATATATATATTAGTTTACAACATAATGATTTGATATTTGAATACACTGCAAAATGATCAAGTTGGTTTACAAATTGGCTCCCACAGGGGGCAAGGAGAAATCAAAGGAAAGCAAGCCGCTTCAGAAGTATATCTCCATATCGGCCCTCTAGAATCTTAAAAAAGTTCAGTCATGTATAGATTCCAAAGGTTCTCAACAATCATTGCTTCTTGGAAATGGCTCCCAGTGGAAGAAAGAGAGTACAGGGAGGGGGTGAAGCGCATCCAACTGCCCAGGTCCAGCTCAAAGGTCAATTGGGCATCACATCCTCTTGGCCTCCTCATACAGATTTACTGGAGTAAATCTAGTTAACATTTGCCACTATACATAGTTATACATTTTTTTCTCATGATAAGAAATTTTAAGATAAACTTTCAAATATATAGTACAATATTACTAACTATAGCCACCATGTTGTGCAGTACATCCTCATGACTTATTTATTGCATAACTGTGTTTGTAGCTTTTGACTCACTTCTCCCATTTTGCCAATCCCACCCCAACTCCCTGCCTCTGACAACCACTGATCTGTTCTCCATGTTGTGAACTTGTTGTGTTTTTTTTTCTTAGAGAGTCCACATACAAGTATGATCATAGGATACTTGTCACAACATATTAGATACTAATTTAACAGTACCAACATTGTTTGTATTTCTTAGTCATGACACTAGATTGCTTCTCTAATTTAGACAGATCTTCAATTTTAGGGTCAGCGTCTAAATTGACTTTTGTTAAGAACAGAAACTTCTGAAGTTTGTTATTAAATGCTGCCAGCCCCCAGAAACTGTACAGCATACAGAATATCTAGCTTGCTTGTCTCTTTGTTTTCTCCTTTCGTCATCCTTTCCTTCTCTGACAAAGAACTTTTTTTCTTATCCCCTCTGCTGGCCCGCATCTTAAATTCTCTCTATTTTGCCCCACTCCAGACATAAATACAGTTCAACTGACATGCTTAAGCAGCAATGACAGCAATTCAGGTCTTCTGACTGTAAAGATCTCCTAAGGCAATGGTATAAGCCTTTCTGAAAGAGTAGACAAGGAATTGGAGGTGAAAGCATTAATAAAATTGTCTCAAGAGCCTATAATGTTGGGACACCAAGGTGCCTCAGTGGTTGTGTGTCTGCCTTCAGCTCAGGGTGTGTTTCCAGGGTCCTGGGATCGAGTTCTGCATTGGGCTTCCTGCGAGGAGCCTGCTTCTCCCTCTGCCTGCATCTCTGCCTCTCTCTCTGTGCTTCTCGTGAATAAATAAATAAAATCTTTTAAAAAACAGCCTATAATGTCAACTATGTATTTCTAGATCTCTTAAGAGAAAAACAGAAAGCTCATTTGGTGGCATAAAAACAGTTCTGAGCATTTTCCCTAGAGTCAAAGGCTCTAACTGTCCTAAGGGTAGGGGCCCTGTCTTATTCAGCAGTGTATTTCTAGCACCTGCCATAAGTCTGGAAGATAGTAGATCAATAGATGCTCATTGGCTTGAAGTTCCAACATTATAAAAATATACTAAACATGTTTGTTTCTAGGAAATTTAGGAAGATATTGGAGGAATTAAGCGTTGAATTAATGTGACCAATATGTTTTTGCTTAACTCTATGGGGCCTTGTTTCAAAAAATGTTACTGATTTAGAAAAAAAAAATTAATCATTTTGCAATTGGAAAGATTCTGATCAAGTTCTTTGGTTATACAAGTAGAGCTGAAAACAGCTAAAACATTTGTAAATGCCAACTCTGATTCTTTCAACCCAACCAATATTATACCTAAGATGATGGCATCAGACACCAAGACTATGTGTAAGATGATCCATCTTGTGGAGAGAAAATGGTCATCTGCCATGGCATTTATCTGAGATGTTAAGGACACCCCCTGGTCATAAACTTATACATTAAGTCATTACCTTAAAATTTCTTAAATTTATTTTCAAAACCGGCAAAAAATAATAATGTCTAAAAGCTCTATAAAAGGTTTGGCAAATTATTTCTTACTTCCTATAACAACATGCTAACACAATACTTACTATTTTTCCTTATTTGCCTTCTTGGGACTTTCAAATAAAGACCCGTAACTCTTTTATCCTGTGCATGATAAACATGTCTATTGTGTAGACACTTTGCTTTCTCATGAATATGTTATTCTATCACCTTTTGCCTTATCTTTCTATACTTAAGACTCTTCAGCATGTCTCTCCTTTCAAGTGGCAGCCCCCAAACCTACACTCTCTTGAGCATTTCAGATTCTCTCACCAAATTTCTTCATCTCATGAATCTATAGTTTTTGACCCCAGAAAAGGGACTAAATTTCTTTATGGTTCAAGGAATAATCCCATAGAAGTGCTCATTAGCAGGCCCAACGAATGTCCACAGCAGTCTCCAGGTAGATAAAAATTGGTGGTGACGATCAAACTGTCCTATCTAATGAGCAGCACTGAATGACAGTGATCTTGCTTCTTCAGATAGGTGACAGAACTGTGGCTCAGGTCCTACTCAAGCTCTCTTGGCCCAATAATCTCCAAATGCATAATAGCATGACATTTGTCCCCTCCAGTAAGTGTCATTAGGGTTTTTCTTTTCCACAGTTTCACATGTGCCCAAAGACCAATCATTTGGCCATAAGCACCACATGACATATGCCCTTTTCTACTCCGGCTTCCACTTGTCACATCCATGAAGTCTCTTTGCCACACTGCT
The DNA here is from genome assembly GCF_018345385.1 of Vulpes lagopus. NCBI lineage: Eukaryota > Metazoa > Chordata > Mammalia > Carnivora > Canidae > Vulpes > Vulpes lagopus. The sequence continues at coordinate 30,437,161 of NC_054827.1, read as the reverse complement.
CAGGCTGACCATAATGAGAGCTACAACACATGAAACAGGGATATAGCCTCTGATGGTCCCAAAGCTGCCATTTTTCAGGGAGCCAAAGCAGATTAGGTTCTGTGCAGAAGCAAAGAGAGCATCTTTCTCATTCTGAGCTACATTTTGTAACCTGGTACCTAAAGCAGTTTTGCTTAAAAATGAAGACCCACAAATTTTCTCATAAGTAATTTTACAATTAACAGACCTTGTCTCTTAATCATATAGCTCCCAAGTCAGTCCAATGGGCCAGAAGGACAATTGGAGCTATGTGAATTTTCCTCCTTATCCTTCAGCCTACATTAATAAGCTTTTCCCCATGATCCAACATGATCTTCCCCAGGCCGATTTTCTCTCTCCTTTAGGTCAGAATTCTTAGACATCATTATTTTAGCAGCCTTTGTTTGGGGGGAAATTATAATACATGAGTTTTTGTCATTGTTATTGCTGTTTTTATAATATATGAGTTTTTATTCAGGTATACAGAAAAAAACCAAGCCCCCACATTAGAAACCGTAAAACATCTCTTGAAGTTTTTAAGCAACCAAGTTTTTTTTTTAGTTTGCTCGTCAAGAATTCAAGAAAAAAAAATCAAATTCCAGAACAGGATCACTGTTAGATGGAGAACTGTTTGAATGAAGCTGGATCCCTAAGCTGAAGGTACTGTGAGCAGGATCTCCCCCTTGCGGAGAGGGAAAGAGGGAGGGGTGCAAATCAAAGAACTCAACCAGCCTCCAGTCCCTCAAGGGAGCCAGCACAGGAACCCAGAGCTGAGACAGAAAACTAGGCATATAGAGTGAATTCCTCCAGGGTGAAGGGAAGGGCCATGCCTAGAAAGACTCTACTCAGGCTACAGATCAATCAGACCTATTGTAACAGGATGCCAGGCTCAGCACTTATTGATTCACACTCAGGACTACAGATTTCTGATCCTTCTCTGTGACTGAGGTGGTCCTCAGGCAAGGATTGACCTTCCGGTTTGGTCATACCTTCTTTGACATAGAGCACCCAGAATTGAACACATTCACACAGGTGAAGAAAAGCCCTCTCACACCCAAATGATTTGCTGTAAAGATAGAAGTATTTGTTTTTTGGTTTCACATTTTCCATGGTTGCATTGGACCTCTAGTGGCCTGTAAATTAATGTTTTTATGCCAAAGTCATTGGTTCTGTAATATTGCGGAGTGACCCTCAGCTGAGGTCTGATGGTGCTTTGGGGAGGTTACATGGTATTTATTAGAATTGCAATGCTAACAATATTAAAAATAGTAACAAGAGGTACCTTTCTGCTCGGGTCCTACTTTATGCCAGTGCTTTGAGGGGTAGGGAGAGCTGTGGGCAAGCAGCACAAGACTGAGTAGCCCCACATACACACATGTGACTCTTCCCATGAGCATCCTGTGTCGAGGCCCTGTTATCTGAGCCGACCCTTCTCCTGCCTCATGATTAATGACTGGCTGGTACAGCAGAGCTCAGTTTACAAAGCCCTTACACATGCGACATCTTGCTCAATACAATAACCCTGAGAAGTCCATAAGATAACCTTTCCTTATCCTCTCCTCCCTGACACAGACGTTTCTTCATCCCAGCACACGAAACGAAGACTGAAAGAGCAAGGTCATATAACTCAAGGGGTGCAGCAGCTGTGTGACCAGAATCTGCCTTTCTTCACACAACCCCCACCCCGCTCCCTCCTTGCTGCTGCCTTCTGCCCAGGCCCCCGGTGTTTTCAGAGGGCCTTTCTTTCCTGGGTTGCATTGGGAAGGAGAGGGGGCCTTCCAACCATCTCCATACCAACAGGCCACTCCTTCTCTCTCCCTTTTAAAATCACATCTTTTTAAAGGTCAAAAATAAACTCTTCCTTGGCAGGTTTTTGCATGTTATGCCTTGTGGTGTTGATCTCCCCCGCTCCCCGGGTTGGGGAGGATCAGCAGTTGGTTGCTCCATATTTATTTGCTCCATACATTGTTGTCCAGCTGCAGAGACGCAGAAAGTTTGTGCAGTGGAGCAGATTTCAAGGGCGCATTGGTGGAGCGGCTGCCTGTTGCCAGCTTGCCAGCTTTCTGTTATTTGTTTGCATTATTTGCTTTGAATTATCCAAGTCCTCCTGCATCAGCTCCCATTTCCGGTTACTATCGCTATCTTTATTCATCATAGTTGTTATCAAAGCACAGAGCATAAATAAACTACTTAGCAAATACGTTCTGAGCCTAACACAAGGAACTGTTCAGCAGGGCGGAAACAGATGCTCATTTACTCCCTGACAGCTTCTGAGCCCAAGGTTCGGTGCACCAGGAACGGGAGATGGGGAGAGGCGTGGCTAATTTGGCAGAGGGATGGGCCGTGGAGTTGCATGCCTGGTTGGCCCAGTACCCAGCAACAGGTGATCAGGTCATTCCCTCCACCTGGCAATGGGGCAAGTGATGCTATCTTCATCTTCTCACTGCAGACACCTGGGACCGTGGGAGACTGACTCTGTACACACCCACACACCAAGGCAGTGACCCCACAGCCCTGCAGAGGGAAGAACTTAGAACTCCTAACCCTCTGGCATACACACCTTTCTAACCGGCCAGTCAGGGTCACCTCCACACATACAGACATAGCCCCAGTGCCACATGTCTAGGTGAGCGATCACGCACACAAGCCTGTGTACATACAGATGGGCACACATGCGTATCCATATCCTTGACAAAAATCGGCCAATCCTAAACCAACAGATTAGAGAGCTACATCTCATGCCTGAAATCCAACAGATCTCCCTTTAGCTTACGTCTTGAAAATATACCCTTAAAAGATTTTATAAGGTACACAGAGATGATTGCTGTGAAGCAGGTGGCAGGAGGAAGGTCATGCCCAATGTCCCCTGCCCACAAACTAAACTCAACAGGCATCAGGCCTCTGAGCATCTGTCAGAAAGGGAAGAAGCTGTAACCATCATGACTCTGTGGCCCAAAACAGTGAATAAAACAGTCATCTTCCCATAACCACTTAGGAAGGGGAAATCTTCTATTATAATTTCTTCCTGATGCTTTAATGCAATTGCATCTGAGATATTTCATGATTTGCTTTAGCTAGTTAGTCTCACCTCGGCATACGTTGAGCTGAATTCTTGACATTCGTTAGCACACACAGATCCATTTATCTCTGTCCCTTTTTTGCTTCAAGAAACCAACCTTGCATTGCAAAAAAGAAAAAAAAAGGTACACATAGCCCATAAAGACCCACTGATAGAGTGATAGATCTTTTTTAAACACTGGGGCATTACAGGATTTTATGAAGCAGTAAAACTTTCTCCAGGCATGAGAAGTGCAGACCGACAGAGATCATTTTATCTAGAAGGCATTAAAGTATAAGTGCCACATCGAACAAGCATAATAGAAGAGGAAAAAAATAATAATTTCAGGAAAGGCAGCCAACTCCTCGAGCAAAAAGGATCAGGCCAGGAGGTACCTAATGATCTTCAAGAAACCTGAGGAAGGACTAGCCTATGCAGTGCCTGAGTTTTCAATCAGGGGAAACTTAGCTGCCATCCACCTTCCATCTCATCGCAAAAAGCAGAAAATTGAAGTAATTCCAGAAAGCATTTTCTGACATAAATAGTTCAGATGCTAAGAGAAAGAGAGGATTCTATTTTCTCATCCCCTTGTATCTAATTTCCCCTATCACTTCAGTGACCACATGTGTAGTTTTATTGCTCTGCTAATATTTATTGAGCACCTACTATATTGCACACAGGCATTTTAGGTGGGAAGAAATGGCCAGGTCTCTCCCCTCAAGAATCATACATTGTTATGAGAAAAAGACTCTATGATAGTGACCAAATGAAATAAACTAGATAATTTCAGATTAGTCTAACAGCTGAGTAGAAATACAGGAGGATGTGAAGATATATTGGCAAGAGTTGTGAAAGTAGGGAAAACTTTTGATTTTATAATCTGAGAGGAAATTGAAGAAGTAACTACAAAGCAGGCTTTGCTAGATGCCCTTGTTCCCTTGTAGTCTCCGAAGATTTCATTTCTGGAAGGACTCTCCTGTGTTCGAACCATTCCACTTGTCTCTCTTTAGACAGTTTGGCTCTAAACCTTTCCTGTTAGAGGGATGTTTGTCCTATTTTAAAGGAGGTGGATTATTATATTGTTTTTACACCATTTTTGGGTTTGAAATGTCTTTAGTCATGACATTTCTACTTCGATCCAATTTCCTGTGTTGCTTAATGTAAGCATCTATATTGTTATCCAGTTTTAGTAGAGGACCTAAAAACTATTATTCTCCCCACCAGCAAGCTTTCTGTTCTTCAGATGGGTATTTTTATTTTCTTTGTTTCACCTTTACATGTAGTTACGATTTTCCAAGCTTTGGTTTTTCTAAAACTTCTTCAGAGACATTATAAGTAGTCTATCTTACCATGTAAGAGTGCTCCATTTGGATAAAGTATGAGTCACTTTTAAATGTCTTCGGCAATGAGAGGCAGCTGAATGCTTTCGAGCAGTGAGGTGAAATGATAAAGCCACTTTTAAGGATCACCTCCTCAACTCAATCTTCACTGTGTTGGTGCCATATCAAAGGAGGCACACAAATTAATGAAGCCTAGGGAATAACTCTGTTACAGGTAGTCCTGGATATGATCCGTATTCTTGGATGAGGCAGTGATTTGAGTCCATCTATATATAAGGCGCTGAGCTTTGCATGCTGAGTTTAGATTGAGAGCTGTATGTCCTTACTTTATCCTCTGCTGAGGCCGGTGTATGAGTGGCAGTATTTGAGTCAGTTTGAGTGTCACATCTGCCCCAGGTGAAGCCACCTCCATCCTGACAGCATTCTCTCAGTTTTAACATTGCCCATTGGTGGAGGACACTGTGGCCATCCTGTAGCATATATTGTGGTTTTTCCAGCACTTTTGCTGATCCCCACATCATTCAGTTATTGTATTCATCATCCTGTAGTCAAACACACCAGGGGATTCTAAATGGTGTGTAAAGAGAACATCTGTCTGCTGCAGGATAAGCACATCTGCACCCATTAATTTTTCATCATTTCCCCAAATCAGAGGTCAGATGTTCACAATGTGCTAATGTCCTGGCATCTCTCTCCCCTGGATGTCATGCTTCTGAAGCAGATCTTACAGTTATAAGAAAATGGTATGGCTCTGGAAGAGAACATGTAGACTTGTGGAGAGACTACCTCCCACTCTTAATGGGAATATATATATATATATATATATACACACACACACACATATATATTAGAGAGAGACAAATACACTTTTAAAAAGATAGTATCTTCAAGAGGATGGAAACAAGGAATCAACTTGCAGCTTATTAAATATGGGATAATTATCTTTGTTATTTCCTACATGCTTGTTTAGAATAAAATAAACATGATTTTCTTTCTTGAGAGCTCCCTCTTTTGTATTGTTCCAAAATGTAATGGCCTGTAACATTATCTTCTTTTTCTTTCACCTGCCATCAGAACAGCTTACCAGCTATTACCTCTTTTTTCCTCTATGTATTTCTTGGTCTTTTATGTTTTATTTCATCTTTTATCTTTTTATTCCAAATGAGGAAAACAATGATCTGGTGCTGCCAGACACCTGCTCTTAGTACTCCACTTGCTCAGATTTTTTGATCCCTCCCCTCTCCTCCTATTATATTGGGTTGGATACTAGGTAAGGAAACAGTTTTCAGCAAGACAGATAATCATGACTTTGTACATGACTGGCAGGGATATATGTCTGCAATGAGCTTAACAAACATTTGCTGTAGGGGAGGAAAACCCTCATGCAAATATTACCCTCATATATAGAAGCAAACTATTTTCAGAAACATTGCCTTGGTTAATTACCAATCTCATGGTGTGTTAAATATCTAAAAATAACTATTGATTGTCCTTCTTTGCAGAGAGTTGAAATAACAGCAGGAGGGCCAGGAAGAGAAAAGATGTTTTTAAAACTTGGATGGTTTCCCAGGATTTATTTATTTATTTATTTATTTATTTATTTATTTATTTAGGCTTCTCACTTTCCAAAAATACAAGGTAACTTCAGAGATTTCCCAAGCTGTCATAAGGTTTGGAGGGAGCGTGTCGGCATGCTCGTTGCCCCTTAGGAAACCGGCTCTCTGGTTTTCTTCCCAGCTTTGCAGTCCATGTAAGCATTTTGTTAACAGCAGGTCAGCTGTTCCAAATTCACAGTGGCTATCAACATAGACCTCGTTATCAAGGGTAAGAAAATGCTTTTTTTCCAACCTAGTTTTCTTTAAGTCTCCCCTTTGTTAGAAACCATGGCCATTAATGCTTTTGTGAGTATATTTCATCAAAAACTTTCCTTCCTTAAGTTAAATTGCCTGGCTCCATTCCATGTTCTTCACAATGACTCAAAACTGCTGCCAACAGCAGGCACTGGCATCCTCAAGGTAATTATCCAGCGGACAGAGTCAGCACAGGCTTTTCTTTTCATAAAAAAGAAAAAAAATAGTAGTTTAGCATCCTGGCATCAGTTGAAGTATTTGAGTATGGGGTCTCTGTACTCTTTATCAATCAACCACTATAGACTTTCTGTTTATTTCAGAGGAGCTGTGATCCAGGTGTTATAGGATTTAAAAGCAAAGATAACTGGCATTTCAGATGTGTATGGCATCCTACAGTTTACACAACATTTTCATAGTTGTTTTCCTTCCAAAAGCAGATTAGATAGTACATAAGATACAGTGACAAATCTATGGGGGGAGATTGAACTTATGCATGTTCACTTTTTTTTTTTTAAATTGGGAGGGAAGCTAATATTTAGCATTGCACTAGGCATTGTACATTTTTATATATGTTATCTCATTTTTCCTCAAAACAACCTTGCAAGATAAATTTCTCTGCCCAAACCAGCCTCCAAGAAATGAATAATTTGCCCTAAGTCACATATTTGAAGTTCCAATACCTGGTCCTTCCATTAAATCACACAGACTGATATTTGTTACAAATATATTCAGTAGGGGATCCCTGGGTGGCGCAGCGGTTTAGCGCCTGCCTTTGGCCCAGGGTGCGATCCTGGAGACGCGGGATGGAGTCCCACGTCGGGCTCCCGGTGCATGGAGCCTGCCTGTGTCTCTGCCTCTCTCTCTCTCTCTCTCTCTCTGTGACTATCATAAATAATAATACAAAAAAAAACAAATATATTCAGTAGGAATAAAGGAAATGTATCTCAGGGCACCCGGGTGGGTCCATTGAGTAAGCATCTGCCTTTGATTCAGATTATGATACTGGGGTACTGGAATTGAGCTCCTCCTCGTGGGGCTCTTTGCTCGACGGGAAGCCTGCTTCTCCCTCTGTCTCTCTACCCACCCATCCCCCACTTTTGCTAGCTCTCTTTCTCTTGCGCATGTGCAAATAAATAAGTAAAACCTTTTTAAAAAAGAAAGAGAAAGAAGAAAGAAAGAAAGAAAGAAAGAAAGAAAGAAAGAAAGAAAGAAAGAAAGAAGGAAGGAAGGAAGGAAGGAAGGAAGGAAGAAGAAAGAAAGAAAGAAAAGAAAGAACGAAAGAAAGAAAGAAAGAAAGAAAGAAAGAAAGAAAGAAAGAAAGAAAGAAAGAAAGAAAAAAGTATCACTGCTGAGGATCCACAGGATGTCTGTATTTCAGTGGTCCTCATACATCAGGATGTTAGTGAAGTCAGCAATGGAGAGGGCCTGGTGGAATTTCATGTGCTGTGGGGATCTGCGGGGTCCTTAACCCAGGTCCTTCTTCTCAGCCTCTTCACCTGACTGAGCACACATGAAATTCCCATCCTGATCTCCATGGTTACATGGATGTGTCCAGGTTCCTGGTCTACCCAGAAGACTGGGGAGTTTAGTAAGCAATCTAGATAACTCTGAGAAGCTTCTCTTTGGCAAAGTTCTGACCAATGATGAATACCAGACAGTCCTCCCAATGAATCCTTTCTCTTCTGTTTCATAAGCACTCATTCTTGGAAACAGATATAGTCCAATTTGAGAAGGAATTGGTTCTGCTCTGATAATTTACCCAAAAGGAATTGTACATAGGCTACAAAGTGAGTTTAACTCATACTAATATAACGGAATGTAAAGATACAAGTAACTTCCCAGTCAGAAAATGAACCTGCATTTCTATTACTAGTGGGACTCTACATATTAAGATCTATTACAAGGGTTGTTGCGTGATATGTGCCCAAAGCTCTAAAAAATTCACACTATTTTTCTCAGGAAAATAGAGTCTAGAAATATGTTTTTAAAAAAAACAGAGTTTGGTAAAAATATTTTTTACGATTCAGTGGGTCATCAACACATTGTTTTCAGACCAAACTGTAGTTTTTAAATTATTTTACTAAGGTATCATTTATGTATGATAAACAATATATAATTAAAGTATACAACTCAATGAGTTTTGATTCATGTTTCTACCCATGAAACAATCAAGATACTAGACATTTCCCTCCCCTCCAAAAGCTTTCTCTTGCCCCTTGGGAATCCAATCCTCCCTCACTCTTGTCCTCAGGCAACTGCTATCACTATAGAACACTTTGTATTTTATGAAATCTTAGGTAAATTGAATGATTAGTACATTACTTTTTGTCTGGATTCTTTTAGTCTGCACAATAATTTTGAGATTCATCCATGTCACTACATGCCAGTAGTTCATTCTTTTGTTTTGCTAAATAGTATTGCATTGTATGTATGTGCCATATTTTGTTTATTCATTCACCTGTGAATGGACATTTGGGTCACTAAGTTTGAGGTATTACAAAATATTCATATATAATAACTCTTTGTATGGACAGATGTTTCATTTCTCTTAAGTAAATATCTGAGCAATTAGAATGGCTTATCAATCGTGGTAGGTATATGTTTATTTCATTAAGTGAAAATTTTTACACCATATAAACAAAAAACAATAGTTAAATAAATTAATGATGCTATTCTCCAAATGGAGTGCAATGCAATATTTATTATTTAAGAACTATGGTGCTGAAGAATATTATGAACGTGAGAAAATATTTATAAAGCATTAAGTGAAAACAACTTAAAATAGGCTCTCAAACAATGTGTATGATCTTTAGAAAAAAGATATGAAGCATGTACAATATTGTTAACAGTTTCTTTCCCAGAGGATAATTTTCATTTTTTTTTCCAGTTGCCTTCCCTTTCTAAATACTCTGAGGTGGAAATGTATAATGAGAAAAAAACAAGTGTTTATGTAAATATATATGTAATATATATATATATTACATATATATTTATGTAATATATATTTTCTTTTAGTCTTCCCAAAGGCACACCTACCCTATGAAGGAAAGAACTTTCCTAGCACAGGAACTCTGGGAAAAGATGGTAGAGTCAGAATGAATGTTTAAAGATATCTGAGTTGCTTTACTCTTAGCCAAAAGGTAGATGCCCAGCTATTCATAGACATATAAGTAATAGCCCTTAACTTCTTTCTGAAGCAAAGCGTCAGATAAACAAATAAATAAATTCTAAAATTCACCTACCATTTTACTGTGTACCAAGTGTTTTCCACATATATTAACTCTGGTTAATTCTAACAACTACCCTGTAAGTGACCCCAAAGGAGTGTATTACTAGAGTAAGACTATATGTTTTGAGCTTAAAATTTGCCAGCAAATAAAGCTACCTCTTCAAGTGTTTTATTCAAAAGGATAAACTTTAATAAACATCACTTTATCATAGGCTTACTTTACCTCTGTGCAGGCACATGTCCAGGTGCTTAAGAAAAGCCATCATGGTGCATGCCAGTGAAGGACATACTCTAAGATGCATTTGTACTGCTGTGAGCAATCATGGACATATAAGTAGGAATCTAGGTTCTGGATTCTCCCTGTCTATAAACTTAAGCACAGAAGCAGATCCCTAAGTAAGAAGATGAAGGATATTTTTTCTTCATATACATTCTCATTCCTTAAATCCATCATCTGTGCTTTCTCCTCATCTCTAATAGTGTTCTGCTCAGTGACTGATGAGTGACTCCAACTCTGAGACTTAAGTTGAATAAACCCAGGTCAGTACCATGAAGGCTTCTCAGTGTTGAGTAGATTCTATAATGAATGCTCTCTCTGGTCCCTGCTCTGACCTACTTCATAAAAAGGATTCTTCATTAACTTTTCACTGGGATATGGAGCTCACACATATGGAGCCATGTTAAAACAAAGCAAAGTCACCTGAATTTCTTCCTCCAAAATTCTGAATCCTTTATTATGTCCATCTCTATAGTTATATAATATATTGAATTTATTTTATTCAAGTTTGTACTATGATTTTATACAAAATTTTCCCCACCAAATTATATAAGCTCTCATTTCTCTTTATGTCTCTCTCTTTTTTTTTCTTATCTCTCTCACCTCTGCATCATTTGTAGAAATTTGTAGAAAGCACTGTGGCTTTGTACATAGGAGGTGCTCATTGTGTGTTCAGTATGTTAGTTGAATTAAATTTGTTTCATTGATTCATAATCCATTTTACAAAATACAAACAGATTAATGGACCTTAATGAGCTGCTTTCATCATATTTTTTCTGGCATAATGATCTTCATGAGTGATCACATTGTGACAGGCCAATGTAGACAAAAACTTTCTATTCATTTTGGGGGTTTGCTCTATGTTGCCCCCAAAACTCTTCTTCCTCCCACCCGAACAAGAGAGATACCTGACAAAGTCTCAGCATCTTTAGTATGATCAGCACTATTTCTAGTTCTGACATGTAACTCCTCTCTGACATTTTATTCTACTTGCAAGCTACCAAGTTAACCTAACCCAGTTTTGTGGATTGTCTGGTAGAAAACATACAACTTCTATGTCAGAGACAAAGGACATTTATTACTCATAGCAACAGCAAGTGCCAGAGTGTTAGCATTTATGCTGGTTCTCTGAGACACTGACACAAAGAGGTCCAAATGAAATCATCACATGCAATAGGTTCCATAATAAGAAAGGGACCCTGAGCTTAGGGAACTAGAATCTTTTATCATGGTCAGAAATCATGCTTGCTTTTTGCTCCAGAAGGAGACCTCACCTCTATCTTCCATGATTGTAAGTAACTATGTCCTTTGCTGGGGAGGGAAACACGATCTCTACCATCCAAGGATGTTTGCTATGCAAGTCTAGAGTGAAGGCCAGTCAATGTCTTGCTTCCCAAGTTGCACAGAAATACAAGAGACTCATAGAGAATTATCTTAAACAACATCTACCCCTTCTAGAGAATTTTCTGAGTCTCTCACTTCAGTATCTACTCTGAGTAACCTGACCAGCAGGGGCTGGGACCAAATCCATTCAATTTGTCTCATATAGAATTTAATAAAGGTACTATTAACAGGAGTCCAAGCAGCTGGATGAGGCCAACCTTCAGTCATAACCTCAATGATGTCTCCCAGGATCCCAGATCCAGCCAGCTGAACAAACCACATAAGCCATCAGTGTTTACTTTAGAAAGTCAAGTGACTTTCTCTTTAAGGTTCTATATTGACTTTTCCACTTGACCTGAGACATTAATTAATGTACAACAGGATATATTTGCATGTTCCCAGTCTCTGTGCCTTGGCCCATAAAAAAAGGAAGTCTAGAATAATCTCATAACCCATAACTGTTCTTATCAGTGATTTGGAGCTAAACTAAATGCTTTCTAGGGTAAAGTTTGTGTCATTGAGACAAATATCTTATCACCTTTTTTTTCTAATTGAGTGGCACCTATCATTATGGATAACTGTGTATCATACCATTAACTGTCTACAGAGTGAGCGTAAATAATGAGCCAGTTATCTCTCCAAGAATTTCCTTTTGATATCTAATGGTAGCTTTACTTTAGACATTTTCCAGTCATCTAAGAGCTACATGACTTATTTTCGGTGTTTCCTTAAATACTTGAAGGTCTCTCATGATCACCAATAAGTTGCCAGTCATCATATTTTTGGAGTGGCAAGTTACTGAATCTCTGACTTTCTCACAAAAATTACGATCTTGGGGATCCCTGGGTGGCGCAGCGGTTTGGCGCCTGCCTTTGGCCCAGGGCGCGATCCTGGAGATCCGGGATCGAATCCCACGTCGGGCTCCCGGTGCATGGAGCCTGCTTCTCCCTCTGCCTGTGTCTCTGCCTCTCTCTCTATCTCTCTGTGACTATCGTAAATAAATAAAAATTAAAAAAAAAATTACGATCTTGAAGGCACAAATAGTACCACTTAAAAGAGTTAACAATTATTAGGGCCTACCAAGTGGACTCTTTATCAGTCTGATGGCAGAGGTTGACAATACCTCCAGGATAGCCTCCCAGTCAGATGGCAGGTTTGGGTTTACCAGTTCAATTTAAATAAGTGCTTTTGAAGGGACATCCAAAAGCCATTCTATCAATCTGTCAGGTTTAACCACACCACAATGAGTGACTGAAAACAGGGTAGAGAAGACATCCTAAAGTGATGAGCAGTTAAACTGGGACCATCCGCTGCTGTCATCAGTCTCCTATGGACTTGTTGGCAAGTTTAAGAGAAAATATGATCAAATTGTAGTCAAGATTATCTCATCAGGAATGGCTGATTCAACACTCAATTAAATTTAAGGCACTTACAATAGTTTGGGAGCAGTGCAACAGGTGTTTTTCTTTATGAAGAAAGTTCCAGAGACAACTCTGAAAGACGAGATCATTAATATTTGCCCCCCCTCCAATATCTCTCAGGGTCTGAGATGTTCCCTCCCATGTACCAGGACTGTTCTCATTCCACAGCGGCAGTAACATGACTTGTTCCCTACATGCACTCAGAACTTTTGCCTAAAAAAGACAAGTGCAAACAAGAAAAGCAAATGTTTATAAATCTTATACAGATCTATTATATCCCCAAATTTTGGCCCAGAGGGTCCTTCATATGGGAATTCAGCAAGCAATGTACTTGACCAAGTGTTTATTACTTTTAGGCTCTTGGACCCTGTCAACCCAAACAAGAGAATTTAAAGGCCTAAACCAGAATTCAGTTTCAGTCTTCTAGGTTACCTTTTGGTTGGACTGTCATTCAGAAGATGTGCTAACTGGGCTGACATCGGTTTTTTCATTAGGGAAAAGAAGTATCTTGCCCAAGAATGGTTATGGAAGAATCCCGAATTTTCAAAATATGTCTATACTATTTCCTATTTTATTCATACTGATCATTACCCATAAAGTAGCTAAAAGAAAATGATCCCTCTCTAGGGAGAAATTATGAGGGACCAAAATGCCTTACTAAAGTATAGAGCAGGTAAAGGAGGTAGAGTCAGAAATCTTTTTGAGTCAACTTTTAAGGAGGCCATCCCAAGCTCAATAATAGCAGATAACTATGTATGCCAGGAATGTGGAAAGTCCATCAAATATCTTTACTATTAACCTTTGTCAAGTGGTTGTTGCAATGAAATATACACCACTGCTTCACATTTTTAGCCTGAAAATTCTCTGAAAAGCTGTAAACATGACACAGTTAGTTTCAAAGGCCACATGGTGAGGCCCAGGTCAGCTGATTGTTCACACACAACCACACAGTTACCTGAATCAGCAACATAAAGTCTTTTGCACCCAGTCTACAGTGGTAAATGTGTTGCTATGTATGGTATGATGGTAGAACCAGGCAGATTTGGTGATTTGTGTAGTTCAGGCTGTAGAAGCAGCTTGATTACAGTTGTCTTATCAGAGAACAGGTCCTTACCATGAGCATCTTTGTGAGTGACACAGATGGTTCAATCAGCAGGCCCCAAAGTACCTTTAATCTGCTCCAAAGGATGCCTTTAATTTGCCCCAAAGGGTGTCTTTAATCTCTCTGCCTCTGGTTTTCCAAGGGGCAGACCAAACAGCTAGACCATTGGCAACAGCTCAAGAATCAGTAAAAATACAACAAATTCATAAAGGCAAGTATTGGCCAAGGCTATGAGAACAACCCCGTGTCCTGTCCACTGGAGTGGAAAAGTTTAACGTGGAACAACCACATCCATTTTCCCTGTTAAGCAGCTGGTACAGCAGCACAGTGGATGCCATCAAGGGCCAGCTTAGTCAAGCCATCTGTCAATCGGGCCCGATCATTTAGGAAATCAAAAGTCCCATTGAGCCAATGACTTTGCTGCAGACAGTGGAGTTGGGAGTGAAATTTCCCCAAAATGGAATGGCTGTTACTCTTTCATGAAAACTGAGATACTGGTAGAGCCAGGCCCCCTATTCTTGAATATGCCTTTTCCAGTTGAAAATTGGACCCCTCCCACCTTATCAGTCAAGTGTGAATTGATCCAATCCAAAATAGAAACATCAGGCTGTAGAATATCAAATTCTCTGTGAGTTAAGGTTTGCTTTTGACAAAAGTCCAATAATAGTCAGCTAATAGTTGCTTTTCAAAGCAGAGGCAACATATCCAAAATGTTTCCAGGTAGAGGCTGGCTCCCTTTGCTGCAAGCTCCAATTAGTAAATTTGTAAGTCACGAAGACTTGTAATTCAAAGTAGTCTTTAGATTTAGGGGACCCCAAAGGTATGAGTATCTCTCTTCGTGCAACAATTCCTAGTCAAACTAATCCTCTCTGTCATTTATGGGACAGAGAAAAGCACATAACACATCAGTTGTTCCAATGCATTCACTGAGTGCATTGACTCCTCCCAAAGCCCCATCCATACGGTCATGTCAGCATTTCTTTTCCACTGATCTTTCCCAAAACCCATGAGTTGAATTCAGGGAAATGCTGCCTCCCCCCCCCACCCCCCCTCCGCAAGATTGGGTAGAATGGTGGCTTGGATGTCTTTATCAACAGAACAATAGGGAGTTTAAGTCAGTCCCACCCAGAAGTTCCCTACCACACTGACGTGTTAGGGATGGCTATATATGGCCTTTGATAGTCATTGTGGACAGAGAGACCTCAGCCCAACTTCTAATCATCTCCTTAAAGTAGCTGGGTTTGGAGTAGAGTATGAAAGTCTAGATGGCACTAATCACAAGGTATGTTTGTTTTCAGTTTTGAGAAATATGGTGGCAGCTTGCGACTCAACCAAATGAAATTCCAATGTTTTTTATCCACTAAAAGTCCATCTATTTCAGTTTTAGGAACCCTTTGACTCAGCAGCCATAGGAGCATTATCTCCTATCTAAGACCTTGGGTTTATATTTTTGTGAACTTGGGCTTGATTTGCATAGTAGCACCTTTTTTTTTGATAGATAAGATATGAACATTTATTAAACAATTTCCTTATTTACGGATACTGTATCAGTTTCTACTTCTTAAACAGATAAAATTTTTGTTCTTTTTATGACAGTTTTATTGATGTATAATTCACATGCCATAAAGTTTATCTTTATAAAGTATGCAACTCAATGATTTTTTCATATATTTCGTAGAGTTGTGCAACCATCACCACAATTTTAAAACATTTTCTTCACCTCAAAAAAATCCTCAGACACATTAGCACTACCCATTCACCACTACCACCACCCCCACTCCCAGCACCTGACAACCACTAATCTATTTCCTGTCTTTATGGATTTGCTTACTCTGGACATTTCTTATGCAGGCTTCACCTGCTATCCAAAAGTAGAAGGTTCCTATGAAACTTTTGTAAGCCAAAATGGCCTAAAGCAAAGAAGCAATTACCAATTCATAAAAGTGAAAATCCTCTTCAGATTTCTTTCAGTTACCAAAAACAGAATCTAACAAGGGTATTTTACACAAGTGTTGTGGCATAAAGCCGACTTTCAAAAAAAAAAAAAGCCCACTTTTGGAATACAAGGGAACCCTGTAAACAGAATTATATGGTGTGTGGCCTTTTGTGTCTGGGTTCTTTCACATACAATAATGATTTCAAGGTTCAGCCATATTTTTTTTTTTTGCAGTATTTTAGTATGGAGTTGTAATTCACACAACATAAAATTCACCATTTTGAAGTATACGATTCAGGGGTTTTTAGTATATTCATAATGTTGCATCTATCACTGCCATCTAGTTCCAAAGTAAGTCCATCATCCCAAAGGGAAACTTTGTCCTTGTTAGCAATTCCCCCATTCTCTCTATCCCCTGGCAAGATTCAGCTGTGTTCTCCCATGTGTCAATACTTTATTCCATTTTATGGCCAAATGTTCCATCATATGAATACCATGTCTTATTTACCCATTCATCAACTGATGGACATTTCAGGTTTTTTTCTACTTTTTAGCTATTATGAACAAGGTTGCCATTAACATTCATGTACCAGTTTTTGTGTGGACATATATTTTCAATGTTCTTGAATTTATGGCTAGGTGCGGAAGTATTGAGTCATTTGGTAGCTTAATATCTAACTCTTGAAGGTGCTACCAAACTATTTACCAAATCAGTGGTTTTACCATCCCACCACCAACAGGTGAGGATTCTAACTTCTCTGCATCTTTACCAATCCTTGTTATTATCAGTCTTTTTGATTATAGCCATCCTAAGGTGTGTGATATCCTATCTCATTCTGGTTTTAATTGCAATTTTCAAATGACTAATCATATTGAGCATCATGGCCTGTGCTTATTTATGCTTATGTATCTTCTTTGGAGAAATATCCATTTATGTCCTTTGCTCATTTTTTAATTGGAGTATTTATCCTTTTATTATTGAGCTGTAGACATACTCTATACAATCTAGATCCAAATCCCTTATTGATATATAATTTGCAAATATTTTATCCAGTTCTATGGGTTTCTGCATCTTCTTGGTGGTACCCATTGAAGCACAGAAGATTTTAATTTTGATGAAATTCAATTTATCTTTTTTTTCCTTTTTCTCATGATGTCTTAGCAAAGAAATCTTTGCCTAGCCCAAGGTCATGAAGATTTACTACTATAATTTCTTCTAAGAGTTCAAAATTCTAGTGTATACATTTAGGTTTTGATCCATTTTGAGTTATTTTTCTTTATGTGTAAGAAAAGGGTCCAATTCCATTCTTTTTTACACATGAATATCAGTTGTCCCAGCACTTTTAAAAATTGAATTGTCTTGTTTATCCATGTTGAAAATCAACTGACAATTAATGTAAGGGTTTATATTTTTTAATTTTTTTAAAGATATTTATTCATTCATTCATTCATTCATTCATTCATTCATTCATGAGAGAGGCAGAGACACAGGCAGAGGGAGAAGCAGGCTCCATGTAGGGAGCCTGACATGGTACTTGATCTTGGTCTCCAAGATCACACCCTGAGCTGAAGGTGGTGCTAAACCACTGAGCAACCTGGGCTGCCCTATATTTTTTTAAATGTAGTAGTAGCACCTTTTTTTTTTTTTTTTTTTTTTTTTTTTTTAAAGAGCCCATCTTAATCCCAAGCATTTGCTGCTTCATTGTCATGGTGACATCCTGTAAATTCTTGCCAGATTTCAATACAAGGGACAAGAGAGTTTTCTAGGACAATGGGGCTGATCATAAGAATATATTTGAATTCCTTTGGGACAGATTCTCATTCTCTAGTTTAGATCACCTTCGTCAGCATTGAAACCCTTTTTGGGGAAATAAGAGCCCAAGTATTAGTCACTGCCTTATCTATGGTTTTCTACACAATTTTGTCTCTTTGGGGGAAATCTCCCCAAGGAGCTAAACACCCCTATGGCTGCCAAGTCCTACTGCAAAGAACTCTGAGACTTTACTGTCATTTTCAAATAGATCTAAGGTTTACATAAAAGGCTGCAGAAGGGCTGAGCTATAAGATGATCTTACTATTACCTTTCTTTCTTCACAAGCATTATGTGTTCTTTACTATCAAGAGAATCAGCCAAAGTTCTAACAAATCACCTAGATTCTGACCATAGTGGCCCTAAATGTCATGATTGCATAGATGCATGCCTCCATAACTGTTAAGGGTCTGAAATGTTATCTTACTTACTAGCTAACAAGTTAACCTGCTACATTTTCATAGATGCTAGCAGAAGACATGAAACCACTAAATCAGAGACCAAGGATAGTTAATACTCACAGCAATAGCACTAGTCCGAGTAATAACATTGGTTCTAGTTACCCATGCCTTATTCCTACTTGGTGATGCAAAGAGGGACATATGACATCTTCACAAGTAGTGGATTACATTCCATGAGAGAAACCCAGAGCTTTGGGAACCCGATCCTCTACAATGAGCATAAGCATGTTTACCCTTTGTTCTTGAGGGAAGCACTCTCTTTACCTTCCAAGACTTTAATTAAACCTGCCTTTTGTTCCAGAGGAAGACACCATCTCTATCTTCTAAGGCTGTTCACTATATAAACATCTTTAAAAAGATAGTTTGAACAAAGGCTGGTCAATGTGCAGAAATGTAAGAGTCCCATAAAAAATGGTCTCTCAAACAGGCAGCGACTGACCAAGTTCAGTATTTTTCTCCTGCTTGTGGGATCTCTCCCAAGCTTTTATTGTAAAAACATTAAACGTGATTCTCCACAGAATAGTTGTAAGGTGTGGGGCGATACCCTATTTTGCTGATTCTTTTTCTTATACATTTTTCCAACACAGCCTATTCAGTGCCTAAACCAAGTGCTTTTATTGTGGTATTATATGTTTTATAAGAGTCCTAGTTTAACAACTCCTCTTCTGAAAGACTTTAATGTATCTTTGTTTGGATGTAAAGGAGGGAAAGTGAGAGGTGTGTGTGTGTGTGTGTGTGCACGCACACACACACAGGCACATATACTGTTTTTCCTTAATACTATTTTTTAAGAGAAGTTTTAGGTTTATAATAAAATCTGGAGGGAGATATAAAGATTACTCATATACCTTGTCCCCCCTATATGCATAGCCTCCTCCATTACTAACATCATTCACCAGAAAAGCACTTTTTTTTTTTTTTACAAAGGATGAATCTACATTGACAAATGATAATCACCTAAATATCACAGTTTATGTTAGGATTCATTCTTGGTATTGTACAGCTTATGGGTTTGGACCAATGTATTATCACGAATCCATCATTGTAACATCACACAGAGTATTTTCACTATCTAAAATCCTTTGTGCTCCACTGATTTTACTGTCTCCATACTTTTGCCTTCCTCAGAATGTCACATAATTTGGAGTCATACGGTATGTAGCCTTTTCAGTTTGACTTCTTTTATTTAGTAATACACATTTAAGGTCCCTCTATGTCTCTTTATGCCTTAATAGCTCATTTCTTTTTAGTCTGAATAACATTCCATTGTCCAAATGTGCCAAACCATTTATCCATTTACCTACCAAAGGGCATCTTGGTTGTTTGCAAGTTTGGGCAGCTATAGATAATGCTGTCATAAACGTCATGTGTATAGGTTTTTGTGTGGACATAAGTTTTCGTCTCCTTTGGGTAAATACCAAGGAGTGCAACTGCTAGACTGTATGGTAAGAGCAGGTTTAGTTTTGTAAAACACCACCAAACTATTTTCCAATGTATCTGCCCCATTTTGCATTCCCTACAGCAGTGAATGAGAGTTCCTGTTGCTCTATATCCTCACCAGCATTTGGTGTTGTCCGTATTCCAAATTTTCACCATTCTCATAGGTGGATAGTGGTATTTCATTGTTGTTTTAATTTTCACTTCATTCATGACATATGATGTCAAGCATCATTTCATATGCTAATTTACCATCTATATGTCTTCTTTGGTGAGGTGTCTGTTAGAGTATTTGACCCATTTTTTAATTGGGTTGTTTGTTTTCTTGTTGTTTGTGGTTACCTTTTGAATTCTAGGACTCTGCATTTTTACTCTTTGCTTCTTATCAAAGGGTGCTGATTTCTTCCTTTTTCCCCAAGTTTTGTTGAGTCTTTCTTTTATTCTCTCTCTCAGAGTCTATATATTTAAAGACTGAACCTTCAAACTGCACATACTTTTAAGTCCTTTCCCTATAATCTGTCCTCTGATCCACCTATATAATTTTTTTTTTTTTTTTAGTAATTTTAGACTTAAAGTAGACTCAGGCTCTCTAGTGGTATGTTGAGATTGGCCCAGAGCTCCTTCACTGTCTTCCCTTTTCTGTCTTCTTTGCAGTTTTTCTTAGCCTCTCTTTGCATGTCAAAAACCCTACTGTGGAGGACAGGTGGTGTGGGAGTCTGAGAAATAGTGCACCCAAATTTGGTCATTTTTCTTTACAGATATTTTGAAGTTTGGACATCCTCTGTCTCTAAGTTCTGCTAAAGACATTGTTTTGGTGTCAACCTATCTTTCCCTTTTTATTATTCTATATGTTTTCTGGAGGAAATATTGGAGGACAGGAAGGTAGGCTACCACCTTTGCTTCCAGTTACCTGGAAGTCCTAGACAATTTATTAAAACATGGATTGAAATATGGATTATTAAAGCACTTTTAGAGTTTCTGATTCAGTAGGTCTGGGGAGGGGTCTGTAAATTCCTAGGTAATATTTAATGCTGGTGGTCTAAAAACCACACATTGAAAGCACTTTTCTGGTGTAAAACAGCTACTTAAGGAAAATGAAGCAAGAGGAAAGGATTATCCTCCATAACAAGGAGCATACATCTGACCTCAGATTACATTACACTTAAACTGATTGCTTCTATCTGACATGGCTTCAGAAAAATATAGCCAAATTATTTTAGGAATTTAAAATATGAAATTATAGTAGAAGAGGGAACTGAAACTGAAATAGTAACTATGGAGTTATAGTTGTGAGTCCATGAGAATGGTATCATCAGAGCTCAAAGTTTGAGGGAACAGACATACAGAGAGAAAGGACAGAAGATGAGAGTGACACAAGTTCATATCTTGAAATAATGATAAAGACAATGAAGAAAATGAAAAAGGATTACATAAACAAAAGTAAGTGATACAGAAGTGGGTTAGGCAGTGGGGCAGACAGTTTGAGATTTGTATAATTGATAGGCAAACAAATATTTGTATAAATATAAATAAATAAATAAATAAATAAATAAATAAATAAAGGCTTCTCTGAAGAGATGTGTGAACTGAGAAGTAAATGATTAACAGCAGCCAACCATGCAAAAATCAAGAGAAGAGAATTTCAAGGGGGATACCAAGTGTGAATGTCCTCAGTGGGAATATAAATAATAAAAATGACAGCCTTGAATCGACATTTTCATAGCTCCCTGACCTCTCTCATTGCTAAATCAGTCACCATGGCCAGAGAATTAGGATCCTATCTGAAGAAGGAGGAAGTCTGGAAATAGCCACTGGGAATATGTTGGAAGCCCTGTAACCACTCCAATATACCTAATATATTGTATCTCTTCTCAGTGCGTGCGTGCATGTGTGTGTTTGTACATTATCTGAGTTTCCTATACATACAATTTGAAAAATGTCCTTGTTTATCATAATACAGTGTTTAATATACAACCACAAATTGATCTTCTCCACTAGAGAACAGCCAAAACCATGTCCACCTTCTACATCTTATTTTCTTTTTTTAAAAGATATTATTATTATTACTATTATTTTTGAGAGAGAGTGTGTGCAGAGGGAGGAGTAGAGGGAGAGGGACAAGCAGACTCCATGCTGAGCATGAAGCCTGATGAAGGGCTTGATCCTAGGATCCTGAGATCATGACCTGAGCTGAAATCAAGAGTCAACTGCTTTACCCACTGAGATATCCAGGTGCCCCTACATTTCATTTTCAAATGTAATCAGATCTCATATACATTCCTCAGAATTTTTCAATCTTTGAGCTAAAATTGCAATGATCTTTAATTCTTCCAATTTACAAGATATACAAAAAGATCATCACATTAAAAATTCCCATGTTATGAGAAAATGCTCTACATCACTGGCCATCAGGGAAATACACAACAAAACCACAATGAAATACCACCTCACACCAGTGAGAGTGGGGAAAATTAACAAGACAGAAAACAACAAATGTTGGAGAGGATGTGGAGAAAGGGGACCCTCTTGCACTGTTGGTGGGAATGTGAACTGGTGCAGCCACTCTGGAAAACTGTGTGGAGGTTCCTCAAAGAGTTAAAAATAGATCTGCCCTACGACCCAGCAATTGCACTGCTGGGGATTTACCCCAAAGATACAGATGCAGTGAAATGCCGGGACACCTGCACCCCGATGTTTATAGCAGCAATGTCCACAATAGCCAAACTGTGGAAGGAGCCTCGGTGTCCATCGAAAGATGAATGGATAAAGAAGATGTGGTTTATGTATACAAAGGAATATTACTCAGCCATCAGAAACGACAAATGACATGGAGGGACCTGGAGGATATTATGCTGAGTGAAATAAGTCAATGGGAAAAGGACAATCATTATATGGTCTCATTTATTTGGGGAATATAAAAATTAGTGAAAGGGGATAAAGGGAAAGGAGAGAAAATGAGTGAAAATATCAGTGAGGGTGACAAAACATGAGAGACACCTAACTCTGGGAAATAAACAAGGGGCAGTGGAAGGGGAAGTGAGTGGGGGGTTGGGGTGACTGAGTGATGGGCACTGAGGGGGGCATTTGGCAGGATGAGCACTGGGTATTATGCTATATGTTGGCAAATTGAACTCCAATAAAAAAATTTTTAAAAATAGGGCTTATCTCAGAAATACAAGATTCTTTTAACACTCAAAAATCAATCAATACAATTCACCATATTAATGGACAAAAAAGAAAAATACTATGTAATCATTTCAATAAAAGTAGAATTATTTTCAAAAAAATTAAAAATTAAAAAATAAAAATAAAAGTACCCATGTTAAAAAAGCAGAACATATAGAGCAATATCTGGTACCATAACCTCCTTTCTAGGGAAACAGACTTATTGATGAAATAACCTGGCCAGCCTCAGTTTTATTCTTTGAAAAGATTTGTCTTGTCCATTATCCTTCATGGCTAAGAAGGGGCACAGAACAGGGCTTTTCTATTAGAGACCATTCTCCTTTAGCACCTTCTTTATTGTTGGCACAATTGTAGAAACCCAGAGGTTGCCTAAAAGAAGATTAAATTTATAGACCTTAAAATATGGGCCTGGCTGAGCCAATGGTAAGCACAAGAAGTGAGAGTGGACATCAGCTATGGTTAATTTACCTCTGACACAGAACTTGGTCCTTTTAAACCAAACCATGGCTCATGTAAGCAATGGCTATTGCTCTTTGTAGGAAATCATAGGTGTTGAATTCTGCAATACAATAAAAACGAGAGTAGAAATGCTTCTTAAATATTCATAATTTTGCCATTATGGATTTACTATTCATGAGCATATTTCGACTTTCAGTCTTTGAATATAGATTTTACCTGTAGAAAAAAAAAGAAATTTTGTAAAGGGGTCTCTTTCTTTTAATTCTTTCTTTCTTACCATGAGGATGGTGGTGGTAGTATCATTTTCCTTCCTAACCAACTTTAATGAGTTTTTCATTTATAGACCACTCTGAGGGTGGGCGGCAGGGAAATACCACCAACACAGGACCCTATAAAAAGGAAAAGAGAAAATGCTCCATGGAATTTAATTCTAATATAGATCCTGGATACGTTTTGTAAAATCCATAACACACACACGCACACGCACATACACACGTAACATAAAGTTGATCTAGTAATCCATCCAAATAAATCAGTACATGTCAGTATGCCTCAGACACCTAATTTCCAGTTGGCTATTTTATCTAGATGTTAGCCAGTAGCTCTGATTTTTTTAAAGCACTCCTATTTATCTTTTTCTAGTCCAGTGATTTGTAAAATTCATAAACATAGAATCATGTGTATTTAATGAAATGCACAAAAACTCCCAGTAAATAAAACAAGTAAAATCATATTTATTAGTATATTTTACACTTACAAATATAAACTAAATTCAACTTTATAACATGTACTTGTAAAGCTAACCAATAAATAAAGCTAATTCATAGGTCATGTTTCAATGTTACATGACATATTTGAATGTGCATATTTTCTTTTTAATTCAACTTTTAAAACAGTTTGAAATAAAGTATAAAAAGGAGGTTTAAATAATCTGTAGAACCTATAAGAACCTCTGAGGAATAAACAGTTTGAAAGGCACAGTCTATATTGCTATATCTTGTCACATATTTCACTTAGCAAGTTTCTGCAAAGCACTGGCTGTACTAGTTTAACATCCTTGCAGTATAAAAAATTGTCTTCCTCTAGGTCCTTTAAGAGAAAAGTACCTTCAGAGCTATTAATTCACTTTTTTAAATTATCCTGGTTAGATAGTGACTCCAAAAGCCATCAATAACTAATGTGTCTAGTAGATGCCCAGGAACCACTGATCATAGGTTCTCTCATATTTCCCTGTAAGACACTCTTCTTAGAAAGTTGCCAAAATGGAGTTTGCTATTTTCAATTTTCCATTGCTATAATACTGTTATAATACTGTTAAATGTTAATATACAAGAGAATATTTGATATCCTATATGAACTAGCTCACATGCATATTTATATAGGAAACTGGAACTCTGGATGTGGTGTGTGTGTGTGTGTGTGTGTGTGTGTGTGTGTAAGGAGACATTTGGACAACCACTGATAAAATGAGAAGCAAAACATCAGTAACCTCCTAATATGGAAAGATTTGGACATTCCTTGAGCAAACATATCAGATAACTAAATACTTGGGATACTTTGACTCTGATTTTGTCAAAAGGGGGAGATTATAGAACTTAATACAATACAACAAAATAAACATGATTTAGGACCCGCTGAAGGATTAGGTCACCTGAGTTAGAGCTCAAATTGGTTCTGTGACTTTGGTGATCAATCTAATTTCTCAGAGCATCATCCCCTTTTCATTTGCATAATGAGATTGTTTAACAAGCTGTGGGCCTCAGTTGGAATCACCTGGGGTGTTCTTAAAGAAGCTGATTCCTGGGGCTCATTTCCCATGAAACAAATCAGAGTTTCTGGAGCTGGAGCCAAATTTTGGTGTTTGGTATTCTTTTTCCTAGGTAATTCTAATGTACAACTGGATTGAGAACCATTGCTTCACCCTAGAGTCACTTTGACTACTAAGATCCTATTTTTCATTAAGTTTCTTCTCATATTCCAGCTCAATGTCCCATAGACTTTAATAAGCATCAGAATCACCTGGGGGGTTTACTAAAGTGCAAGTGTTGGGTCCCATCCCCAGTGTTTCTGGTTTAGGAGGTTGGAGGTGGAGCCCAATAATTTGCTTCTCTAACACGTTCCCAGGTAATGCTGGTACTACTGGTCTGAACACTGTACTTTGAGACTTACTGCTCCAGCCCTGGGCTAACTCGGGCTTATTCCACAAGGTATAAGTGGGCACACATACATTCTGTTTAGAAGCGTGGACATTTTCAGTTTTGCAAGCAAGCTTTGAGACCATCTCCTGCACACTTCATTCAGTTGTAAGCTGAAATAAATGGAGGCCCAGAGAACTGAATATTTAATAAGGTCATGGGAAAAGACTCTGTGGCTACTAGAATCACTGTCCCCTGTATCTTTTCCAGTGCTTCAGAGAGGGAGAATATTTGCTCCCTAAATAATTGTTGTCAGTGAGGCACCTGGGTGGTGTAGTCAGTTAAGCATCTGACTCTTGGTTTCAGCTCAGGTCATGATCTGAGGGTTCTGAGATTAAGCCCCACTTCCAACTCCATGCTCAGCATGGAGTCTACGAGAGACTCTCTCACTTTTCTCTCTGCCCCTCCCCTCCCCGCTCTCACCGCCCTCCCCCCACCCCCGGCATGCACTTGCTCTCTCTCTCTCTCTCTCTCAAATAAATAAATAAATCTTTAAAAAAGGAATTGTTGTCAGGGACAGCAATCTTCTTAATAAATGTTATTAATTAATGAGTTCATGATAGCTGCGTTCGATGAGTACCTATTTTGTGTCAGACAGTGTGCTTAAGATGGATCATCACAGTCAAAAATAAAACTTAACTGAGGTCTTCTTATGTGCCAGGCACTGTCCTAAGTTGCTGTCCATGAATCGGTCCATTTAATTTTCATGAAAGCCCTCCAAGGTAAATAATATTAACTCCTCTGTGTAACAAATGAAGAGGTAAAGCAGGGGAGGATCAGTAACTTGCCCAAAGTTACAGGTCCAGATTCAGGGAGTCAACTACACTGTTCTTCCACCTTCCTGGCATTTAATCCTCCCAACAACCCTAGGATCTTTATTAAGACCTGTCATTTTACAGATGATCAGACAAGGTCGGAGGGTATACAACTTGTGGTTACTAAGTTGCTTGCTAATAAACTGATAAAGATGGTAGTTGAAGTTGATGAACTTTAAAATCTCGGCTTTCCCCACTATGCCAGCTCCTTAATCTGCACATAGACATTAAGGTTAGGACCAGACAGACAATGCCAAACCATGGAACTGAGCAAGCTGGACTTGTTGCCTTATCTTTGGGCAAAAGTGCAAGTATTTCTCTCAGCTTTCTGTTTTCCAGTAGTGATTACACGAAAAAGTGGTATGAACAGACATTGCTGACAAATTCGTTCCTCCCACTATTCATTAGTGTTTTGTCACACAGCTTGACCTGAGCATTTCTTCCCCTGTTTGGCTTCTATGGGACATGTGTCAAACACAGCTGGAGGGGGAGTCACATTGACTTGATGACTTTGCTTTGCTGCACAGGTTTTTCTCCTTTCCTCACCAAAATTAGGCTTCCATTACTTACCAAGCAGTAACTATTTAGTGAATGCCTACTATATTCCTGGCACCATACTACTCATTACTGAGATAGAAAATACTGAGACTTTATGCGTATTGTTTTCATAGTCTGAGTTTCTGGTTGGGAAACCAAGAAAAATTAATGAACAAAACAAAACTAAATATGTCAATGAAAAGAACTGGAGAGTGAAACAGGCCAATGTTCAGTATAAAAAAATGGGTGCAGAGGAATCTGAGAACTGAGAAATGATAGAAGCTAGAGTTACCATCTGAAAAGGCACAGCAGAGGTCTCCAACATCAATGAAATAGCTGAAATAGTGTCAATAATGGTAATCTTTCAAAGAGAAAGGCTACATAAAGGGAAAGGTGAGGGAGATCATTTAATGAGAAAAGAAAAGCCTGACAAAAGTGTGTAGTGGGCTAAGGTAAACACCACCATATCATCTGGTTTAGATGCTAAATAGACTCTCTTGGAGAAAAGTCTTAACAAAAAGAAGGAAACATACACATAAATGCATCTCTCACAACCCCTCCTTTACTATCAAACAAAACTCCACTGAAGAATCCGACAGAAGAGTTGTGGTTGAACTAATATTCTTATAAAACACTCAATACCACACAAAAATTAAACAAGAAAATCAACAGACCCATACAGTGGCATTGAAAAAAGTCAGTACACCTCAATTTTAGAAGCAAATACCACTCCCCCACAAAAAACCCAATCACAAAACAGAAGGAAACTGCAAAATGACATTCTAAATGGAACTAAATATACTGAAGCAGGCATTTAAGGACATGAAACAGTTTTCAACATACAAGAACTTGAATTGTGCACTCAGATACTGTTCTTGAAGTGTCTGCAAAAAAAAAAGCTTTACCTATTAAGGATATGACTTTTTCTTTAAAGATTTATTTATTTATTTTAAAGAGAGAGCATACAAGTTGGGGGAAGGGGCAGAGGAAGAGGGAGAAAGAGAATCCTCAAGCAGACTCCCCACTAAGAGCAGAGCCCAATGCAAGGCTTCATCCCAGGACTCTGAAATAATGACCTGAGCTGAAATGAAGAGTCAGACACTCTATTAACTGAGCCACCCAGGAGCCTCAAGGATATGACTTTTAAAACTTCAGTGAGAAGTCTGATGGTGAACACTTTAAAATACAGAATGTTTGTCAGTTTCTCAACTTTGGGCCTATTTACATTTTAGGCTGGGTAATTTTTTGTTTCAAGAACTCCCCTGTGAATTATGGGATATTTAGCAACATCCCTAGCCTATATTCAATATTCACTAGATGCCAAGAGCAACGCCATCCTCTGCCCACTTTCATAACCAAAAATGTCTCCAGATATTGCCGAGTATCTACAGGTAGGCTAAATTATTCTCAGGAACTACTGAGGCACATCTAAGATGAAAACATCAGCAGGGATGAAAATGGAAGGTCAATATACAATATTATATATTATGATAAAGTAGAAATAATGGAAAGAGAATGGTGCACCTGGATGGCTCAGTCAGTTAAGCATCTGCATTCAGCCTAAGGTCCTGGGATAGAGCCCCAAGTCAGGCTTTCTGCTCAGCAAGGAGTCTGATTCTCCCTCTCCCCCACCCTGCTCATGTTCTCTCTCACCATCTCTCTCTCTCTCTCTCTCTCTCTCTCTCTCTTTCTCTCTCTCAAATAAATAAATAAAATCTTTTAAAAATAATAGAGAAATAAAGTAAAATAATTGATTGCTATATGGGCAACAGGTAGGAGTTAAAGGATGCCAATAAAAACCAGATAGAAGATTAAATAGTAAAACAATAGACCAAGTGTTTTAAAAATATAAGCACAAAACTAAAATAATAATACAAATATATTTAAATCCAATTTTTAAAAGATTATTTGTTTACTTATTTGAGAGAGAGTACGAGCAAGGGTAGGGGCTGAGGATTAGAGAGAATTTCAAGTAGACTCCACACAGCTCAGAGCCCAAAGTGTAGCTCCATCTCACCACCCTGAATTCATGACCCGAGCCAAAATCAAGAATCAGACAAGAATCAGACAACTGACTGAGCCACCGAGGCATTCCTATATACCAATTTTTTAAATTATAAGACAAAAGACACAAATATTATAAAGGCAAAAAATGGAAAATATAGTGAAATAAACAGTTTAAGTATACTAACACCAAACATATTAGTCATATCAATTTGAAAAACAGCCTTAACACACATACTAATTGAAGGAGATTTTAAATGTGTCTCATAAACCCCAAGTGTATTCTGGATACAAGAACCAAATTTAAAACAAGGAAAAGAAGCAGAAATAAATAAGTGGTAGACAAAGGTATATCAGGCAAATGGAAAGAAAAAGAGATGAGGAGTAATGATCCTGACATCAAACAAAGAAGTCAAGCCAAAACAAACAATAAGTAAGGGCACTTTTTAATGCTAAACATGACAGGTCCCAAAGGAAATATAAAATTGATGAATAATTGTGCACAAAACAACACAGTAACCATCTTTATGAAGAAAAAAATACAGAAGGTGCAAAGAGACATAGATAAAAACCCACTAAAAATACAAGACTTGAATACATCATTCACAATGCAAGTCAGATGAAGCAAATAAAAACTGAAAAAGAGAGAATAATTAAAGAACACAATCAAGAAGGTAGAATTTATAGGTGTATATCAATCACTGCAATCTGATAATACAGGAAGAAACTTCTCAAGGACTCATGGAACATTCACAAGAATTAACCAAATATTAAGTAACAAAAAGCTGATATGTATATATAGTAGAAATATTACAGTATAGTAAAATTAGAAGTTATGAATAAAAACACAGAACAGCCCTTACACCTGGAAATTTTTTTAGCCATTAAAAATAACTCTTCAATTAAAGAATACAAACTGTGATTACAGTTTTTAAAATTTTTTTTAATTTAAATTTTTTTAAAAATGAAACTGAAAATGCTACATACCAGAATTTATGGAATACATTTAAAGCAGTGATCAGAGTAAACTTCGTTGCACTAAACGTGTTCATCACTAAAATAAAAGAATAAAAATAAATGAATTCAATTACCATATCAAGAAACAAAAAATGATACAACAAACCAAAAGAAAGAACAAGAGAAAAAATAAAAACAGAAATAAATAAGGTAATATAGACCTAATCGACACACACACAAAAAAAAGACAAACCACTAGCCAACTTGGAAGGAAAAAGAACAAGATCGCAGTATGTCTAATAGGAAATGAAATGGAGACACAACCACAGAAATTTAAAAATAAATTCATAAAGATACTACTTTGCAGATGCCTTTACAAGTAAATCCAATATTCCAGGAATGCCATGTA
Organism: Vulpes lagopus; assembly: GCF_018345385.1. Lineage (NCBI taxonomy): Eukaryota > Metazoa > Chordata > Mammalia > Carnivora > Canidae > Vulpes > Vulpes lagopus. The sequence goes on along the minus strand of NC_054827.1, from coordinate 30,407,277 downwards.
GATTTAATAGTAGAAAGTCCACTGATATCATATATTAATATAGCCAGAAAAACAATTGTGTAATTATTTCTATATGTGCTGAACACTCCATTAACAAAATTTGACACTCATCCATGATAAAAACATATAAGGAAGTAGGAATCAATTTAATACAATGATAAAATAAAGCCAATATTTTACTTAATGCAAAAGCATTAGAAGCATTTCCACTAGAGTCAGAAACAAGTCACGGATGCCTACTATCTCTGCTGCCTTTCAACACTATATTTGAGATATTAGCCAGTTCAGTTGGATAAGAAAAAAACAGAAGCATAAGAAGGGGTTTAAGAAGGAAAACTATCTCTGCAAAGTGACAGACATTCTGCAAAACACCTGACCAGTATTCTTCAGAAGAGTCAAGGTGATGAAAAATAGGGAAATAGGGAAGAATTCTCATAGAGAATGGTGGAAATACTAAGCAGATACCAACTAACTCCAATGTGAGACATTGAATGATATCCTGGGACCAGAAAAAGAAAAAAGGCATATAATTGGGAAAACTAGTGAAATTTAAATAAGGTCTAAAATTAGTACTATTACTGTGTCAGTGTTCTTTTCCTGGTGTTGGTGATGATGCTGTGATTAAATAAAACTAGATGGAGAGTATATGGGAACTATTTTTGCAACTTTTCTGTAAGTCTATTATTATTTCAAAACAAAAACTTACAATAATAAATTACTGTAGCAGTCCCTCAAATTGATTCTGATGCATGCTAAAACCAGAAAATCACTGCACTAGAATAACAGTCCTGGCCTCTTCCCTCTTACTATTTTTCCCCATAGAAGTGACATGCATTTGTCTAAATTTCTCAGGTGGGACAATAAGAACCAAATGATTGTCCCTTATATTTTTCTCTCTGCCATTGATCTGTAAAAGATCATGCTGTATGAAACCAATCTTTCACACCAGCTGATCTTCTCAAGGTCTGGACTTTGGGCAAGGGTAAGAGAGGAATGTCTGACCAATGTTCCAGAGTCACATTTTTCATTCACTTTATCAGTAATAAAACTAATATCTACCATTTCCTGCTTCTGTCTTTCCAATGGTTTTGAATTTGTGAAATGGAGACCTCATTAAACTCAACACCTTAGTCCCATCAGCTATGCCCAAGGGATGGGGGTCACATGATCTTTATAGGACACTTAATTCAGTGAATGAAATAGGAAGGGTAATGTCCTAAATTAATTGAGTGCAGGTAGGAAGATGCACCTACCAAAGGATGATGACTTGCCATTTAAAACGTATTGAGGAATATATCTAAAACCATCAAGAAATGTTCCCAAAATTTTATGTAAATATGCAGTAGAGAATTATATATGAGGTACCAAGACAAGTCAATGGTGAAGAGTCTTTTAAATAAATGTGCTGAGACAATTGGATATTCACACCAAACAAATAAAATTGAGTTCTTTTCTTACATTGTAAACAAAAGTTAATCCAAAATGGATCATGGACCAAAATGTAAGAGTAAACCTTTGAAATTTTAAGAAGAAAATATGGGAGTAAGTTCTCATGGTCTTCAATTATGCAAAGCCTTCTTCAATGTGTCACCAAAAGCACAAGAGAAAAAAGGAATAAAATGGATTAGTTGAACCTCATCAAGGTAAAAATAAGCATTTGTGCTTCAAAGAAAGTGAAGACAACTTTCAAGAAAGTGAAAAGACCATAAAACAGAAGAAAATGTTTGTAAATCATTTATCTGTTAAGGGAATTGTATCCAGAATATAAAAAGAACTTCTACAATTCATTCATGAAAGTATACATAATCAAATTTAAAAAGAAGCAAAGAATCTGACTGGGCATCTTTCTGAAGAAGCTATAAATCATCAATAAGCATATGAATTGATGCTCAACATCATTAGTTATTAGGGAAATGCAATCAAAACCAAAATGAGATACCACTTCACATCCACTAGGATGTCTGTAATCAGAAAGTCAGATAACAAGTGTTGGCAAGGATGTGGAGAAATTAGAACCCCCATACATTGCTTGATGTATGAGAATGTAAAATGGTGCCGGTTTAGAAAAATAGTTTGACAGCTCCTTAAAAAGTGAAAAATAGAGATGATAAGCTCCAGGAATGCCTCTTTCAGGTGTATACCTAAGAGAACAGAAAACATACATCTGCGTAAAAACTTCTACACAAATGTCTGAAGCAGCACGATTCATAATAGTCAAGAAGTGGAGACGGCCCAAATGTTCATGGTCTGATGACTGGAGAAATAAACATTGTATATGCATACAATGGAGTATTATTCAACAATAAAACATAATCAAGTGCTGATATGTATCACCACACAGATGAACGTGGAAAACTTTATGCTAAGTGAAAGACTCCAGTTACAAAAGAGCACCTTTTGTATGATTCCATTTATATAAAACATTCAGAGTAGGCAAATGCATCGAACCAGAAAGTAGATTAGTAGTCTCCCAGGGCTGGGAGACAGGCGGGAGGGGAGGGGAGGTGATAAAAGCATTCTAAAGTTGATTGTGCTGATGCTTCCACACCTGTCTTTCAATGAGCTCAATGTACGGTATATGAATTATATTTTCATATGAATATGTGAATCAACAAACCTGCCTTAAAAAAGAAAGTCTTTAGGAAAGAAAAAAAAAACCCTCATACAACTACATTAAACAAAACTTAAACTCAAACCCTTTAAATTATGGACCACAATCATTTCTGGGTGATAAAATTAAAGTTTACTATTTTCTTCTTTACACTGCTACTGTATTTTCAACAGGCACCAAGACTATTTTTTAAATGAAAAAAAAATTAAACCTTTATTGTAAGTGATTAAAATGGAGGGAAAGGGCTGGCTAACATAACCAGTTCCTCAGCACGCCAAAGAGAGCTATTTGAAGTGGAACACATCCCTAAGAGGAACCTATTCATCAAATCCTGGGATGGTGGTGCCTGGGGACTGGAATGCCTAGGACCCAAGTTCTGGTTAGCCACGAATGATTGACAGGCCTCTTTGGGCCAATCTTCACAAATGATTGACAGGCCTCTTTGGGCCAATCTTAAGAAAGATCTTTCTAAACACCATTTTGATTTGCATCAGGTAGCCTGGAATTGGAATCAGAACTCCGGGAGCCACTTACTGGCTGGAGACTTCCAATTACTTATCTACAAAATGTGGAGAGAAAATAAATACAATGTGATGATCCAATCGCCCTAGATTGGTGGCTCTCAGCCCTCAGAATCAGCATCCCCTGTGAACCCAACAGAAATGTAAATTCCTGGTCTTCCCCTCAGACCTCCAGGATCAGAAACTCCAGGAACAGAGAGGCCAGCAATCTGTCTTTGTTTGTTTGTTTGTTTTAAAGATTTTATTTATTTATTCATGATAGACGGTGGTGGGGGCTGGGGGGGTGGCAGAGACACAGGCAGAGGGAGAGAAGCAGGCTCCCTGCAGGGACCCTGATGTGGGACTCGTCCCCAGGATCACACCCTGGACTGAAGGCGGCGCCAAACCGCTGAGCCACCCGGCTGCCCAGCAATCTGTGTTTTAAGATTCTGATGCAGGCTGGATTTGAAAAGTACTGATCATTATTTCCTCCGTGGATGAAAAGGAAAATCCAATCAGTACCTGGGGAAGGTTTTTGAATTACATATCTTTGACCTCAGGCATTCTGAAATGCCCCCTTTGACTTCCTACATATTCTCTTCCAAACACATGCATGGACACACACACACACACACACACACACACACACACACGAATTCCTACTTAGTGAGTCACCATTACTCATGAGCATCTCTCCCTCAGTGTCCGAGGATTGTCAAGACGGCTCAAGACTTTCATATAGATGCCCTCTAATTTCTCTCAATTCCAGAATGCTGTGGTCTAGCAGAGTGCAAGAAACCACCCCACCCATCGGGAGCAGCTACAGTGGGATTTCTGGCAGGAGCAGGTAAATAGCTTTTGAAGCTGGGAAGCCATTTAGCACCTCTAAATTCACACTCCCTTCTTTTTTTGGATACACCTGTGTTGGAAATACTTGCCCTAGGGCACTTGGGTGGTTCAGTGGTTTAGCAACTGCCTTTGTCTCTGTTCGTGATCCCAGGGTCTTTGGATTGAGTCCTGCATAGGGCTCCCTACAAGGAGCCTGCTTCTCCCTCTGCCTGTGTCTCTGTCTCTCTCTCTCTCTCTCTGTCTCTCATGAATAAATAAATAAAATATTTAAAAAGAAAGGAAATAAGTATTTCCTTACCTTTCATTGGGGTGATTTCTGTTTTGTTTTGTTTGTTTTTTTTTTTTTACAAACTTTTCATTTCTTATATTTAACTCTACACTTTTTCCAAAAACTTCATGATGACACATCAAAGTATTCCTACCTCCTGCTGCCTTTGTCACCCAGCTGTCCTGCCCCTCACCATTGTTGTGGAGTTTGGGGCCCAAAAGCTAGTTGTGATTTTGAGAGAAGTGGAATGCCATTTAAAACTGTCTAGAAGTCTGAGCAGCAGAGGGTCTCTCTCTCTCTCTCTCTCTCTCTCTCACACACACACACACACACAAAACACTTAATGAGAAAGATGATATAAAGCCAGAAGTGTCAAAGCACATTGCTATGTCCACCTGAAGGAATCTAAATTCAGATTTCATTTGCTTATATATTTGTTTTTCACCACAGCTCTCTTCTGAGAGACCCAGTTTCTTTGCCCAGCACATCTTGCAATGTCCAAGACCTTCAATGAGCGCCTTGATCTGAGAACCACACAGAAAACATTTGCAGGCTGAGCAAGAGAGTGAGGATGGACCTCAAGTTAAATATCTTCTTTCACCTTTCGAAAACAGCAAAAATAAGCAGATGCAATTTGTTATACTCACACTGTTGACAGGATTACCATGAATGCTACAGGCAAAGACAGCAGCAAAGAGCTCACTTCATCTGCCAACTGCTTTGTGTCTTAAGGGAATGTGTTGCCTCATTGAATGACTGAACTAAGCCATTTTGCAGAATATATGAATCTTGCCTCTGATCCTAACACTTAATGGCTATGTCGCGGGCCTGTGTTCTTCATGTCAGACACGATCTGTAACATGATAACAGCACTATCTCCTTTCCTCTCGTTCGCTTCTTATTTTTCTAAGGATAAGAAAAGGATTCTGTCCCCTACCACAAACATTTGGATATCTCACCTTGTTGTCTAAATTCAGCCGAGAAGAGGTTGATGGAGCTTGTCACTGTGTGTGCTTTGGTAATAATTTCTCATGCTCAGAGAATTTCATCATAAGAGTAAGACGGTACTTATTTGTTCACTCCTGTCGGACAAGAGATCTTTGTGTCCATAACATACATACGAAATCAACTGGGAAAGGCAATGATATTTGAACACACTTGTTCTCTAAAATAATCTGATAAGCCATTTAACAAGGAGCAAAACACAAAGTCAGTTTGTATCTGGAATCCCTTTCCTGTTATTTCCCTCCTTAGATCGTTCTGGTCTAATGCCCCTCATGGAAATCCTCAGGGCACTCAACACCATTCTAGCTCCTTGCTTTCTTCTGAACACATTTAACATACTCCATGGATAATTTTCATTTCATTCTGGCCACAGAGCCTTATAGAACCGAAAGACTAAAAAATCACACTCTTCATTGAATGGAACCTCACTGGGAGGCTTTGATGCCCTACCCTGAACCCACAAATCAATCCAACAGCAGTCTATGACCTCGAGAGACTGGCCTAAACTTTGTCTCCTTCCGATTATTTAATCATATCTTTGTCTGTCTCAGAGAATCCTGGACTGACGTCCTGTATCTTTAGTTGTTTCACAGGTGGCCAAGGCATGTCTGTCCTGGATCTGCTCCCCCTCTCCTTATATTTGCTATAGAGCACACCCTCAGTTCTTGCTCCAAACACCATCACAGCAGCAATGGAGTTGTGGACGTGGCTTCCACCACAGGTGTGCTGGGTCAGCAGCAAGCTCATACACTGCCCTGGAACACAATGACCTCTTGGCTTCACATCTAAGCTCTGCCACATACAACCCTCAGGAGCTTTTCTAAGCCTTAGCTTCTCTTACCTATAAGACACTGATGATAAGACCAATTCTAAAGTAACGCTGTGAAAACTCACCTGTTCTTTTAAAAGTTGCAGGCAGTATGGTCAATAAATATTCATTCTTTTCTTTCTTGTTTTCTCGCTATTTATATCATTAGTAAGTATATCTAAGACTTAGGGTATTAAGGGGCGCCTGGGTATCTCAGTCAGTTAGGTGCCAGACTCTTGGTTTAGGCTCAGGTCATGACCTCAGGGTCACAGGATCAAGCCCTGTGTCCACCCTAAGCTCAGCGTGGAGTCTGCTTGAAATTCTCTCTCTCCCTCTCTGCCCCTCACCCCATCCACTGCATGCATACACACTTGCACTGGTGCTCACAGGCTTGCATGCACTCTCTCCCTAAATAAAATAAATAAAATCTTAAAAAAAAAAAAAAAGACTTAGGGCAGCCTGGGTGGCTCAGCGGTTTAGCGTGGCCTTCAGCCCAGGGCCTGATCCTGGAGACCCGGGATTGAGTCCCACATCAGTCTCCATGCGATCGAGTCCCACATCAGGCTCCCTGCATGGAGCCTGCTTCTCCCTCTGCCTGTGTCTCTGCCTCTCTCTCTCTCTCTCTCTCTGTGTGTGTCTCATGAATAAATAAATAAAATCTTTAAAAAAAAATAAATAAGCTTTATTTAAAAAAATAATTAAAAATAAATAAAAAATTTAAAAAAAGACTTAGCATATTAAACATCATAACAAATTTCCAGACATCACAGAAACTAACAATGGCACACAACTAAACTAGTGCTAGGATATTTTTTTTTAACAATATAGGTCTTAACAAAAAGAATTTGTTTCCTTTTTCTTGCATCACTAAGTTTCCCAGCAAGAACAGCTAGCTGTTAGAAATGTGATCTCTATTCATAACCAATCCCTGTTACCTGGTTCAAGCTTCTCAATATTACCAAACTTCTGTTCTTTTGTCTAAGAAATTACTGACACACCTGGACACTTTTAGAAAACGCATTTTGCATTCTATACTATCATGGAAAATAAATATTTTTGCTATAGATGTGAATGCTATTAAAACTGCAGATAATTTTTAAAATTTCTTTAATCCAAAGATTAGACTCCTCATAAGCATGATTATTCTCTGACTTTTGCCCAATATGGGCTGAAGTGTTTTTCAGTATTGAATCTCAAGGCCAGAGCTTTTCTGTATCTGTATGGCTGAGTTTATATACTACCTACAGCTCATCAAAGCAAATGTAATCACAAGGACATGGTGCAATTGTCAGAGTGAAGAACCCTTAACATTACCAACTAACACACCTTTGACGTTTATTTAGTTGGAATAAGTATAATACCAAAGGACAATTAAGAATCTATTTCTTCAGGTCTTGGAGCAGGAACTATGCCCTGATTTAAAAAGGGGTGGTGGGGGAGAAACTTCAGCTCTCAGATAGTATGAAACCTATTGACTTGGTTTTTCACAAATTATTTTTGGGACGCCTGGGTGGCTCAGCGGTTGAGCATCTGCCATAGGCTCAGGGAGTGATCCTGGGATCTGGGATTGAGTCCCACACTGGGCTCCTTGAAGAGAGCGTGCTTCTCCCTCTGCCTGTGTCTCTGCCTCTCTCTCTCTCTCTGTGTATGTCTCTCATGAATAAATGAAATCTATTAAAAAAACAAATTATTTTCATATTCCACTGTATTTGCCCCACATTTAAATTATCGAGATCATATGAAACTTAAAACCCTGCACTTTTTTGGAAAGTGTCTGATTAGAGAAACACCCACTTCTGAATCAGTGATTTTTGTAAAATCACAGAGTGGTGTGAAAAGGAAGCTCAGGGTATCATTTCTAGCTTGTACCAATTGGCCTTCTCCTCTGTGACCATTAACTACAACAGATAGAACCGGTTGATTTCCAGGGATCCTGAAAAGCAATAAAAATCATGAAGTAATAAACACTATTTACTTGGTACAACTCTCATTTTTCAGATTTTGAAAATGTCACCTCATGTCCTAAGAGTCAAGGTTTATTTTTCCCAGGCAACTCTATAGGCCCAGCAGAATGATTTTCTCAGTGAATTTTTTTTCCTGAAATCAGATTTCTTAAAGATAACATCCAAACAATTTCAAGTTAAGCACAATACTTAGGTTTGTGACTAAAATCAAAACAGAAATAGCCAGTTCTTCTATGAGGCCATTTCTGATTGTCACGCAAATCCTCTCTCTGCCACTTTCCTTCTAAAAAAGAAGTTGTGTGCATGAGAAAACAGGAGGCATAAAATCATTTAGCTGAAAGAAAGCTTATGTGTCAACTTATCACTGAAAGGATGGGAGGGAAGGAGGGAGGAGGGAAGGGAGGGATAAGGGGAGGGAGAAAGAAAGGAAGGAAGGAAGGAAAGACAGAGGGAGGGAAGGAAGAAGAAAAAAGCAAGAGAGAAATAAGGAAGTTAGAAATGAAAGAGTGATTTCATTCTGTTTTTATTCTGCTAGTTTTTCAAATGTCAGAACCGACAAGCCCTGTGCAACATTTAACTCAACCCTCTTCTTCAACTGGTGGGCTTATATTGATGAAATTAATGCTCTGCAATCAACCCTTTGAATGTAGATGGAATTCTAGTGCTGAGTTCAGCAGAACTATTAAGAAGAAAGTTGGGGTCTTATGAGCTGAACCTAAAAGCTTTTCTCTATGTAGTGGCTAAAATATGGCAAATTTTCTTTTATTTTCTGAATTGACAGAATTATTCAAATTCTAAATGCAGGGCTATAACTTCAATTCGAACTAAATGCTAATGTTTTGTCTGAAAGGTAACTCTAAAGTGATAATGTTAATGGGCATTCTATTTCCTAATCTGATCAAGAAATGGCTCTTCTTCGACTCTCTCCAGAGATTCTGTAACATTTCATACCTGCTTCATCATCATTCATCAATATTCATAGACACATCTATAATTTTTGAGACACTGAACACAGCCCCATTAGTGGTGCAGAAAAAGCAGTCCCTAGAAGGGCAGTATTATGAAGGAAGTAAAGTGTTCCCCTTAGGGACTCTCTCCTCCTGCCCTGCCCTACCCGGATTCGTGTCTCCTCCTCCAGGGGTCTTCCTACTGCCCACTCCTACCCAGAGCCTGCCATGACTCCCAGTGTCTTCTGCTTCTCTTCCTCTCTCCCCAAAACACCTTGCTGCAATGCTAAAGTGATTGTAGTAACCTACTTTACATGCATATGTTAATGATTTATTAGAGTTTTTGTGTTCCCCTCCCAGGCAACATGCTTACATACTTGCATTTTCACTTCAGCTTCCTGGGCTTTAATCTACAGGAGAAACCAGACATTCCTAAAACGGCATTTTCTGATTTTAATAGTCTCCAGCCACCTGCAAGAAGAGCAACTTCTTTCCACCTCCTTTGCCCTGAAATATGAAAAATCAATAACCAACTTCTCAAAATGATTCTGCAATGGTGAGTCCACCCCTAGCCGCAGGAGCATACCGTTCAGGTGACAGCCCCTAGACTAACACACAGCCTTCCGTGGCACAACTAGAAGTCGAGATGGATTTGTCACTCTGCCAGCACAGCCTCATGCCCCTCAGTCACTATGTCCAATGAAAGGCGAGAGTGTCCCAGCCCAAACGTGAAAAAGCGCCTTCTTATAGTTATTGATTCCAGGGGAGAAGAACATGCACAGTTCAAGGGCTCTAATCCAAAAATTGCTAGGAGTAGAGAACAGGAATATCTCCAAGAGTTCATTTGCTGCTGCCCTCACCCCTCCCTACTCTGCAAATTTCCTAGTATCATGCCCTTCGCCCCTCATTCTCTATCATCTTAATACTGGCAGGAGGGTAGGACCCATTTTAAAGCTAAGAAATTTTTTTTCTTCTTTGTCATGCAGAGCTTTGGGGCTACAGAATAAAGTGTTTGCAGGCTTGATTATCTCTCAGTGAAAGAAAAGATCTGCAACCACTTGGAAAGTTTTTCTTTTCTGAGTCCCCTAGCTTCAGGTACCCATCTTGTAGACCTGTGTGGTGGCACTGCTTTAGACCGAAGATCCTGTTCTGTGGATATTTGTCCCTTCCCATGTAACTGTGGAACCATCTGGCATGCAGTAAACAGGCTTATGCATTAACTGTGCTCAGGAAACCTAGCAGTTAGCAATTAATTTTCTCCTTGAATAACACAGTGGCAATGATAACCGATGGGACAAAAGCGGACAACACTGGAAAGAGCCTGAAAAACACTGCATGTCTACAGATGTACAAGTTCCTATGCATTCACTCAGATCAGAAATCAAGTCCATGTCAGATCATCTTATAGTTTATGGATTCTAGTTGGTTGCATAAATGGCAGCCCACTGATTATAAATTCCACACAGGCTTCCCTTAATGACCTTAATGGGTTTCCATTATTTTCCTGTGCTATCATTCAAAAAAAGCCCATCTGGTATTCATAAATACAGGCAGAGGAGGGTGGACTTTGACATTTATAAATGCAACTGAGGAATATCTTCAGTTCAGGTGGAATGGGGAGCTTCTCTGGCAAAGCAGTTTTTCCCTCAATGAGTTTCATTAGATGCATCAACCCAAATGGCCACCATAAGGGACTGGGTAAGTAAATGGTGTTTCTTTTACATGATGGATTATTATTTTCAAATGTGTTTACCTACATTCAAGTACTGTGGAAACGGTTCAGTGACAAAAGAATGACACAAACTGCACATGTGCCACAATAACTACCATCTCATAAAAGTGCTAAGGACGACTGGCAAGGGAATTTCACTTTCTTGATCTCCTTCCTTCCTCTTCTTTATAACGAGACATGCCCCAGTCTCAGTTCCTCCTATGCACATATTGACTAAAGGTCTAAGCATGAGCAATTTTTTAGGGCAATGATTCCAAGAGGCACGGTGAAGGGTGAGGAAGTGAGCTTCAGAAAATAAAAAGAGTGTCAATTAATGAGTTGACCCACATGGAAAACTGGAGAGAAATCCTGCTGGAGATGCTCTGAGATGCTGACTTCTCAGAATTCCCCACCAGAATATGTATTAGTCAACATCTGCCCTTTATTGCGTGCCAGTTGCTCCTGGAACACTTAGTCTTATCCCATGTGGACCAAGCATGCTTCTACTTCCAGAGTACAGAAAACTACAAGAAACCAGCTGAGCCTGGGAGAACCATCTCCAGGGTGGGCCATGGAGATGCAGACAGGGTATCTAGAGCATCTGCTAGACAGCAATTGGTTTAGATAACTTCTTACATGCCTTCAATTGCTGGAAGCTTATTTAGAGGACAAAAATGTTACTGAATGATCTTGCTTTATATCTTTTACATTTTCTACAATAAACTTTAGAAGGCAAAAAATAGGGGCACCTGGGTGGCTCACTCAGTTAAGTGTCTAACTCTTGATTTCAGCTCAGGTCATGGTCTCAGATTGTGGGATCAAGCCCCGAGTCCATGCAGACTCATTGGGGAGTCTGCTTGAGATTCTCTCTCTCTCTCTCTCTCTCTCGTAAACAAATAAATCTTTTTTGAAAAGCATGTTATTAATTAGGTATTCGTCACCACAGTTGTGGTGACTAAGTAGCCCTCCATCCAACTGGGGAATTCTGAAAGACCATGTAGTTTACACCCCAGAGGTATTCCATAAGAGAGCCAAGGGACCTGAATGTTTAACTACCACCTCCCATTTGTCATTTGTTGAAAACTGCCTCAGCTGGGACATTGACTCCCCAATATTGCTGATCTACATCATGGGTGGCAGAGTAGGCTCAGGTGGCCAAAGAGCATCCTTGGATAAAGAGAGTAGATGCTTGATGTTGGAAGTCAGCCAGCTTACATAAAAATAGTGAGGACAAGGACGGAGTGAGAGCACCATCAACATCTGCAGCAGAGGAAGTTCACTTCTCAAGCCCTATGATAGACACAGAAGGCCTAGATGACCATGTACTGTGTTATATACACAACCTATAGCTTCCTATATTCATCTATGGAGGCCACTGGAGGGAGGGATCACACCTGAGCACACTCAATCCTACTGCCTCCATCAAGGGTCTCCTACTCACCACAAATGAGCATCTTCATTGTCTTCAAACTCTTTCCATGACAGGATTGTCTCTGCCACCCGTTGAGAATTTACAGCACCCTTCTTCGTTCTATAACTGGGCTGTACGTTTCTGCAGAATAGAGTATCTGTCTTATTCTGTTCTACTCTCAGTGCCTAGCACACAGCAATGTTCCACAAATACTATTTCCTTGGATAAACTGCAAAGAATTAAGTATAGAAAAACTAAAAGGAAATGTGCTCTTTAAAATGGTATCTATGGCTGGTGGAATTATTTCCTGCTTTTGTTTTTGCCTTTGCTTTCTTTTATTTTTAACTTTTATTTTTCATGAAAACAATATGTGCTTTTTTAGAGAATTTGGAAAGCATAAAAAAAGCAATTTTTTATAAAATCAACTTTGCTTATAAAGACGAAAGTAGGAAAACAGGCTCCTGCTTCAAATATAACTCAGCCCTACATCTGTGATTGGCTCTGTATAATATCAGAATGTTTCAACTCTCAGAACGTCTCAGATCTCGTGGTAATTTGTTAAGTGGTAATTATTCTTATAGGCCTACCTAAAATAGCAATACCATCTTTCAATAAAGAAAAGAAATGGTTAAGATTGAACATATGACCTAAGTAACTCATCCATGCTAATCTCTAGCTTCTCAAAGGATTCTTTACCTCGTTGCTTCTGGAACTCTCCAGATAATATAGAATACTTCAGGTATAAAGACTGCCTTATTTAATTTAGAAACCAAAATACACTTTAGTGCAGAGCTAAGCTTAAGAATGAGCTTTGAACTGCAATGACCCTCTTTAATTTCAATATATCATTATAAATACCAATTTAATTTCTCATGTTTTAAGAGAAACCTAGGTTTCAATCACCACATTATTAACAATTAATGGTCAGATTTGGGAAGGGATACTCTAATTTTAATAAAAGGCTTCACAGGAAAGGTCAGTGAACTCTACAGAATCAATCATTTATAAGCAGTCTTTGGTTTTCACTGAAATATTTATGAATGATAAAATTATTTTGACAAGGCGAGGTTTGATATGGAGGCCATTTCTGACAACATGACATGGTTTCATAAAAATTCCTGGGTACAATTAAAATAAAGCAGAAAGTTAAGCCAAAGGAAATGGATAATTCCATCTTAAATTCTTCAAGGAACAAAAGACATCTACTGTGAACATCCACATGATTATATATGCAACATATTTTCAGGATCAGACCAAAAGAGGCAGCCAGAACCCAGCTTGAAATGAAAATAAAAGAAAATACAACTGTTCTCCAACGTCTCAGCAAGCAGATGTTGGAACTTTCTACAGGATAAGGATGGCATTCGGTCAGAAAACTGGTTATACGCGTGAAGAATCAAGTCAACATTATTTTTTAATGTAGAATTGCCTACCTCTCCTAAGACCAAATTGCTCTAACAGAAACCAACTGCATCATGTTATCTAATTTAAATGCAGCAGATACTACAGGCAGTTAAATTAAGAATGTCCACATGATGGGCACAGTGAATTGGGGCCACCACCTTGCCTACCACTGGAAGAAGGAGCTGCCTTTCAGATCTCTTTTTATAATATATGTATAAAATTAGTCCCTATAGCCCAGCAACACTGCCAGACAAAAAAGCAGGTTGATGTTCCTTTGAACCTAATTTCACATGCACAGAGACAGGAAGCCAGTAGGAAGTCATTCCTGTATGGGGTGAGCTCATTGAGATTTGCTGCTGACCCCTAGGCAGCCCACACCTCCAAAGGCCCTCTGGTAGAGCAAATCAATAGGGTCTTCGTGTTCCCTGGGAACTAAGTGTATTTGCGGAACAGAATTAGGAATGGTTGATGTGAATGAACCAACCTTAAAGTTCCATAGCTTGGTTTACATTCTTTCCCTATCTTTCATAACAGAAAACACATCTAGGTAAATTGGAGTCAGTTAAGACTGCCTAGAACTAATCTGAACCTGTTTAAACTTGCTTAATTTTGTTTGAACATGGGACTCTGTAAGCCCATGGAAAATGAGGAAAAATACAAACATTTTTACGAATCTGATATATAGATTTGCAGTGTCAGTAAACTCACATTAATTTAGAATAATTAGGCAGAAGCAAAATATCAAAAATATAGAAATGTTAACATTATTTTAAGCACATATATATCATGTATAATTAAACTATTTCCAATGGGATGCTGTGAAGTACTCCAGTTACAATATTAATGAAACTTTTTTTTTAAATGAAACTTTTCTGTTTTTTAACATTAATCATCTGCCTGTGACTTGTTCAAGTGGTTTCAGAATACAGGAAAACAATTAATTTCCTTGAGATTTTGAGGACAATGCTGGCCCGCCTTTATTAGTAATCTGCCTAAGGAGTAATTGTTTTCTACAGAAGGTAGAGAATTTCCAACTAATAGACCCTATTCAAGCGAGTACAGATTCCAAATTTGTAAAACTATGGTTTATTACAGTATTTATTCCATCTCTAAGATTATTGGCTTCTGGAGGAATAAAGTTCATTTCCATCATGACAATCACTAATGTAAAATTTAATTCTCTGAACCCATGAAAAATGAGTTTGAAAATGTGGGAGCCTGCAAAACCAGTGGCCTTTCTGCCAATCTGGCATGAGCTCTACTGACATTTCCCAGTGCTGATTTCTCTCCCTGAAAAGGGTCATCTCCAGCACATTTGAGATTTCTCCTTCAGGGTCCTTTCAAAAGCATCCCATCCTTTTTACTGAATATTCCATGAATGTAGTCTCTCATCCCTGCTGGGGACTGCTCCCCACCTCCTCCAAAGCATTCTGAATATTTCCCAAACACAATTCTGATCTTGCTATTTCTTTATTTAGAAATCTTCAGTGGCCCCCATTGTCTCAAGTTCAGAACAGTGAATGAACACAAGTTGAATAACACAGCTTAAACCGCTGAATCAGTAAAGGTAAAAAAAAAAAAAAAAAGAGCACTTCTTCCTGGATTTTTTAACCATGTGTTAATATTCTCATCTGTTGAAATGGGATACCTACATTACCTGCATTTCAAAATAACTGGGAACGTTAATTAAAAATATGAAAGCAAAGTTGCTCTGAAAAATGTAGAACTCCAAACACATGCAGGTTATCATTGTATTTCTGTAAGTCAATCGGCCTGTTGGCTTTTTTGTTCAGCAAAAGTCTGGTAGTTTCTCCAGTTACCAGCTAGAACATGAGGGGACACATTTCTTTCACTGGTCCTTAATTTCTGTTCTGCCACAGAAGTAAATAAGCTAAAGTCAGACACACTTAGCCCCTTGCTGTGAAAACCATTATTATTCTTTTGCATAATTATCATGCTTACAGATTTTGCAATTCTTTCCTTGTGTTTGACATTTTACTTGGTGCCCTGTATCCAATTTTTGTGTAAATCAATTCAATTTAATCTCACCATCAGCCTCTCAGGAAAAAAAAAAAAAAAAAAAAAGGTTTGAAAACACCAAACTTCAAAGTTTCATTCACTCCCTGCCTTCTCTGACTCTTCACTTGGTATTTCCAACATTCATATGGTCCCTTTGGAGATCACCACATAAAAGAAAGGATGCAAAAGGCCATAAGGAAACATTCCAGGATGCTTGCAAACCTAATTTTCTGGGTCCTTCCTAAGAGTCACATTTATAAAATGTGCACTAACAAAAGCTCAGTAACCTATTATAGTGCATTAAACTTAATCCTCTGTGGACTTTTCTATTAGACTGAACTCCAATTTGATTAGGCGGAAGAGATCCTGGGACATTAAAGCTGTCTAAAATGGGTTGGGCACACACATATACACACACACACACACAATAAAAAGGGGAGCAGAGCAAATTCTGGCAAAGGTTTTACAAGGTTTGAACTCTGCCATTTTCACCTTCTGCATTTCTGTGGATTCTCATGGGGCAGGGAATCTTGGTGTTTTTATTTTTCACCTCCCCAAGAGAAAAGATGGAAGAAAGGAAAGGAGGGAAAGAAGGGAGAAGGAAAAAAAGACAAGAAGAAATAGAGAAGGAAAGAAAATGACCAATGTGTAAATGATACATGTTTTTAAACGCAAAAGAGTGAGAGGAGAATAAGGAAGGAAAACATCCCCTGGAAGGGCCAACTCAATGCTATGCTTCTATCTCCCAACCAAAGTAGGGAGAATTCACTCCAGTTCCAATTTTTAGAGCTATTAGTGAGAAAGAGCTTCTTCTCTGAAGCTGAGAAATATAACAAAATAATAATAAAATACTTTGGTTAACACATACATTTGTGAATTAACACGAGCCAACCCTGCTCTTGTATGAAGGCTCAGAGTAGTTCATCCTGGTTTAAAATTTATTGAAAAGCAAACACTTAACCTTTGCTCCCTTCCATTCTCCATGCAGAGTTGTTTGGTAATTAGCCTGGAAGCATCTACATAATATATGTCTAGACTCACTAATGTTCATTTTCTGTGGTTGCTGCTGGCACTTTACATTGCATTACAAAGTAATGACAAAATACGAGTTGTGTTAAGAGCCTTGACAGAAGACACGAAGTATAATTTTCAAAGGAAGGAGGAAGTTAGGGCCTTCTTTTCTACTACAAAAAGGCCCTAGTAGGTGCATTTAAAAATACATATTTTTAAATTTTTGGTCTTTGTATTCAGATAATATATTAAAAGGGAAATAGGAGTGATAAAAAAATTATCATTTAGATGAAGTATGTTGGTTCCCTTGAAGATGATTGGAAGTTATTCTTATATATAACTCACCTGAATGACACCAAGAACAAAGAAACTGAAATCAATAAACAAAGGGAAGAAAGTGAAAGCCGACTGTGTTTGCCTTATAAAACATAATCTACATCTCAACAGGAGTACGTTAATTTAGAAGAAAATTAGCAAGGTTCTGTTAACAGAATAATGAATAGTTTCCGAGGTCTACCATATCAAAAAGCTCTGTGTTCATTAATACCCAACTCAATGTTATTGTGGAAAAAAAGTAAATGTGAACAAAGCAGTAATGTGCCTCATATCCTCCAAAACCTGCACAAATGTTCGCTACCTGTTACATTTACTTCAAGATGTCCCATCTTAATGCCTATGGCAATATGATGACTATGACAGTCTCCAAAGATGAGGATACACACTTATTTGAAATTTGATTTTCAAGGGGTGTATGGGGTTAAGTGGAGAAGGATATATGTGACCTTGTGGGTCAAAATGGAGTTGCAGAGACCAAGACAAGGTAGTGTAATTGAAAAATGTATACTGTACAGTGTAGATTTTAATCTCTGGTGCCCCAAATATGAACAAGAATCTAGGATCTCAGAGAAAAAGTGAATTTATACAATTTAGTGGGGAAACAAAATCAGTCAAATTGGTAATTTGGAAACGTGTAGACCAAATGTCCAGATGAGTGACTGGCATTTTCTCTTCTCAAACTGGTGTTTTGGCAATAGTAGACTCAATATTGATGTCTGTGTTCTGGGGGAAATAAGTTTCTCTGTTGCCATTTTTCATTTTTAATAATATTAGTTCAAATTTCTCCAGTGCCTCTCATTCCATTAGCTCAAAGCACTTTTCAAACCACTAATGAATTACCCTGGCTGCCATTCCAGCAAGGCAGAAAGCAGCCCATCCATTTTCATAGCAAATGCTTCACTTCTAGCAGCACCAGCCCTTAGAGAATAGCCACAATTTTAAAAAATATATTTTTTTATTATTTTCTCACTTCCCATTTTATCTCTTGCTTCACAGGTAAGTCTGGAGCATTAAGAAGCTTCACAAGATCGTCCAAAAGGGGAGAGATCACACCTTCAGTCCTCACTAATTTTAGTCTGTCCTACATCTTACATTATCCACTGGAGATTGATCCAATCAGTTTCTAGAACTCTCCATGGGAGGCCAAGAGAAGGAGGGAAATGCCCCCCAAATCCAGTGTCCTATCAAGAGACATATCCATTACCCTTTTAGCATTCATCAGTGGGAAACAGAAAGGGTGGAAAAGAACAGGTTAGGTGACAAAAGTTATTTCCCAAAACTGAGTGAATCATTGACAACATCATCCATTACAAGGTGAGGGAGAAAGCAATTGTCAAAGAGAACAATGTTAATTTCAGGTCCATTTAAATTCCAAGTCACTTTTTCGGAGAAATCCATCCAGAGTGGAGTCCTTTTGGGTTTATAAACAAACAAATGAGATGAAATGAAAGCAACTGAATGAGTCTATTTGCTCTCACTTCAAGCAATTGAATATGGTAAGTTCTACAGTTACCACTTCTGAAATTTCTGTTTTTAAAGCTTTTCACCAAGGGTAAGGAATGACTTTGATCTCCTCTATATGTACAGTACTGACCAGATTAAAATATGTAAAATAACAATGATGTTGTTGCCCCAATTTGCATTCCACAATTACTGCTTTTAGGTCCTTAACTGCATGTTTCTATTCCTAGAAAATTTGACACTTTTGTTCACAAATATATATGTATATATATATATATTTTTTTTTTTTTAATTCATGAGAGACACAGAGAAAGAGAGAGAGAGAGAGAGGCAGAGACACAGGCAGAGGGAGAAACAGGCTCCCTGCAGGGAGCCGGATGTGGGACTTGATCCCAGGACCCTGGGGTCAAGCCCTGGGCCAAGGCAGGGGCTCAACCAATGAGCCACCTGGCATGCCCCAACACTTTTGTTCTTTTTAAAGTATGTAGACCTTCCATTTGTCCTGTAGGCCCAAAGGAGTTAGAAGAGCCCTATGTCCTAAGTGACACCCTTATGGCTGCATGAACAGAAGAAGGGTGAAGCTTCACAGCCAAGAATGAGGTGGAAGGAAAGCTTTATATGAATCTCAGAGATCATAATATTCCTGCTTTGTGCGAAGTGTAACAGAAGGGAAGAGCAGAAGAGGAGGACTCTAGGGAAATGCGACAACTTACTAGAGTCTTCAGAGTCTGAATTTGATATAGTATTGTAGTACTACATTATAAAATCTCAAATTATCCAACGTTTTCATAGTTAAATGGTAGTTCAAACATATTCTGAAGTCAAATGTAAAACCTATAAAAATTAGACCACAACATAGTAAAAACAATCCCAAAAAGGCACCATAAGTGCTCCTATTTTGCAGAGATAATGAAGGGCCTCCGCTACAGCCTGTCTGGATGTGCATAGTGTGTTTCAAAACACACCCCTGAAAACAATGAGGTAGAAAAAGCTTCCACAGAAACCCGTAGTAACTCCCCATCGACACCAGATGGCCTTCCACTGCCAAGTGTTCTCTTTGTGTTTCCCCCACATTAAAGAAAAGTGACAGATATTCAGAACTCTGCGATAAATACTAAATATAAGTGTGTTGTAAGCATTTTTAGATAAGTATATCAGCAAAATTTAAAGCTATAGAAAAGCAGAGATTACTTGTAAAGGTTTTTTTCTCTAAAGAGCTCAGCATATTAGTTTATTGATATAATCCTATCTCATCATTGATATTCATAACAATTTCTTTTGGAAATAGAAAAATGGATATTGCTCTTTTTATTTGACTAATAGAGATCAATGAGATACATAGAAATCAAGTTATGCTAGAAGTCAGTGAGAGAAAAGAGAAGGATTTGGAGGAATAGAAATCACTTGGACCTCAGAAACTTAGGTAACAATTGGATAAAATATAAATTAATAAAGTCACCGATAAAAAAAAAAATAAAAAAAAAAGTCACCGATATGTCATTTTCTATCTTCTTTATGAAATCACCTTTAAAAAGATCAGTCTTAGGCCTCAGGCAATATATGTTAAGGTCCCAGAATAAAACGTACCTTATACATGTTATTCTATACTCGTATGCCCTCCCTTTGCTTTTTGTTCTTTAGATGTTACAAACTGGAGTATATGCACTTGTGATACCTCACTCAAGATGGAAAGCACCAGTAACTGAGTTACTTCTGTTGCTATGTAGCCCAGACTCAACATGAATAAACAGAGTATATTAAGACAGAGGGACCAGATGAATTTCCCTTAGAATTTCCATTCATGCTACTGAGGAGGTAAAACACATCTTCAAATAACCCCCTTGGCACACACTCCTTGATAAAGGGCATGGATTAGATTGCTTCAGTATGCTTTCCATAGTTGTATCAGGCAGTTAAAATGATGTCACTGGCTACCTTGTGTCACTGATAGTGGTGATTGCTTTTTTGTTTAAGCATTGGGTGTTATTTAAGGTTGGATGAATTACCCCAGAGAAGAAAAAAAAAAAATCTGCCGCATTAAATTGATGCTCAACGTGTAAATTTTGCATCTCTCCCAAAGCTGGCTTCTGGCTTCCAAAGATCTTCACTTCCTGTTTATACCTGCTTAGCATAGTAACAAAAATGTCATGGTTACCTCCTTGTTTAAGTGCTTCTGAAGGGCAGAGACCACATCTTTCCTGACATAGCATGGTGTTTTGAACCACTTTGGGATCAGAAAAATATGGGTAAACAAAAAAACTTGGTGTGTTAAATAAACTTGTTGACATTAAATCAAGAAAAAAAGTGTTTTTTTTTTTTCTTCCAAGTGTTTGACACAGTCGTGGATAAGATTTCACCAGCTGACTGAGACAGGAGCCACTCTCCATCAGGGGCTCTGGGTTCTGGACGATGTCACTGTGCCATGGCCAAATATATGCTTTTGCTGGAGCCACACAGCATATAACACGAATGTTAGATCTAGACAAAACTAATGGAGCTAGTAAAAACTAACCCAGAAGATCTGATATCCTATGTCACCTACCTTTATATGTACATCCCTATGTTTAAAAGCTCACATCTCAGTAAGTATTCCTAATTCTTGAGGATAAGCTGCTCAGCCTGACAAGGACCAATTCCACCTGAACAAGTACAGAGGAGAAGAAACAAAAGCAAGAATCAAAACATCATAGAAAGGAGAAAGAAGGCCAAACCCACTGCTCATTTGTTTTCCTTATTCTCCACAAGCAATAATAGTGCCTGCTCTCTATGCCACTCCATAGAGAAGGGTAGGACTGGTGATGCCTAAGAGCTGTTATTCTCACAATAAAAAAAGACATTTTTTTCTGACTTTTTGGGAGGTGGGACCTGGATTTTAAAGTGTTCTAGCTAAGTTTCTCTTTGTTACATGAGTTTGGCATAGCTCAAAGGAAGAAAGGTTGAGTACACCTGTTCATTTTGTTTAGGAACCATGGACCTACATGTGAATTCTAGTTTTACCACCTTTAGATTTTGTAAATTCTGAACCACTTCACTTGCCCTAAATGTCAGTCTTGGCTTTTCTTTCTTATTATCCAAGATGAATGGGGGCTCCCTCTATTCCTTCCCACGTTTCCGGGCACTGTTAGCTTATAAGACCACAGCATCTAATTTAAGAAATTGTTTCTTCATCCTGGTTACTGTCCCATACAAATTAAGGAAAATGATCTGGCTTGCAGAGCATCCAAATTGAAATATTTTTCAGTTTCTTCACTAAGAACTCATTTTGCAAAGAGCCTCAAAAAACATCTTCCCTTTCTCTCTCCCTCCTTCCCTTATCTCCTGCCTTCTTCCTTCTTTCCTTGCTTAACATTTTGTGCAAATGTCCCTTTATTTACCCCTTAATTCTGTATTGCCCTATATGTGATCCAGAGTCTCCCTCATATTCAAATGAAACAAAACAAAACAAACTCTCTTCCAGATTTTTTTTTAAGTGAAACAACCTATGTACACATATACATGTGACTTTCTCACTTTGGGGTTGAAATAATAAATTATAGGGGACATGCATCTTCAGCTTTTCTAGGTAATGCCAACTTGTTTTTCATCATAGTCTTAATAGTTTTGCTCCTACCAGCAGTATTGAGAGTTCTGTCTTTCTTGGTCTGGGCCATCCAAGGTGGATTGTTCAATTTATTCGTTTTTGCCAATCTGATGGGCATATAATGAATATCCAATAATTTAATGAGCATGGCCTCGATTGCTAAAGGATTTGAGCTCCTTTTCAAATATTCATTGGTCAATTGGATTTCCTTTTTCCCAAAATGCTTATTCAAGACTTTTAGCCATTTTTCTATGGTATTCCAAAAGCTCTATTTTTATAATTAATACAAGCCCTTTGGCAGTTAAATGTGTGGCAACTATCTTTTCCTGCTCCATGCCTTGTCTTTTTGCTCTGTTCTTACTTTTTTTATGAATAGGAGTTCTTGATTCTAATGTAGTCATCTTATTAATCATTTCCTTTATGGTTAGTGCTTTTTGCATCTTTTAAAAGACATTCTACCCTATCCTGATTTTATCAGTTCAATTTTCCTCCCCTTGGTTTTCAAAGAAGATTGAGTTTACCAGGCACTTGAAAGCTGCTGATTCAGCCTTGATTCAACAATGCTAAACCATACTTAGAACAATACTTTCACATTAAATGGAAACTGCTTCAGTGACAGAAACAATATTTTATCCTTTTATTGGTATGATGGCATTGTCAAATCTTCTCATTGTTTGTAGACCTGTAGATTTGCTGGTTTAAGGCAAAAGCTTTCACAGGAAGTCATCAGTAAAAGATATGTCCCTGCTGATAGCTTGATCTTAGAGGAAATGCTACAGAAATATGAGTCCTTTACTAGGTGAAGTGGTAAAAGGCAGAAACAATGGTAAGATTACTAAACTATCATTTAGTGTGCATTGAGTTTATTCAGGATGTAAGATTTTCCCTCTACATTGATAAAGGAACTTAAAAAAAAAAAAAAAAGCAACTTGTGGAATGCCTGGCTTAGTGGTTGAGTGTCTGCCTTCGCTCAGGGCATGATCCCAGATTTCCAGGATCGAGTCCCCACATCAGGCTCCCCACAGGGAGCCTGCTTCTCACTCTGTCTCTGTCTCTGCCTCTCTCTGTGTGTCTCTCATGAATAAATAAATAAAAATCTTAAAAAAAAAAAAAAGCAACTGGTGCCAGCCCAGCTAGAAAAAGGTAAAAAAATTAAAAATGATAGGGTAGCAAAATCTGTAGGACACAGTTAAAATCTCATAACATATTCAGCATCTTTGACTATCTATATGACCAGAGAAGTATGGTACTTTTTATCCAATGGCCTTTGGTTTTATAAACATGGTCAAGAACTTCCTCTTAAAAGACCCTCCACCTCCTTACTGCGGTGAATATTCCATACTCTACTCAGAAGTGTGGTCTTCCTGGTACCCTGATTAATGTTTACCCCCAGGCTCAAAGTGCCCATTCAGACATGCCAAGGCTTATAGGCACAAATCAGAAAAACAGAGCCACAAATCATTCTCCTTAAATAAAAAGGTCAACTGGTATTAAATTAGTTCATTTACAGAACTCATTGAAATTAGCAGCATGTTCTTAAATTGCTTCTTGATTGAGGACATTTGCCTCATTAATTCTGAACAACCTGAGAAGACTATTAAAGTCTCACAGAAAAAATTGACCAAAGGACAAGATGCATAATACCCTTTACCTCGGGGGGCAAATGCTAAATTCCAGAAAATATATACATTGAGAAAGAAAAATCTAAGATGAGGGAGTTTAACTTCCATGTTCTACCAAGGAAGTCTTCTGTGTGTGTGTGTGTGTGTGTGTGTGTGTGTGTGTGTACATGTGTGCATATGAGCACATATGCACATGCGCAACAGCCAAAGAGAACTTCCTAACACACAAACCTAGTCATATGATTCTCCAATTCAGTGATTCCCTTTTGTCTTTATTTCTTAAAAGATTTTATTTATTCATGAGAAACACAGAGAGAGACAGAGAGAGGCAGAGACACAGGCAGAGGGAGAAGCAGGCTCCATGCAGGGAGCCTGACGTGGGACTCGATCCAGGGTCTCCAGGATCACACCCTGGGCTGAAGGCTGCACTAAACCGCTGAGCCACCCAGGATGCCCCCCCCCCTTTGTCATTAAATAAAGTTCCTGAAGATGTAGTTCTCGCTTACCCTCTACTTACCCTGCTAGTCTCTACCACACCAGACTGTTTGTTTTTTGAGTTCCCCATTCTCGGGCTCATTTTGGAAGCTTTTCATGTGCTTCTCTTTCTGCTCTCTTAGCTTAGGCCAATTTCTCCTCATCTTTTAGGATTCAATTCAGGTATCCCTTTCTCAAGCCTTCTCTGAATCCAGCATGCCACCCTACGTGTCCCCTTTCACAATTCTCCTTACCATGAATCCCTACCACATTAACATAATATCCTATTAATTCTTCTGTCTCCCCTACTACATGTTTTACAGAGACAGAGACTATGCCTTATACACCATTTTATTTCTGGCACATTTACCTGGGTCTTCATGGGAGCTCAATAAACAGTTGAATGAATGAACAAATGAATGATTTGATTAGCTTAGCTCTTACTGAGCCCTTTCCCTGTACAAAGTAGGAGTACATGATCCCACTATATTGGAACTTGTCCTCAATAAGCATTCAGTATTTTACTCAAGTGTCATACACACAAGTCACTAGAGTGTAAAATACCAGAAGTTTCTAATAATGGGCATTTTGAAGAGTGAACTTGGAAACATCAGGGAATCCTGCTAGTGTGGGAGAAGGTGGACAATATGATACAGTTCATTTGATTATTAGCTGATGATAATGTAGAATTTGGATAAGAAAAAGAAGGGATGGGTCGCCTGGGTGGACCAATTAAGTGTCCAACTTTTGATTTCAGCTCAGGTCATGATCTCAGGGTTGTGAGATCAAGCCCTATGTTGGCCTCTGCTCAGTGAGAAGTTTGCCTGAGATTCTCTCTCTCTCACTCTGCCCCATCATGTGTGCAATTGTATTCTCTCTGGCTCAAATAAATTTTTAAAAATCTTAAAAAAAAGAAGAAGAAAGAAAAAGGAGACAGGGAAGAGCATCCTAATCCAGGGAAAGAATAATATGAGCAAAGGGCTAAAGGAAGAATATTATTCATACATTCTCTCATGTATTAATCAGTCATTGAAAACGTATTGAATAACTCCTTACTATGGCTTAGTCCCTGGGCTAGGCACAAGATACTCAGTAATGAATTAAACAAACTCAGTCTGGGGAGCCTGGGTGGCTCAGTCAGTTAAGTGTCTGTCTTCAGCTCAGGTCATGATCTCAGGGTCCTGGAATCAAGTTCTACACTGGGCTCTCTGCTCAGTGGGGAGTCTATTTTTCCCTTTCACTCTCCCTCTGTGCTCTCCCCTCACCTTTCAAATAAAGAAATAAAATCTTAAAAGAAAAACTCAGTCTTTGCTCTGTTGTAATACTCTCATCAAGAGGAAAGAAAAACATTATATAGTGAATTATATAGTTATTATATGCTTTTAACTGTAAAGGTACTATAGATAAGAGAAACATCTTTAGCATCAGGAAAGTGGGATTGAAGGAGGGTATTTTTACAATGGGTGACATGTGAGCATGTTCTAGTCCTAGTAGCAGGGATCTAGGAGATGAAGTTAAGATACAGTGAAAGAAGAAGTAACGAGTAGGATAATGGATAATGTCCCACAAAAGGCCAAAGGGGATGGTCTCTAGAGAATATGGATGACCTTAGATTAAAAAAAAAAAAAAGAAAAAGAAGGAAAACAAGAGAAGATGATCCTAGCCTGGGCATAGGGTTTGGAGATTTGGCCACAGAAAGTTGAGGTTGTACTTGTGGTCCTATATGAAACTGGAGACCAGATAATTTCACAATGGTGAAAAGAAAGTTAGAAAAAGGGACCACTCTCAGAGGTTTGAAGAACATGACCATGAGCATCTGTGAAAAGAATCATGCAGTTCAGTGTGACTTAGGGTTTGAGTTGTGGGAAATTAGGTTGGGGTAGAAAGTGGGGCCAAATCATAGGTGGCACTGGTTATAAAGCTTAGTATGCTTATCCTTCAGCTTCTGGCTGCCTTACTAGAAAAGAAGTGGGAAAGGAACACCTGTCTAAAAGCTACCTTTTTATTACTAAGTAAATGAGGTTTTTTAATTTAATTTTTAAAAGATTTTACTTATTTATTCATGAGAGACACAGAGAGAGGGGCAGAGACATAGGCAGAGGGAGAAGCAGGCTCCCTGTGGGGAGCCCGATGTGGGACTCTATCCCAGGATCCCAGGATCATGACCTGAGCTGAAGGCAGACACTCAACACTCAACCACTGAGCCACCCAGGCATCCCAATAAAAGAGTTTTTAAACACCTTTATTCTTGGTTGTGCTAAAGGAGAGGAAAAGGTCTTGCCTTTTACTCTGTGTTACTCTGACTGGTGAAAGAACTGATTCCTGGAAGAAAGGAAATCACAGAGCACCTCTTGTTGAAAAAGTACATAGACTGCCTCACGATCTCTGCATTATCAGCAGACAGAGCTGGCCCTCATTAGTGGTCTGTCATAGACGATCAGATGGTACCATTACCCCAGATTGCTGGAACAGAGCTTGGAGACCATGTCATTCATTTACCTCATAGCCTAGCTTATAAGGAACTTTTGGAAAGTGAAACCCCCTGCAGCATCCATCATTACACCAGGGTTCCAGTGTGGTTCCTGGATGCCATTAAAAGGATTATTAAATTCTGTCTTCTTTGGGGCACCTGGGTGGCTCAGTCGGTTAAGCATCTGCCTTCAGCTCAGGTCTTGACCTCAGAGTCCTGGGATGGAGCCACAAGTAGGACTCCCTGCTCAGCGGGAAGTCTGCTTCTCCTTCTCTCTCTGCCCCTCCCCCTGCTTGTGCTCTCGCTCTCGCACTCTCAAATAAATAAATAAATAAATAAATAAATAAATATTAAAAATCTTTTAAAAAATTATGTCTTCTTTATGTATACAAAAAAAATCATTTGGTTTGTCCAATTTCGAAGGACTTTAAATTTCAAATTTGCTCAAGTTACTATTTTGATTTCCAGGGCAGCGCCAGGCAGTCATATTTTGGCCATGATTTTTCACATTGTTATGGTTCTGAGAATGTTAGTTGGCCATAGCAACCAACCCCCTTCCTTCTTTCCGTTGCTTAGTGTCTTTCTCTTGATCCTATCAAGGGGTTACATATATCTTGAAACATAATCAAGAATATCATCCAAAACTGGGAAGGAAACATGGTCTGGGACAAAGGTAGGCTTCTATTTTCTTCCTAATCTGTCTCGGTGATGCCTCAAATAGTGACTACCTTTCATTCTATGGAACAGCTGGAAGCTACTATCATCAGGGGCCAATCTATCATGTCTCCTTTTCTGGCTTATTCATGGTCATCTTTGACATTTTTTTCTCCTGGGAGCATTCCCCTGAATGTACTCACCCTGAAATATAGGATAATACTCCGCCATATCTTTCGCCAGACTTTGGAAAATTATCTCAATGTTCCCAGTCCTGAAAGTCAAAGAAATGAAGTAAAAGGAAAGCCAAGAATTCAATCAGCATCTTGCTCTGCTCCTGAGGTTTACGTCAACCCTAGCTGATACTGACTTTGGAGGGAAGCATGAGGAATGTTAACTATAGAACAAGTGCCTTGTTTGCTCACACATATAGTTATGCGCAAGATCATTCTGATGTCTAAAACTATACATAGGCAAATAGACTGAAATATAAAAGTATATTCTGAAGAAAGTTTGAATAGTGGGTGTCCCACTACCCCTTTCTGTTTGCCTCCCTCCCCCTAAAAAGGCTCTACTTTCAATGTAATAGTCTTGAACTTAATTTTTTCTATCATATCTAGAGATCCTTTTATGTCAAATTACATAGTGTCAACCATAGAGGAGACAGACTTACTGTAAAACTGCATGTGCTCAGGTTGTTATTAATTTAGCCCCAAATTTCAATTTCAGACAGCCCGAGGCTGGCCTCCCTAGTTACCAATGCTCTCATCATCTAAAATTCCTTTGCACCCCCTATAACCTTTGGCTACCTCATTACCCTCTCTTGCATAAATATGCCTATTGAGTAAATGAGTTGTAAAGAAAATGGAGCAGAGCAATGCATGAGACAGCATGGAGGGGGTTCTCTACTCTGTCACCCCCAACTTGGTGACAAACTGGTCAGCATAACGTGAGTGCCAAGATAATTAGTGGGAATGTTCTTTATGGCTGTGTAATTTCCAGCACATCTTAAAAAAAATTCTCCACCTGACACTGTGTTCCAAGGTTACTTTTTTTAATGAGCTGGTATGCGTGAAATACTAATTCTGACACAAAAAACAGAACCACTGCTGACGAGGAAGCCGAATGTGGTTTTTCAAATCTTATTTTTATATTTTTAACTCTTAGTTTTTATACACAGATTATGTGGTCTGAAGACATAAAGGATGCCACACTCCAAAAATACAAATTCAAAATGTTCAGACCAATTGAATGAGTTACATTTCATGGCTTCATCACAGCAGAATTTTATGCATCCACTGATTGGAAGTCTAAAAATCCTTTCCTTTTAGAAAACAACATCCTTTCACTATCCCGTAATTTCCACATTTATCTTTGCAAATATGTAGGAATACATTTATAAAAAATTAAAAAAAAGAAATGAGAGAGTCTCATCTACAGCTGATAGTTTGTCTTCTTTTCATGACCCAAGCAAAATATTCAGCCACACTGTTAATCACCAGAGGCAGCTGAAAGAAAACACTGGAAAAAAATGAAACTGTTTGGGTTCACTTATCTAATTCTGATAAGAATGTGTCACTTAGGAGGTCTTCTGGTTGTATGTCCAAGAGTGGAACAAACAATACACCTGTATTTATTATCTCCTTTAAGTGATTTAGTGATCCCAATCCTGGGATGATCCGTAGTTGAGCAATGACAGGGGGACTGTCCTTAGCATTCTGGTTGCTCATCATCATCTATGCAGTATCTTGATCGCATGGCAACTACCAAACTCCCACAATGAAGTCAAGGCAGGGAATAGGAATGTGGGAAAGCCTTATTCCTAGAAAAGGTCTGTCTTTTTTATACTAGAAGCAAAGCTCTCCCATCTTCCACACCTCACTTGATGTCTCATTGGCCAGAATTGGAACTTGAGTCCACTTCTAAAACAATAAAGGGAATGGGATTGCCACATCTAGTAACTCATCCCTGGGACTAGGAACAGGTCCAACTTCCACTGGGATGGAGGATCATTTTCTACCTTAAAATCAGGGGTCTGTTAGCAGAAAATAAGAGGTCACTCTTGGGTAAGCAATTAATTGTGTCAGCCACACAGAGAGGACACTGTGTCTCCAGCCACTTGGATTATTAAGGTATTTCTTTCATTAATAACTTATTTGCCTCTATGTGCCTTCCTCCACTAACTTCAGCTCACAGCTCAGTCCTGGCAGACCTTGGGGCTTCAGGTCAAGAATGAGATCCTCATTCTCAAGTATAGCGTAATTTCCAGTACCTAAATTATGACATGAACTATCTTCTCAGAACATAAAGAAATATTCTCCAAAACAGCATCAATAGAGCAACCAGGAAATGATACTTGAGATCATACAGCCTGGTTAGTTTTTAAGTTTTTCATAAGCATTATTCCACTTTACCATTCAAAGGAAGAAATTGCAATTTAGGCAAGACCTAGATGAAATTCAGGGGAGGAAGCTGGCTTGCTCCTTCAAGGTTACATAGCTATTTGGTTACATAGGAAATGCTTAACCAGCGATCATCTGACCCAAATATAGAGCCTTTCTTCTGCTACTCTGAGGCTGCTCCACCTGCATCCACTGCCATAACTCTAGCCTGCTGGAGCTGTCACTCCCAGCCATTTTGCTGGTTCCACAAGGATGGCATCTTAATATAATCCTTTCAGTGTCACCTGAGTGGCTCAGTCATTTAAGTGTTCAACTGCTGAGTTTAGCTCAGGTCATGATCTCAGGGTCATAAGATCGAGCCCCGTGTCAGGCTGTGGGCTAGGCATGGAGCCTGCTTAAGATTCTCTCTCCCTCTACCTCTCCCCACTGCCCCCCCATCTTACACTCTCTCTCTAAAAATACAAATAAATAAATAAATTCATTTCTGTTATCTTTCATATAGCTTCATCTTTTAGACAATGAGGTACAGTTAGAGCTAAATTTACTCAACCAAAGTTAGAGTAAGTGTCAGCAGGGGGTTTAAGAGCCAAGCCCATATCATTCCAAATTCTACACTCTTTCCAACATATGGCTTCTAGACCACTTTCTGCCCCAAACAAGGAGAAAAGGTGGCAGAGAGGAAATGGAACTCAGAATGCTACCTTTTGTCTCCTAACCTCAACGTAAATTCTCAAAAAGCAGCTAATCCCCCCACTCCCCCCAGCCTACCATCTCGAGGTTGGGAGATTGGACGAATGGCAGTTGGGAAGTTCACAGCAAACAGGGTGACCCTGCAACTTATTGTTCTAAGTGGAATATTTTTGAAAGTGGAAGAAGGCCCTTTTGAAAATTTCATCAGGATAACAGGTGTAAACAAGGATTGTCCTAGGAAAATTAGGACATATGGTTGCCTGAACTATAAAGTATAAAAACAAAAGCTTGCAGGAAACAAACCCTTTGGGGAGTAAAATCAAGTAATATCCAATTTAAGATTCTGGCATCAATGTTCACTTTCTATGCTCCAATTCTATCTCTAAGAAACTATTTCCACTACTGCTCCATGTACAAAGTGCATCTGAATTGCTTTTACAAAGTGTAACTCCCCTTATAAGATTTAAGTCAGGGATGCTTTGGCTTTTTTGTTCCAGCAAATCTTGTTTATCTGCCTCTCCCGTCTCCCCAGCCTCATTCTCAGGCCAAGCTTTTAGGGAGGGAAGGTTCCAGGAGAGCCATATGATGAAAAGAGTTTTATCCGCTAAAACTGCGGGGAGCAGTGCACCATGGATCCGAAAGAGATTTTAAGAGTTCTGTTTGTGCTGGTTTTCCTTCAGTGCCCTCTAGGGAAAACTCTCTGGGAAGAAAATTGGCACTTGAGCCCGACAGGATAGTGGGAAGATCTTTGTTCAACTTTATAGACTGTGTTGAACTATTTGGGGGCTTTAAGGCAATCCAGCTGGAAGGAAGCTAGCCAGGAGCCCCTATCAGTAAATGCAGGTGTGATTCAAGAAAGACTGTAAAATTTGGGGTTTTTCTGGGGGGGGGGTTAGTTTGTGTTTTTTTCCCCCCATTTTTTGCTGATTGTGTGAGGTAAAAGCTTTGGGCCTTCTGCCTGCTGGGAAAATGAGGAAAGGTTGGAGGGAATGCTCTTCCACTTAGTCTGACTTCTGGAACAAGTACCCGTGCTGCCGAAGGCAACTCTGAGTCGACTGACCATCCAGGATGGGAATTACTCGAGGACAGGTGCATGCCACAAAGGCAGAGGGATGATTGTCCTGTCCGGTCACGTTCACTAGTTTCGCAACTGCCGTGGCATCTTGTACTCACGCCAGCCCTGGCCGCAGGACGTGTTAATCACAGGGGTCCAGACCCTTCCATTCTGCAGCAGAGATAGAAAAACACGCTTAGGCTCTGCCCAAGCTGGCCTTTCGCTCCATCTGCTGCTTCCCTGCTACTCAGCCCCTGATTGATGAGAGAAGGTGGCTGGAGGGAGGAGGGAGGCAGCAGGGAGGGCTTCAGGTGCTCCAAATTAGGGATAATTCAGCATATTAGCCTAATGAAGTCAAAAAGTTAATTTGTAGCTGCCAGCTGTTGAAAGGAAAGTTATAAAGCTCCACAGCCCCACGCAGCCCAGGAGGGGGGACGCCGAGGCTGAGCGAGAAGCGCAGGGGGCTTTGAATAAACACAATCAAGAGTGTTTAGCGGAGAAAAGCGTGGCAGTGGCAGTGGCCGGGTGGCCTCATGGAAGAAGATATAATGGGAAAAATGGTGGGAGGTGGCCAGGGCTCCAGTGGGTAGAGAAAGGAATATTTCTTTGCTCTGGCACTGGATCTAATCCCTGGTTTACAGTGCACTGATGTCAGTTGGTGCCAGGCCTAGAGCCTCCTGTTACTACAGGAATCACGGTGAGTGTCATTTCTAGGTTTCCAGCCTCCCCTGGTAATTTATATTCAGCTCCCTCATCCTCCTGTTTTGTTTTATTTTGTTTTAAATCCACAAACTAGACACTTTTTTAACAATGGTTCATCCCCTGCACCAATCCAGGGAGTGTGTGTTCTAGGACAAAAGCAAACTTTCAGTTGTCTTGCAGGAAGGAGAGCAGGTTCTTTCTTCTAGCTCAGTATAAGGTCCTGGTTGCTATGTGTTTCCCTATGTGCTCTTCAACTTCTCATGGCCCATCTATGTGCGGATCTTACTGGGCTTCCAAGTATACTCCGCTTGAGATAATTATCCTCCTAACTTGGACCTTAGAGAAAATGCAAGTTGTCGGGGCAGGTATTAGGTACATACTAGGATCAAAAAAACATACAGGTGAATAAATAAAAATAAAAGATTGCTTTATCTGTAAATACTTGTTTTAAATCCATAGAACTACTCTCAACAATTTCTCCTGCCAAGTATTTGGTAGATATTGGTATTATAGGATGTCTCACACTATATGAAGTTCATGTCTCTACAAACGTTCTTCTCCAGTAAACTGACTGTTCCATGGCATTCAGGAAGAAACAATAGGTCTGAAGAAATATCTACCAAATGAATGAAAAGCTACTCTTTGATGGAAGCCATCAAAATCAACCCCAGTTCTTGCTTTTATTGTGATCAGATATAGAAAGCTGTTCACACACTTAACCAGCCACAGAAAGTATTGTTTGTTTGTTTGTTTGTTTTTCAAAGATTTTATTTATTTGAGAGAGAAAGAGCATGACCAGAGGACAGGGGCAGAGTGAGAAGCTCACTCCCTGCTGAGCAAGGAGCCCGAGGCCAGGCTCAGTCCCAGGACCCGGAGATCATGACCTGAGCTGAAGACAGCTGCCTAACAGACTGAGCCACCCAGGTGCCCCAAAAAGGTTTTTTTACTACCTTGTATTCTCCTCTGCCCTGAACACTACTCCTTCAGTGCATTGCAACTATAATTCAGATGAATATTTAACTGGCCTGCTGTCTCTGGGCTGAGTTTGAGTTTTAATCTTAGAAAAGAAAACTGCTTCTTTTAGATCAGGGACTGGTCATATGTGAAAAGATTATCCCCTTGCTCGTTGGAAAATTATGTAATGTTGTGGTTGTAAAACTGGGTCTTAATATCTGGCTGGTGATTAAGTCTATAATCACCCACTCAGTGCAGTGATTTAGGAACTCAGCAAATGAACTGTTGAGGCTTTTCCCCGGGGCTAGAGACTCCACCAGCTGCGCTGTTTGTGAGGGCAACTGAGAGTTTCCGAACAACGTGATCCGGCCACACGGTGGCACGTCGCAATTCACAAAGTCCTCACCACATCTCTGGGACGATGATTTTTTTTTTCTCATGTGAGCAGTGAGAATGAGCACCATCTCACAAGGAGAGTGAAGTGCAGACAGGTTAAGTAAACTACCCAAGTTTGCATAGCGTGTAAGTCATGAAGCTCAGAACCACGGAAAAACCCATTATGTCTATGTTTTTCAATCTGCCGTGTAGGACTCCTGCTCCCTCTGGCCAGTGAGATCTTGAAGACCATGTGTTAATTTTGTGCTTAGAGTGAGCACCTCCATGAAAAATATAAGCAGCTTGAATCATCACTTTGACCATCTTTTAACCTAACATACCCATGTAGTGACCAGGTCACCTAAAAGTCCGAGTTTGTGTTTATGAGCATGTTTCTTCCATGTGATAACCAAGTATTGTCAGGGAGCACCTTACAAATCAGTGTTTCACAGTGATTTTAAGTAGGGAAAAGGAGTACAAAAACCAAACCCCTCAAGCCCTGCAACTTCAGACAATGAAAGCTGTCCTGAAGCTGACGGGGCCCCTGGCAGGCAGATGGCCCACCGACATCCCGCAAAGAAGCCCATTTCTATGTGGATCTGTACAGGAGCAGGAAGGCTGCACTGAACACAATTTCTATTCCTAATCCTGGTGAAAATCGACCGTTTGAAAGCAGACTTCAATAATGCAGCAATGCAAAGATTACCAGTATCTTTAATTGAATAAAACAACTTTAGAGAATGAAACTTCAT
Source organism: Vulpes lagopus (assembly GCF_018345385.1). Taxonomy (NCBI): domain Eukaryota; kingdom Metazoa; phylum Chordata; class Mammalia; order Carnivora; family Canidae; genus Vulpes; species Vulpes lagopus. The sequence continues at coordinate 30,373,243 of NC_054827.1, read as the reverse complement.
TAAAATTTGCTATCATGAATTGATTGGTGGCAATTTTGATTAAGTATGTGGCCTGATTAACTTGAACTAGCCAATGATGCCTTAAAGGTATTAATACTCATTTGTAAAACACAATCACAAATTAACATTTTCTGTATTATTGAAGTAAAGATACCAAGAGAAATTAAATATAGGCCCAAACTGGAGGCTATATCATTCAATCGTTAAACTAAACATTAGTAATTTAATTTCATCAAAATAGCGCCATGCATCATATTAAATTAATGTTATTAATTTGGATTTTATTGATTTTTACAGTGTTTTTATATTTAATTTATAAACTTGCTTTGGTTTTACTTGAGAACTGTAAACATAGGACACGTGGAGATATAGGTTAGTAGATATTAAGTAACATTTTCATAAAATAACTGGTCTTTACTCAGGGTTTACAATAACTATATTTTGACTTTAAAATGATTCAAAATGCTCAAGTTTGGGAGCAATTACACTACTTTCCTCAGGAAGAAAAAACAAACATTGAAATCTCAACTTGAGAGTAAAGCAAACTGGGTAAAATATTATATGCCAGGTTAATATCCTGGTTGGAGATGCTGCATATTTTTATCTATTTGCTTTTTTAAAGATTTTATTTATTTGAGAAAGAGAGAGAGGGAGAGAAAGTGAAAAAGAGAGAGCATCAGTGAGGGAGGGATAGAGGCAGAGGGAAAAGCAGGCTTTCTGCTGAGCAGGGAGCCCAACATGGGGTTGGATTCCAGGACCCCAGTATCATGATCTGAGCAGAAGGCAGACACTCAACTGACTGAGTCACCCAGGCACCCCTATTTATTTACTTTTAAATAGGTTCAATGACTAAAAATAGTATTTATCATGCTGACCTGTTTCTGCTAAATAATTACATATATATATATACTTATACATGTGTATATGTTCGATATACACACATGTATATATAATCCTATATATATACATATATATACACACATATATATACAGATGCCTAAAGAGATGCATATAAGGATGATTATCAAAATACTAATAGCAGTATCTCAGGTGGTGATATTTTAATATCTCTTATTTTTCTTTTCATATTTTGTGTGTTGTTCATTTCTTTCTCAAGGAGCATAATTGGAATTGGGAGGGCAGGGGAGAGCCATTTTCATTGTGGAAAAATTAAGCCAAAAAGTGAAATACAAAAATAGCACCTATGTTACATTTATTATTTTAAGATTATATGTGCAGGGGCACCTGGATGGCACAGCCAGTTAAGTATCAGCCTTCAGCTCAGGTCATGATCCCGGGGTCCAGGGATCGATCCCTATGTCGGGCTCCCTGCTCAGTGGGGAGTCTGCTTCTCCCTCTCTCTCTGCCCTTCCTCAAACCCTGTTTGTGCTCTCCTTTGTGCTCTCTTTCTCTCAAAAAAATAAATAAAATCTTTTAAAAAATTGTATCTGCAGATGAACAACAGTTGGAAAGGAACATTGGATATTGAAATCAATATTGAGAGGCTTAGTAGGTGAGAATACTGTTTGATTTCCTTAAGCAAAGGTTTCTGTTAAAGTTTCTGTGCAATTATCAAGACAAACACTGATTTCAAGGGCTCTCAGAGGACGAAGAAAACAACCAAGGAAGGAGGGAGGAAAGCAATAACAGAAAAATGAAACAGGACCTGGAATCCAGACCAGGTTTCCCAATCTATTGAATTCCTTATTTATTAAAAGTGATTTTAATAATTCTTTAAATAAGTATGTATTAAATGCCTATGCCGTTGTAGATGTCAAGATATTGAAATCCCTATCCTCATGGAGCTTAATTGTAATGGGAAGAGAGATAATCAGTTGCACAGTATGTTAGAACCTGGTGAATGTTCCATAAAATAAAATAAAGCTGGGAAAGCCATCGAGAATGGAGGCCACTCAAATGTTAAATGAGGTCCTCATTGTTTTTGAGCAAAAGCAAAGGAGTCAGCCAAGTGGTAGGGACGAAGCCCTGTGGATATTTGGGAGAACATGTCTGGTGGGAGGAGTAGCCAGTGCAAGGGCCCTGAGGCAGGAGTGAGCCTGATTTGTTCTAGTACCAGGAAGAAAACCAATGAGTCAGGAGTGGAGTGAGGGGGCAGTAGAGAGAAATGAAGTGAGCCACTCTGGGTGATAGAAGGCAAATTGTGTGGAGCCTATGGACCACCATAAGGACTCTGGCATTTACACTGAGAAAAATGCAGAGCCATGAAGTTTGAGCAGATGAGTGACATGACCTGATGCTACCAGTCCTAGCAGGATCATTCTAGCTGCTGTGTTAAAAACAGACTGGTAAGGGAGGTAGGGTGGGCACAGAGCTATTGCTATAATATAAGTGTATCAATCAGGATCCCAGATGAAACAGTGATACACTAAAGTGGATAATTTGAAGAACAGTTTAGCAAAAGGACTGTTACAAAACAACGGGCAGGATGTCAGGAAACCGTACAAAATGGAGCATTTACTCTTCCTACCCCTAGGCATGAAGAGGTGAGGGAGAAAGTTGTCACAAAAACCCAGAGACAAAGAAGACTGGTGGAATGGGCTGTTTGAGGGATGGAGCCAGGCTGCCATGACCCTGCAGATGCCAGTGGACTATGTGTGCCAGCATCCACTCTCCCTCTCATTCCTTGCTAATGTTCCCCAACTGGCCAAACTCCGTGGAATCCACAGGGCAAGGGAGACCCCAATATAGTGCAAGTGTTGGCCCATAGGCCAAATGCAGCTCAGCATCTGTTTTTGTAAAGAAAGTTTAATTGGAACAGAGCCATGCGCATTCATTTTCTGATTATCTACAGTGGTTTTCACACCACAGCAGCATTGAGTATCTGCAACAGAGACCATTTGGACTATAAAGCCTTAAATATTTACTGTCTAGCCCCTCACAGAAAAGGTTTGTTGATCTCTAATTGCCCACACCAGTTTGCCTCTGGGGACTGAGCCACCAAGTGTGGTAGGCAGCGGCTCAGAGGAGGGGAAGGGAAGCTCGCTAGGGCCTTGGGCATGAGGTAATGATGGTTGAGATGTGTTTTATGTCCCAGTATATGGTCTATCTTGGTAAATGTTTCAGGGGCAATTGAAAGGCATGTGCAGTTTTCTGTTGTTCAGCGAAGTATTCTATAAACGTCAACTATGTCAAGCTGATTGCTAGCTGAGGAGATAGTGAGGAGTGACTGTATTCTGGAATGATATTGAAGTTAGGCTCCGAAGGATTACAAATGAGTTAGATCTGGAGTTTAAGAGAGAGTGAAGAGTCCTGGGTGCCTCCAAGGATGTCACCCTGAGGAATGGAGGAAAGCTGATGAAGGGATGGAGAAGAAGAAGGCAGTTTTAGGGGCACCTGGGTGACTCAGTTAAGTGTCTGCCTTGGGCTCAGGTCATGATCTTGGGGTCCTAGGATGGAGCCCCACATCGGGCTTCCAGCTCAGCGGGGATTCTGCTTCTCCCTATCCCTCTGCCCCTCCCCCTGCTCAAGCTTGCTCTTACTCAAGTAAATGAATAAAATCTTTTTTAAAAATGCAGTTTGAGACATGTTAAATTTTAGATGCCCATTAGACATCCCAGAAAAGGTATCAGGTAGAGAGTCTGATACTTAGGTCTGGACTTCAGGAGGCAGGTGTGTATTGGAAAAATAAATGGAAGAGTCATCAGCATATAGACATCGGAAGTCCAAGACTCCATGAGACCACTAAGGGAGTGAGAGTAGACAGAGGAGAGGAAAGGTTGAAGTACTGTACTCTGGGTCATTTTAAATGTTTCACACGTAATGAATCCTCACAATAATCTCCTGATGTAACTCAATGATTATTTCTACTTATGGATAAGAAAACCAATGCTCAGAAGACAACCTAGTCAAGTGTCACAGTGCTATGAGTACCCAGATCAGGATTTGAACTTCACTCTGAACTTCAGAGCCATGCTTTTAATATTCCAAAGCAAGCCTTCCCACACCATTGTCCCAAAAGTTTCTCCATGTCACAACCTGAGGCAGGAGCCTCAGTGCCTGCCACCCCCCAACTCTTAGTCCTTACATTCTTGCTGGTTCTCTAAGGCTTTGTTCTTCTCCAAGGTATACCTTCTGTGAATGTCTACAGGCTATTAACAGAGGAACTGAGAGAATGAAAGGAATCTGAGTTAACTAAAAGAAATAAAAATATTTGGAGATAAGGAAACAAATATTTGGCTAATATAGGATGCGATCCTATATTAAAGTAGTATTTGCTATAATATAGTAGTAGTAATGCTAATTTTTGTAATCTAACTTAAAACATCTGTGAAGAATAGTTTCAAATATGTTTCATGGTTTTTGGATGGGTGAGTAGTCTCTTAATGAAGCTGATTCAAAGGCAAAATTAACTTTCATGTAAATGCATGTATGTGTATGTATATTTATGTACATAATGTGTATACAAACATGCACATAAATGTGTAAATACATACACTGTACTCCACCCTGAAAGGCACTGAAGAATGATGACAACCCTCTGTTACACATCAATATGTAAGATCTAAATGGTTGAACTGGTAAGTTTTTTAAGTTGTGACATCATAGTTGTTTTTAGCACTGAACACTTTTGAGGTTTTTCTACTATTTAAGCTAAAAGTATGAGACTCCTCCGTGACAACAGGGTGTGAGGCCAAGTATCTCACATTGATAAACTGACAAACTGAGAAAACCAAAAGGACTTTTGTTCAAAAGTACTTAAACCACATGACATCCAATATCTAGTTTTACTGTAGGTGCGTGAAAACACAATGTCGAAACAGGACGTTGTCAATCAGGACCTCATAAAGCCCCAGTGTGGCTCTGAACAGAACTTTGAGCTTCCTTAAAGATGCCTACACAAATACCTAAGAAAGCCATTTTGCGTTCATCAATTTGGACGAACTTCTTCATTCACCTTCATAGTAACAGTTTAAATTTAAAGCTACTTTTAATGAAATCCCAATTGAAAAAACCAAACATGAAGCTCAAATGAACAGTGAAAATTTTATAGCATTTCAAAGGATCCTGTGTCATACTAAACACCAAATCCCACCATTACTTACGTTACTGCCCCATCGAATCCATTTACACACAAGGTTTATAATTGATTTAATACATGTAAATATGGTTTGCTAACACTGGAAAAGTTGGCCAGTCTCACACTGTATTAGAATTTCTACAGGAAAACCATGTTGACTGAGAGCTCCTCTGGCAGGAATGTAAATTGCTGTGTTAAGGGGTTCCTCTCTTGTCACTCTGCACCGGTGTCCTCTCTATCAGTATGAACCTGATGCAGTAAAAGGAAGTCAGCCAGTCAAACTCTGCTAGCTCCACTACAAAGATATATGAAGACTTCCACCTCCTGGTCATCAATTCTCACTCACCAAGCCTGTACGACACAATCCTCAGGTCTCCCTCCCAGAACCCAGGTGGGAAGAAATGATGGTGGTGCCCTCACCTGTGCCCCACCAGCCGGGCTGCGTGGGGAGAAGTCAGCAGAACTGCTCCAGGTCCAGCTGCTTGGCCTGGTGTGGAAAAATGTTGAATAATCAAATTGCCCATTTCTGCTCAATTGCTCTAATTTATTATCCCAGGCATTCGGAATGCTAATGAAAACTACCTATCATGCTAGGCCGTGTCACTCTACTTTATGATCTTATTAAAATCTCAGCGTTTCTTAGCCCAGTGACAATGAGTAGAGAGTGGGACACCTGTCCTCCTGCCTCCAGTGTGGTTCATACACCCGCCCTGTCACTGCTAACGGCTGAATGATTTAGGCCAAATGAGCAGCCTTGGAGTGATATTTTTATACCTGTGACAGGATTATATAACTTAGAGAAAGGCCATTAGCGAATACAAAGGAATAAGCAGGAGGAGGAAGCAGGTGACAAATGGGCAAGTAAATCTTTGGATTTGACTCTTCATAATAAAATGCCCTTCACATTTAAATTTAATGAGCTGGTTATCTCACCAAAAGGAAAGGGGGATCTGTCACCTAAGCTCCTTGGCTTTCCTCAAGATGGACCCAATTATGAGGGAGAAACGCAGTAACCACAGATGCCAGGCTTTTGCCAGGGCACAGTGGCATTGTCACTGGAAAGCAGCCCTGGGGGGATAGTTAGCAGCCCTCGGATCTTCCTGCCTAGGACTGGGAAGAGAATCCAGGAGTTCATGGGCATGACCCAAATATAAGATAAGGCTAATGAATTTTGCTAACTATTTAGGCTTTTAGCAGATTTGTTGGTTCTCTTAGCCACTTTATCAAAATGTAAAGAACACAATTCTGTTAGCACCATATGGTGGGAACTATTGGACAGGGTGGCCTAAAGCCATATCTTTGAGGGGTTGGGAGGTGCTGGGTAGAGCCAAACCATGTTTCTCCATCCCAATATTTTATTCTCATAATAACTATGTAAACCATACCACATGGAAGCATCCAGAGAAAAAGTATCACTACCATTTTCTATTCAAGAAATACATTCATTTGCTTTCCTCTTGGACATGATTCATAAGAGAAAAATACTCAATATTTATGTGCATATATTATCATTTCTCAGAGTTCTTTGAGTTTTTGTTGTAAAGCAAACATTAGCCTTTGTTTTAGATGATGCTCATATATAAAGCTGTGCCATTTTTATTATACACAATACACATGTAATGCACACAAAAAATAAATTTACATGCATATGTAGCCACAAAAAATTCCTTAATGCCTACCAAGCTCCCCATCTTATGGGTCCTAAGTCAGATTCCTATAGTCTGAAATCCATAATATTGATAATCTTCTGATGAATAGCAAGAGTTCATTGTATTTCTCCAGATATTCAAAGAAAGTAATAAATAGGACGTGGACATTTGTTTTTTTTTTAAGATTTTATTTATTTATTCATGAGAGACAGAGAGAGAGAGGCAGAGACACAGGCAGAGGGAGAAGCAGGCTCCATGCAGGGAGCCCGACGTGGGACTCAATCGCGGGTCTCCAGGATCACGCCCTAGGTCGAAGGCGGCACTAAAGCGCTGAGCCACCCGAGCTGCCCCTGACATGGACATTTGTTTTACATTTATTTGGGCCCTGGATGCAGCCTCTCTTGCTAGCCCGGTATCTTCTAGCCCAGTTGATACCACTTACACCTGCTCAAAATAGATTGTGCTAATCTTACTTTTTATTCCCCACCCCCACCTCTGCCACACATATACCCCACATTCCCAAGTCCCAGGGTTTCTCTATTCACCTCTTTGAAATTCCTACTTCTTACCTCCAGATGTCTGATGTGCATATCTCTCTCTCTCTCTGTTGCTTACAAGGAAATTCCTTCTCCTTTATCTTTAGAATCATAATTTTTACTGAGGAGGTGGTGGGATGGTTATAGCAGTGAGACATGTCCCAACACAGGTTCTTGCCGTCACGTCCAAAGAATGAAGCGATCAAAGTTTACCACCCAGACTTCTCCTCCAAAGGGAGCTGTGTTCTCTGCAGGGGACTGAATTGTGATGCATTCAAACATAGCCTCAATGTACATAGAAATATTCTTCTTTCCACCTTCTGCTCTATTACTGGGCCAGGCTCCTTCCTTCTTTATGTTGTTATTTTTTCCCTCCCTGCAGTCTGGTTTCTGTCAGGCTCTATTCAAGTCCTCATAAATATCTATAGTGCTCTGAATCCCCAGGGTTAATGTTCTTACCCAGTGGCTGCCTCCATTCCAGACACATCATGTAACGTGACTATTCTTAGGGGTGAGGATTAATGAAAAATTTTCTTAACCTCACATCCTTGCATATGCTAGACTGGGCTGCATTAGTTGGAGTACTACTAGATGGGAGAAGGATTAAAAGAAAAGCAAGTGAAAGAAAGTAAGTAAATCTGGAAGTAGCTAGCCCTGACATTAACTGATTTATCTGGACATTTACTAAATGATATAGTAAAATCCAAGCTACACAAGGGGGAACAAATGTTAGCTGCATGTTCTTAAACCATAACTTAATGATCATGTCAATATTGCCCATGGAGATGTTGCATTCTCAAACTTGTCAAATTTAACCAAAAAAATGTGAATAAAGAAAATACTGGTTTCCTATTCTGTGTATCACCTGCAGCTCAAAATGTTTTATATGGCAGAAGGTATCTATGTGGATGCCAGGAAAACAAAACTGTTTCATATTAGATTCTTTCAGCTTTTTTTATTCTACTCACTCACTTCTGGAAATACATTGCCATAGAAGGAGAAAGACAGGATACAGCATGAATTCTTACTCAGCAGGACAAAATCAAGCTCTGTAGTCTATTTCAGCTCTCCTCTGGGTGGCTTTCTGTGTGTAATCATATGTGTGTGTGCACATATGCATGTGTGTATGCTAATAATCATTGCCATTCACCCGGGAAGAAAAATCTTCAAAGATAGACTAGAATAATAATTGTGACCTTTAAAGACAAGACTAATTTATTAGGCTTTCTAGGGGATGAGAGGCCATATATGTTACCGTCTCAAACCTAACACTCTTACCTTTGCTTGGTGCTTCAACAAGCTTAAAGAATCATATGGCAGAGGTGGGCAGAGTAAGTCTTTGAAGTAAGAAGAGCTTCTTTACTAATGCTGTCTGCCCCTTGTTTAGCCTTTCCATCCACGCCTCTCCCTTGGCCATAGAAAAAATATATGCATAATCTGATCACTACCATGTTGGTTATTTGATATGTTCTTCTGATAAGTGTGCACATTTTCACAGAAGGTCATCAGAATACCTAACAGAAGGAAGTAAAGTGTTGAAAGTAAAATCCAAAATATCAATAAAGACAATGGGGTAGATGTTTAAAGGGAAGTAAAGAGAGACATGCTGCCATTGCTCCAAATTCTACTATGTAGGCTATCATTTCCTTTGCCAACATTGTTATGCTACATGGGAAAAGTGGAACTTATCTACTCTAAGTTTAACTATATTGAGAGAAATTTTTCAGTTTGGGTAGAGAGCCTAGAGTTAAGTCATGGCATATATCCTAAAACTATATAAAAGAAAAAATTGAGGCAATTGTTAACTCTATGGAAAACAAATGTTATCAGAAGACAATGTGATATATGGCCCCACTTGGCTCAACTGTAAACACTGAATATTTATTTAATAAGTATGTTGGGAGGGTGGAGTGGTACAAGTTATGTGGAAGTTGTAGTGTAAGAGTTAAATCTTCATCTTTTATCAAGAAAATTTTAAAATGTCTAAAACCAAAAATTTAAGAGATAGCAATGCTATTTAGAAACATGGAAGTATAAAGAAGAAATTAAAGAGTTAATAGGATCTGCCTCTGCTGAATGAATGATAGGGAAAGGGTATACAGGGAGCTGCTAATTATTATTAATAAATATTGCAGATCATTTGACCTTTTCCAAGTAAGTATGTGTATTTTGAAAAAAAAAACTAAAATAAAATGTTTTCTAAAAACCTCAAGACAGGGAAATCAAGAGTTCCCATTTCACGGGACACTGGGGTGGCTCAGTGGGTTAGGCATCTGCTTTCATCTCAGGTCATGATCCCAGGTTCCTGGGATCGAGCTCTGAGTCGGACTCTCTGCTCAGCAGGGAGTCTGCTTCTCCCTCTCCCTCTGCTGCCTGCTCTGTCTACTTGAGCTTGCTCTTTCTCTCTGTCAAATAAATAAATGAAATCTTTAAAAAAAAAGAGTTCCCATGTCTAAATACACTATAGTTTCAGGAATCTAGATCAATGAAAGAAAAGGACTGTATTTCCTTGTCTGTCCCTCTTTAAGAATGAGGAAACTTCTCCCAATATTCTCCCAGCAGGGTCTCACATCATATCACAGTGTTTAGAACTGGTTAGATATCCATCCTTAAACCAATGCTGACAGAGAGAGAGAGAGAGAGAGAGAGAGAGAGAGAGAGAGAAACCATAAGTAACTTGGACTAATCAGAAATTGACCCTGAGTCACATGGAATGCAAGAACACCCAAACACAACAGGTGCTCTGTCAGTAATGAAAAATAAAATAGAGTTGGGTGGTCAACCAAAAGTGTCTGTTGTCACACAAAAGTTTTGATAAGACCTATCCTTCTTCATTGCTCTTTGCGTTTTGGTTTTGTTTTAAATCGGTGGAGGAAAACTAGAAGGCTGTAGGAGTAAAATACATTTGAGGCCTTATAAATGTGAGCATATCAGGATTTTGTGTTTATGGGCTTTAGACTTATACTCATGATGAAGGAAAAGTGTCATATACATAATACTAATACACTTACATCTGGAACTATGTGTTATTCACTTTTGTTTCAAAAAGTTTTTACAAAAGGATCTGCTTTTATTCCTATTTATGTAATGGTTCTCAGTATTAAAACAGTCACATGAATTTGACAACTAGTATTAGTTCACCAACTGCTTGAGGTATATAAAGAACATTTAAATCATATATCTGTGATATGTACCAAGAGGGGTCCTGACTCTTAAAACCACGCACTTCCAGATAATATTTTGCTAGAAACCTTATTTCCTAAGGGACTAGGCCTACCCAATATAGTTGTAAATGAAATGCATTCATGGCTTTGGGGCATCATATAATCCTAATCTATGCAGTATACAATTTCTGCAGGTGTGCTCAGTAGCCCATTTGAGCAACTCAAATACATTCAGTTAGTGTTAACTTGAAGGCATGCTTAACAGTTACTGATGCAAGGTATGATTTTGATAACAGGCTCAAGTTTCAGGGGCTCCAATCTCAGAAGATCAAGACATATCCCTGTAACTTGACTCCATAACTTAATAGCTATTGAATGAGTAAATTAGATACTCTAATCACCGGTTTTCTCATTTGTAAAATGAGAGAAGAAATAATAGTAATCCCAAATGTATAGAACTATTGTGAGGATCAAATTATATAATTAATGAATCATAACTTTTAGCACATAATTATCAAATAAATGCTTAACATTTATTATATTACTCTTACTTCATTGTTGCTTTCAAGATTAGGTGAAATCATCATATGGGGTGTTCAGTAAACTGCACAAAAACAGCAGCAGTACCACCACTGAACTACCTAGGGGGGCTTCATTTACAACTATTATGATATAAATGATGCAGCATGGAGTTGGGCAACCCAGAGGTCCCACATGGGAAAGTCCAACACCTGCTAGATATTTTTATTGGTATTAATAATGCCTGATCCTTCTTCTCAAAGGCCAAATAATGATTAGCCTCTATTCTTTATGCACAGAGTATTTGGGCTACACATTGCTATTAACTTCTTCAAGGAGGCTCTGATGTTTTTTCTAATTTTATTAAGATATAATAGACAAATAGCATTGTATAAGTTTAAAGTGTTCAATATAAGGATTATACATATATATATGTAACAGAATGATTACTATAAGTTTAGTAAACATCTGCATGTCGCACACATAGTTATAAATTTTTCTCGTCATTAGAACTTAAGAAAATGTGTTATATATTTAGAAAAATGTAAGATATATACACACACACACACACACATATATATATATATAAAGATATATACATATATTTAGAAAGATGTAATCCTACCATCTGAGACAATGTGGATGGATGGACCACGAAAGTCATTATTCTAAGTGAAACAAGTGAGATGGAAAAATACAAATATTGTTTGACCTCACTTATATGTAAAATCAAAAAAATTCAAACACAGAAACAGATATTAGAGTTGGGGTTGCCAGAGGTAGACTGCATGAATGAGGGATGGGAGAATTGGGTGAAGGTAGTCAAATGTACAGACTTTCAGTTATAAGATAAATAAAATTCTGGGGATTTAATTTACAACATGATGTTCATTTTAAATCAATTTCTTATTAGAATGGAGAGAAGGATCCATGAAAGAAATTGCTCCTGAGGCTGCTACTCTAGTGACAATTCAAGAGAAAGCTTCATAGGCTCCTGGCAGGCTAATATGGCACAACCTAGGCTTGTGGCACAACCTAGCATTGGCAGGCTTCTATGCCTCTGGGCTGATCCTGTGGCCCCAGGATCCCAATAAGCTCCTACAAAACTAAGGTCCACATGGTCACGTACAAAACCAGGACCCTGGACAGGCTCAGCATGAGCTTGGTTATCACGGGCCTATGATTTTTGACCTATCCCAACACCAGGCCCACCCCAACAGCACAACAACCCAACAGACCCAACCTCAACCTGGCTTTGAAAGCCCCAGGTTATAGACTTGACCTAAAGCCAGGCAGATCCCCCGGCCCCAGCTTCCAGGTAGACATCTATGAAGCCAGACTCCTTGCCCATCCCACTACTAGACCAGTTTCCTCATACCCAAACATCAGGTTCATCCAGTAGTCCCTGGTTTCTGATCAGTCCTTTAGAACCCAAGATCCAGATTCTAGACCCATCACAACAGCCTCAAGTGCCAGGCTTTCTCAGCTTTTGTCCCAGGTAACAAATCTGAATTTGTTTGGATAACAAATCATGAATTTCTGCTGAAGCTTGCCCACAGATACCACCAGGTAGCCCACACAGGACCTTTGGATGGGCTGACAGGTGAAGAGCCTTCCCCACCAAAGCCAGGCTGTAAGAACTGGAAAGGGTGTCTATTTCCTCAAATGCAAAGACACCAACTAAGGCCACAAGGATCATGAGAATGACACCACCAAAGGAAACTAATGAAATTCCCAAAACTTACATGACAAAAATGAAGAACTGTGAATCGTCTAAGGAAGAATTCAGGATAATTCTCTTAAAGAAATTCAGTGAAATACAAGAAAACACAAATGAACAATTAAAGGAAATTAGGAAAGATTACATGAACAAAAAGAAGTTCAACAAAGGAGTAGGAACTATTTGTAAAAATCCAGAAATCCTAGAGTTGAAGAGCACAATGAAAGAACTAGAGGATTCAAGAGACTCTTGATGTCAATTTTAAGTTCGAGTTCTATGTTGAGTGTAGAGATTACTTAAAAATAAAATATTTTTAAAAAAAGAAATTAAAAATAGAATTGCTGTCTGATTCAGCAATCCTACTCCTGGTTATATCCTAAGGAAATGAAATCACTATCTTGAAAAGATATGTGCATTCCTGTGTTCGCTACAGCATCATATATATGTGTTCATCATCAGATGGATGAATAAAGAAGACATGAAACATACATTATATGAAATATTAGGTAGCTATAAATAAGAAGGAAATCCTGCCATGTTGCCATCCTGCAACATGAAGGAACTTTGTGTTATGCTGAAGGAAATAAATCAGACAAAGACAAATATTGTGCATTCTCACTTATATGTAGACTCTAAAAAAGTTAAATTCATGGAAATGGTAGAATGGTAGTCACCAGGGGCTGGGTAGTAGGGAGGAATGGTAAGAGTACAAACTTCTGGTAATAGATTAGTAATTTTGAGGATCTAATTTAAAGCTCGGTAAATATAGTTAACAGCACTATATTATAGACTTGAAAGCTGTTAACAGAGTAAGTCAAATATTATTACCATGTGTATACATACAAAAACAATTATGTGAGAATATCAAGGTGTTCGTTAACATTATTGATAATCATTTCACAATATATATGTGTATCAAATCATCAAGTAGTATACCTTAAACTTATATAAGTTATATGTTAATATTATCTCAATAATGCTGAGGAAAAAGCAACAATGAACATTTATTGAAAAAAATTAGAGAATATTGAAAAGTATTAGGAAGCATATTAAAATTGCTAAAAGTCCCACTGCCCAGAGATGACACCATTAATGGTATTAGCAAATGGAGGAATTTTTATCTGGTCATTTAACTGTATGTATATTGTAAAACTGGCATATAATTTGTAAACTGCTTTTGCTTTATCCTTAATATCATCAATTTTTTTCAAGTCATCAAAGTCTCTGACAACATAGTTTAAGGAGAGAGAGAAAGAGAGAGTCGGTGGACCATATTGTCTGAACTTTAAATGGAGGACAGCCAAGAAAGTCACCTTATTGTACTCTACCTCATTCAGTATCAATATTAATAGTAAAAACAATGTGGGTAATGCCCTACTTATCAGGAAATCAGAATTCAGGCATCATCAACCATCTGTAACAGAAGAATGACATTTTTTTTTAGTAGAGAGGAATCCAAGCAGGATATACTGTGTAAATGATTCTGCTTTATGAGGTCTATAGGAACACTCCTTTCATTATCATATATTATATATACTGCATCCCTTTTAACAAACAAATTATCTTCTGTGTATATTATATAGCTGTGTTAATGTCTTCAATCCTCTCTTGAATGTCCCTTTCCTTTTTCGTTGTCTATTATGCCAATGACAATGGTGATACCAATAATGTATCTAAATGTTTTAATAGTTTCTGATACATGGTAGGCATTTCATAAAGTTTATTTTTTCCCCCATCATAGTACTTGCAGCTGTGTTCAGCATCCCATGTGTTCTCAGGTCACCTTTGAATATATTAATACTAAGTCCTTAAAACAGTCCATAGGCAAGGTGGAATTCATGGTAGTCCATTTATGCTGATGGACAAGTTGAGGCACTAGGAGTATTAGTAGATGTTACAAGATTATGGGGTACCTGGCTATGACAGGAATCCAAGTTCTTTGTCCTCTGCTACACAATCCTGCTTAGAACCACTGTGGTCTCTACATACAATGGAAGATCTAGAACAAGCTCAAACAAGTCACAGCCCTGACTTCAGCCTCAAATGATGTTGTTCAATTCTATGTTATTAAGAACATAATTCTGTTAGAAAGCTCTGCCTTTACATCATAGTTGTAATATGACCTTTACATTATACTCAGGGAGCACCAAGCAGGGAAAGACAACCATGGTGTGATTCCTGGGCCTAGTAATAGCAACCACTAACAGTTATGGAGCATTTGCTCCAGGCCTATCACATTCTCTTCTTCAGTCTTTAAATTAAATGAAACCTCGTTGAAGTATATCTTATGATTTTCTCCAAATTACAGAAGAGGAATACAGCTTTTGGAAAGGTTAAGTAGCTTGCCCAAGGTCAGACATCTAGTAAGTGGGATAGAATGGGAACTCAGATCCAGGTGTGTTCAATTCCAAAACTCAGGGTCTTGGAACACTAATTTTGCATTATCTCTTCCTAGTTCCATAAACAGCCTCCCCACTAAACATGTTATTGAGGTCTAAAATTCTCTGCTAGACTTTCTGAGCTTAGCCTTGATTCTCTGCTTGGTTGAGACACAGTTATCTAATCTGCATGGATTTGACTCTACAAAACCTAAAGAAAACACAGTTTGGATGCTTCCAGGTGACAAGAGCCACCTCCAACCTCTCTGGAATTTCAGTACTTCTTCACTTATATTAACTTTGCTCTAATCTAGTCCTGTTAAGTAGTTACTGAGACCAAATGGGAATCTGCTCACTTTCCTCCTTGTGATACTGTATTTTTTTAATGTAAATTTATTTTTTATTGGTGTTCAATTTGCCAACATATAAAATAACACCCAGTGCTCATCCCGTCAAGTGCCCCCCTCAATGCCCGTCACCCATTCACCCCCACCCCCCGCCCATCTCCGCTTCCACCCCCAACCCCCAGTTTGTTTCCCAGAGTTAGGAGTCTCTCATGTTCTGTCTCCCATTCTGATATTTCCCACTCATTTTTTCTCCTTTCCCCTTTATTCCCTTTCACTATTTTTTATATCTCCCAAATGAATGAGACCATATGTTTGTCCTTCTCCGACTGACTTATTTCACTCAGCATAATACCCTCCAGGTCCATCCACGTCGAAGCAAATGGTGGGTATTTGTCGTTTCTAATGGCTGAGTAATATTCCATTGTATACATAAACCACATCTTCTTTATGTGATACTGTATTTTATAATAAATATATATTTGGTCTTTGTCCCCCTTTCTGGCACAGAGCTCCTAAAGCCTTTGGAATTTCCAGTGATGAGAGGAGTCTTTTGTTAAGAAGGCCACCATTGGAAAGCAGCTGAGAATGGGGGCCAGTTGCCAGTGAAGCAAGCAGGTGATTATTAGTGAAGGGTTGGAACATTCAGTCCAATCCCTGACCTCTGGGGAGGGGGTGGAGCTGATAGTCAATGATTTAACCTGTTATGAGCATGTAAGGAAGTTTACATAACAACCGGATGGGGTTTAGAGAGCTTCCACCTTGATGCACATGTGGAGGCTGGGGGAGAGTGGCTTGCCTAGAGAAATCATGGAAGCTTACCCTATACATCTCTTCCATTTGGCTAGCTTTGGAAGAAATCAACAATCTAAAAAATAAAATGTTTCTCTGAAGTTCTGTGAGCTGTTGTAGTAAATAACTGAACCCAAGAAGGGGTCGTAAGAACCTTCTATCTATGCTGGTGGGTCAGAAGCCCAGGTGACAATTTCTGCTTGCAGCTGGGATCTAAAGAGGGGAGTTGCAGTCCTCTGGGATTGAGTCTTCAACCTCTGGGATCTGATGGTATCTCTAGATGATGTCAGAACTGAGTTAACTTGTAGGATACCCAGCTGGTCCTGGAGAACTGCTTGGTGGTGTGGGGAATAAATATATACATGGGAACTGGTGTCAAAACAGACTGTCTCTCCTTGTTAGGCATTTTGTGTATCTTGCATATTGCATATTTTGTGTATTATTTTGTATATTATCATCATTGGCTTAGTATTGGGTTCCTCTGACCCTCACTCTTGCTCAGATGGTTTTTATTGCTGGATTTTGCCTACTGTGTCACAGACTGTGTTAAATACTTTAGAAATACTTTGTTTCCCTGCTACCCCAGCTTCCTTCAGGCCTTCTAAATTTAATAATTAAAGCAATAATCAACATCCTATCATAAGAATTTCCAGGGAAAAGGAGCTCACATTTAAAGAACTCCAGTATACAATTTTCCCCTTAAGGTAGGAGTTCTAGCCTTAATCTTACTAACACTTAATATCTCTGGCTATTCCTTAAGCAGATGAAAAGACGTAAATAGGCCCCGAAGGGTCATCCTTCCATTAGATTATTAACTTTACCTGGGCAAAGACAGGGGCGAAGTCCTTACCCCGAGAGGCTATTGGAGGAACTGTGGAGTTGAGAGAGGGCAAAATAAAAGTTAGAACAACAGCAGACTCCAAACATGTCTTCCATACAGCCAGGATGTGCTCACTCAGTAAGGAAGAGAGATGGAGGCTTCCCTCCAAAGTCCTTTCTTTCCAGCCATCAGAGGAATTCCATGAAGCCATTTTTTATCACTTAACTAATTTTTGCAAATATCTTATAAAATTTTTTTTTCCAAATATCATAAAATTGGATGTGACAGAAGGGAGTGAGACTCTGAACCTCTATTATTTATAGTCCAGTATCAGATTAGTAGAAATCCATCTTTTCTCCTATTTAGCAGCAACCCATTCTTAACTAAGTATAGATGGCTTAAGTCACAGTATATAGGATCAAAGAACAAGTAGACTGAAATGCTTGAGAAGCAGATCTATCATTCTCCTCTTTACTCAGTTTGTCTGATTGATCTGATATTAGAACTGCCTGTGATTTATTTCTATTGGTCTCCATGATTTCCTCCAACTATCTGCAAAGTGAGCACTGGGAATTGGGGTAGTGTTCTATGGGGCTATTGGCCCCTGGCACAGTCTCAGAGATCTAGCTTCCGTAGAATAGTTCCCAAAAGGCCCTGAGGGAAGCAGTGGCACAGGTTCTTAATGGAAATACTTTGGCTGTAGAGAAATGAAACTCCCAACTTATGCTTAGTTTCTCCCTTTTTGTTTAAAATGAATGGCCAATCCCTTTGAAGTGCATTTATCACTTACTGATCCCCAACTTCCTACTAGATGAACCATTCAGTGATATATTCAAGAATACATTTGCAGTGAGCAATAATTTGACTAGAGAGATGACTTGAATATAAAAAAAAATCATTGTTGCAACAAGGGAAATTTAAAAGTAAGATATCACTGGCACATGCTTTTACCATATGCTAGGTGTTAGGTAACTAATATGGGCATAATGTCCCCCCCAAAACCCTGAAGGACTGGAAGGGAAATAAAGCCTGAATATAGAACAAATTGATAAAAAGTAAACATGATCCATTCAATTCTGAGCACTTCCTTATTGCTCCCCTCCCACCCACTGGCCCTAAACCCGATGTGATTGTTTCCAACCAGTTTCTAAAGTACAAATAATTCAAACCTCTTCCAGTTTCCAGCCCAAATCCCTACCCATTCCCCAAAGCTGAACTCAAGGCCACTTTCCCCATGAATCTTCTTGCTCCTAATTCCCTTGCTCTGAGCCCTGTGTCATAGACCTTTGCCATTAGTTTTGGTTATTTGTTATTCATAAGAGTTTCCAAATCTCTTCTTTACATGTCATGTATGCCAGTCAGGTCTCCCCAACTAGACTGCATACTTCTTGAGACCAGGAACTGTATCGTACATTTCCTTTGTATTCCATAAAGAACCTAGCACAATGGGGATCCCTGGGTGGTTCAGCGGTTTAGCACCTGCCTTCGGCCCAGGGCATGAGCCTGGAGCCCCGGGATGGAGTACTACATCAGGTTCCCTGCATGGAGCCTGCTTCCCCTTCTGCCCGTGTCTCTGCATTTCTCTCTCTGTGTCTCTCATGAATAAATAAATAAAATCTTAAAAAAAAACCTAGCACAATGGAAAGAATATAGTTGATTTTATTGAATCATCTAATGCCTGGTATAGCTCATGTTTCTTGATCACACTATCCTGAGCATTCACCTTCTAGGGTTTGAAGTATATGTGTGTTTGTTCATTTGTTTTTAATTCAGAACAAAGAGATGTTTGATGTATGATGAGATAGTTGGTTGTCTGTGTTTCTGGTAGGCAATTTATCTTTCTTGCTGCTACTGTAGCTCTGACCTGTCTCAGCTCTCACAGCCTGAAGTAATGTTACATCATTGATCTGACTTGGATTGAAACTTCTATGTGTCAGAAAAGGCATCTACTCATGACACATTTTCAATCAGGTTTAATGCACATAACAAACCCTAAGAACACCATGGAGGTTGAGGATAATTATAATTTTAATTGCATCTGTAGAAGGGTACTTGATATTGAAAGTGGTGGCAGAACTGTGTAAAACATAAAACCTCAGAAAAAGGACAATTACACAGGTACCCTGTGGCCTCCTGCTGGTTCCTGTTCCACTCAGTTGAGATTAAGTGTATTAACATGATTGGTAAAGTCTTTCCTTTCTTTTTTCTCCCCATTCTACAGTTGAAAGTGAACAAATATATGTTGAGGGTATTCCACTTCAATTAGGCACTTATTCTTTCCTTTTGTGGCAAATTGCCTTTGCCATGGAAGTCCTTTGTTTTTCTGAAAATGCCTCATTGTCTAGTTGTATATTCATTTGTTTCCCCCTTTCTTTATTACAGTAATATATATACATAAGCTTTAAAATGTTGAATGGTACTTCTAAGCTTATACTGAAAAATAGCAGTTTTCTTCTCTATCCTATTCACTCCTAATCCTTGCTCCCCTGAGGAAATCCCTTTCAATTTTTGGCTATTCTCTCATATTTACTTCTGTATTTGTAAATACTATTTCTACACTACTTTCCTGATTTTTTTAAAGCTTTATATGTTATCCATAGAATACTTACTAGGGAGGATGAGAATCTCATTCTATTAAATACTTAACACACTCACACACACACACACACAAGGATATGCACACACAACACAACCGCATTCACTCATAAACACCCTATTCTGTCAATATAGTTATTCTCTTCTTCTGATGAAGATACATCACACTTTTTGTTAGATTACTATTCTGAGTTTATATTACCAAGACCAGGAAATAGTTATTCGCAGCTGAACCATGTATGTAGTTCATCACAATTACATTTGCTTGTAAAATGTTAACTCCTTCCCGGTGGCCCTCTTTACCACATTTTAATTTTGCTTGGTGATTTCTTTATCATTTACAAATCTATCTCCAGAGCTCCTATCAGATTTGAAGACATCACCTGAAAATATTCAAACAACTCAGGCTTTCCGTTTTATTTTCTTGCTGGAGATCTTGCTCTGCAAGCCCAGATACTTCCTGTTCCCATGTTGATCAGTTCCCCTCTACAGCTGAATCTCAGCAATATCTCAGAACCTGCACCAACATCCTGGGAATCACTTTTGCTTCTCTTTTGTTTTGGAGCTCCCTTTTCTGGAATCCGAATTTTTCTCTTCTGAGTTTTTTCTCTGTTTTCATGTGCATATCTTCCCAGAGTTCCCTAAAAAAAGAAAATGTTGAGACTTTTCCTGTCTGAAAATACCTTTTTTCTATCCCCCTATATTAGTGATAGATTGGCTAGGTAGAGAATGCTGGATTGCAAATCATTTTCCTTACAATAGAGAAGACTGAAGATATCCTTCCTCATGTTCTTTTGTCTGTTTGACTCTGGAAACATTTAAGAACTTCTATTTGAGGTGTTGTGAAATTTCCAAGTAATATGACCTATTGTGGATCTTTTTTTTCCCTTCATTCACAAGAGTTCTTAATTTATGTCCTGCTCTGCCATTTGAATCTTGTTTTGTTTTGTTCTGGACAATTTCTTCTTAAGTGCTATTTTTTCTGGATTAGCTATTATTGAATACTAATTTCCAAGTTTAATTCCTTAATCTCATGTTTCTCATCTAATTTTTTTATCTTTTTCTAGGTTTGGGAGTTTTTCTCAATAAGTAAGTTGAAACTACAAATATTTCTATGGAATTATTTTAAATGTTGGTGTCCTAGTTTTAGTTCTCAGCTCTTTTTTGTTCTCTGATACTTTTTAAAAATAGAATTTTTCATGTATTATACTTATATGTCTTATCCCTCTAAGAATATTAATCATAGGTGTTTTTAAGTATTTCTGTCTTGTATTTTTAATTTGAGTCTCATCACTTCCTCTTATTTGTTTTTATTTTCCTCAGTTATTTTATTTTCTTTCGATTTTGGTAACCTTTTGGCTTCTTGAAGCTCTCCTCAAACGTCTGGTCATCGTTGGCATTATATTCATATTTTAGAATGATGTCCATACACAAACTCCAATTTAAAAACTCTGTGGATGAGTAAGGCTTGTCAAATGATAAGCTTCATGGTAAGGTAATTAGGCTGACCCTGACTGTCTTGTTTGAGGGCCTCCGAACATCAGTATCCAATGTTCTTCTCTTTCAGTCATTTCATTTCCTTATTGAGGAACTCACCAACTTCCTGCATGAGTGATACAAGCATTATCTGAGACAAGACATGGGAAAGAGTGTACCATGGTCTTGAGAGTTCAATATATTCACTGTCACTCTCCCTGTTCTGAGCATGGCACATATTCTTTTCTGTAGCTGTACCTGAAATGTTTCTCCAGCTGGTTTATTTTAGCTTCTTCAAAGTAAACAACCTCTGTGATCAGCATAGGATAGCCACCTCATGTGATGAAGAAAATTTCTGGGAGTCTATTTGCAATTACTAAAGCCTATTTCAAAGGATTGTTTAAAATTAATCCTGCTTGCTGATCAACTCCACATCCCCACCTTCACTGTTTGACTGCTACATATCCCCACTTGGAACAGCACTTGGCACATATTAGGCACTCAATAAATTTTAATGAATGATTTATAACTTTTGACTCTGATTGCTGGGCATTTTTCATGTTTTACTATAGACTCCTACCCTGAAGGTCTGGGTGCAACCTTCTCAGATATGCTACTTTAACTACCACTCCTTTACTCCAATTAATTTCTTCTCACTGCTCTTTAATCCTTTCCCACTCTTCCTGTCTTTGTGGGCTTATGGACCGTTTATCCCTCTTTTTTTCTTTTTCCATTTTCATTCTTCTGTGCCATTTTTTTAGGCAATGGAGATGGGAAGAGATGAAGGCTAATATGTACCTAATGTGCCACAGAGCTACATGAAAGATTTTCTGCTTTGTCATAATTACATGTATTCTGTTGATTGATTGATTGATTGATTGATTGATTGAGATGGGGAGTGGCAGAGGAGAGAGAGAGAATCTTAAGCACTGGGTGTGGAGCCCAAAGAAGGGCTTGATTTCATAACGCTGAGATCATGACCTGAGCTGAAATCAAGAGTCAGATGCTTAACTCACTGAGCTACCGAGGTGTCCCTATATATATTTTGAATAAAAAATTACAAGCACTGAGATTGCATAAGAAGTATTTAAAAACAACATATATATATATATTCCTGCTTTGAAAAGTCTTATCATTTAGTCATCTTTGCTTCAGATTCATCTTTGTCTTAGTATCTGTCCCTGTCTCTGTCCCGGTCATGCTCTGTCACTTGTGTCCTCACCCTGTCTTCCCACTCTAATTTTTAAAGAACCAAAGCATCTCACAGGTATATAGGTAAAGCCTCTCAACTTTCTTCAGTTTTTTTCATTTCTTTCACTCCTTAGAGGTAGCTACTTCATTTAATAGGTCTTATTCCCATCCATGTGGAAATCTTAACGTCCATGTATGTGCCCTAAATAACTTATGGTTTTATTTTGCATGTTTGAAATTCTATGTAAATAGTGTCATATTATGCATGTTGTTCTGCAACTTCTTTACATTCAACACATTTTCATGATGTATACGTGTTGATGCATTCACTTAACAGCTGTCGGCCATTCCAAGCATATAATCTGTATTTTTTACTTTTGTCTGTCTTAGATTAAAAGCTATCATGGAACACAAATCGGGTCCATAAAACTCACTGCATGCCACCATTGCAAACAAGCAGCATAATTTTAAAAGCATGGATTGAAATCTAGAATCTTTCATTCACTAGCTGTGTAGTTTAGGGCAAATTCTTTAGCCTCTCAGGCCTTGGTATCATCATTTATAAAATTTAAGCACTGACAGTACTGACCTTGTTATTGTATTAAGCATGTAGATTTCAGTACAGTAAATGACAATAGTAAATAGTCAAATAATACAGCTGCTATTATGTAATGGTAACAGTTTGCTGACTCAGAATCTTAGAACTGGCATTTCAATTACTTTTGGATGTTCAGGTTTGCTTTACAAAATCCCCTCCAAGTAGTAGTCTAGCCTCTATACAAACACTTTAGTGACTTGAAATTCTTTGACTTCATCCTATTTGACAGATATTACATTCACTGTAAGGAATAAAAAGAAAAAAAGTCTCCCTGAAGCTTCTGCAGAATTAGTCCTAATTCTACCACTTGGGACCAGGCAGAGCAAGTCTAATCCCTCTTCCATATGACAGACTTCCAAATATTTGAAGACAAATATCATGTCTCCCCATCCCCGAGTCTAATTATATTGAAAATTGGGGGGAAAAAGTAGAAAAGAAAAGGAGGGGAACTGGTATATGTCAGTGATGGATAAAACCTCACCAATTGAAACAAATCGGTAAAAACAGAGATAAATACTCTAGAACTTCCCCCTTTTGCTGGTTCCTCCAAAAGAAAAAGCTGTCAGCAGAACTTCCCTTTGAAAAAAATCTTGTAAGTGCTATTGAAATTTTTTGCTAGTACCTTTTGGGGATCTGCCTTGGTGGTATTAACATAAGTGCTACCAAATGGACTGGGAAATAATCTTTAAACATATCTTATAAAAAGAGTCTTTATTGTAATCTATTATACTTTAAGCCTGGAATGGATAATAGTAGAAGGGGATGCTCTGGTTTTACAAGGCAATAATGTGGTACCTATACAGTCAAAACTTTATTGTGAGTCAGACTACAGCATAGTTTATCCCAAAGAAGCTCTCTGACAAGTACAGAAGTACCACTGCAGAGCTGGGATCAATTACAGAACAATTCTGCTTTGTTTGGTTGTTTTTTTTTTTTAATTCTGCTTTCTAATTCCCTAATTGCATTTCTGACTTTGAATCCCGATATTGTGTTCAAAACACACACACACACACACACACACACACACACCCTATCATTATATCTTCAATGAAAACCACTTTTTAAGACTGACCATTTAGATAAAGAACATTAATACATAAGGACTTCTTTTCCCCAATGCACAGCAGATTCTCAACCTGCAGAGTCATCATTGGGAGTTCAGTGAATCTACTTTCATTCTTTGGACAAGTTGTCCCTCCTGAAGATAAGGAAAGGCTAGAGCAAGGTTTGCAAACTATGGCCCTCGGGCCAACCCAGGCTGCTACCTGTTTATGTGAGCTAAGAATAGTTAAAAAAATTTTAAAGGCTTTTAAAAAAATCAAAAGTGATGTTAGGGACACATAAAAATTATGTGGAAATCAAATTTCAGCATCTCTAAATAAAGTTTTATTGCAACCTAGCCACACTCATTAGTTTACATCTGGTCTATGACAGCTTTCTTGTTACAGTGGCAGGGCTGAGTACTTTCAGCAGAGACCCAGTAGCCCCTAATATTTATATTCTGGCCTTTACCAAAACAGTGCACTAATCCTGAGAATGAAAATCTTGTTGGTGAGAGGAACCAAGAATTTCAACTTGAAGGGAAAGAGGGAAAAAAAAAATGTCTGAGTGATGTCCTATGATGGAAGGACTTGACCAAAATTGAAAAATGCGGGCACTGTTTGTATGCTTTAATGGAAGTCCTGGATCAAAATGATCAGAAGCTTTTAAGATTCCTTAAAAGCTCATCCCAGATTTGAACAGCTCTGTGAAAATTATGCCCCTGATAAGGGGGGAGGGAAAAGTCTCGTTGTTTCTGCAGAATTGGCCCTAGGTCTACCACTTAGGACTGGGCAGAACTAGTGTGATCTGTCTTCCATATGACAGATTTTCAAATATTTGAAGACAATATCAAGTCCCCCTGAGTCTAATTATATTGAAAATGGGGGAAAACAGGAAAGAAAGAAAAAGAGGAGCATTGGTACATGTCAGTGATGGATGAAGCCTCATACATCAAAACAGACTCTTTTTACTCCCCCTCCTCCTCAACAGGCTCACCACTTATATAGTAGCTCTGAACAACAGTCTTCGAACAAGTATAGGATTGGCAACTGCTTAGATTTGGGCAAGGATGGAGATGATAGTAGGAGAGGCCATGTGACTTCTGTCTTCCCCGTGTGGCTTCAGATATTGAGTTACTGATGTTGGTGGCAAAGAAGGGAAACAGACCTGCCAATTCTTGGAGTAACAGAAGGGAAAAAAAAAAAAAAAAAAAAAAAAAAAACAGAAAACAAAGCACAGTAGTGAGTTGGAAAGTTGTTGAGAGATGCTGCACAAATAAAAGTCTCCCAGGAGATTTTCCAGACACACTGAGTATTGTCAAGAAAAACTTGTCAAAACTTGAACATGGACAAAAGAAAGTACTGAGCGTCTTTTCAGGGAAGTGTTGGGTGTTGTTGAACTGGCCATCTGGGACTGTTTGAGTCTACAGGGATGTGCTCCTTTGACCTCTGCTAACTTGCTTACATTACAGGTCTGTAGGAGGAGAAGATAAACTATAGAAAACTGAGAGTTTTGTCCAGATACAACTGAGTAGAAAAGATAACCACAACTATAATCTATAGTTTATAGATAAACTATAGAAAACTGAGAGTTTTGTCCAGATACAACTGAGTAGAAAAGATAACCACAAATATTATATTTGTATTGTACTATATTTTTATTATATTGTACAATTTACTGTGTGTTTATTATATTATTATATTTTGATTGTATTAATATATAAGTTAATATAACAAAATTGGCCAATATCCTTTAGGACATCTATTATTGCCCTATAAGATATTAATCAGTTTTTCTTTATTAGCATTTCCATTTCAGAACTCCCATATGTATGCACATGTATGTCTCTGTGTGTGTACATATGTATGTTTTCTTCAAATTCTTCTTTGGGCTAACGTTAATCAATTTCTTCTTTAAATGGTTACGTATATCTTTGACACATGTTCATTTTGTCTTTACCTGTGAGATGTTTTTAACTCTGCGAGAAACAGCAAATTCTTATATTTAGCAATATAAAGTATTACATATTCAATGTATTCACTATAATAAATCTTTCATATATGTGAATAGGTTCCCTTCCAAAGCACTCCATTTTTTGTTAATGCATTTATTTGTTCTGATTGTACCAGAAAGGAGCCTTCTGGAAGGTTCTTACATGTCTCTACCAACTCTAGTGTCTTCTGATGGTTTCCAATGTGTCAGGGCTGCTGATCTCTCCTTAAAAACAGAAGCACTGGGCTCCGAGAAGCCAGTAGTGAGCAGTGACAAATAGGGAGCCTATACACGAGGTCAGGCTTGCAGACTCCAGAAGGTGCAGCTGGTAGAATTGTTTACCTGTGGCCTGGGTGATCCATTCTGTTAGAAGCCCTGCATTCTGCCCTTGAACTAAGACTTTCTATTTTATATATAGTGTGGCTAAAAAGACCCAGAAAACAAAAACAAAAAACTTTGTTTTATAGAAATAGCACCCCAGAAGATGACCTGCTTAAACTCTGCCACCAACTAGCTTTGTCATTTTTGGCTAAGCACTGCATTTCCTTTCTACTTCTTTTTTTGTTTGAAGAAGCATATAATTACCCAGTTCACAGGACTTGGAGGAAAGTTTCTAGACACAAAGCACCTCATGTCTAAATGTATGACTAAGTGGATAAACCTAATGAACTTTTAGTCAGTCAATCAATTAATTTATTCAGTTTAAATGACTATTCGAATCATGTCCTTTATCCCCGTTGAGGTCAGCCACCAAATGATGTCCGTATCTCCCATCCACTGGACCATGGTCCTCATGAGGAGTTGTACATTTGACCCATTTCCCACTTTCCCAACTTATGAAACTCTTCCCTGGTGCTTTTTTCAGGACATCCTGTTAGGGTTCAGGACACACTACCCCAAAATATGGCATCGTGGCCCATTGAATTTCTTAAGCTGAAGGAGTTTGAGAAAATGGAAGAAACTGAAAGGTCACTGTGACCATTCCTTTTCCCCTTCTTCCCTGAATGTGGGAGCTAAATCTCCCACCTGGAAGGTATCCTCCCTGTACCAGGAGGAAGGGACACCTCCCTATCACCAGAGACAGGGAATGTAGGGCCGAGAAGGATGGATAAACAAGCCCTGTTGCTTCTTTACTATTTACCACCCCTAGCCCAATTCCCTTTGTCTTGTCAATTCCTTACTAATTTATTGTTTCTTTGTCTAGAAGGTATAAAAGGTTCCTGCTCTGGTCACTTCATTTTCTTCTGAAGACTTCCCCTGTACATGTATAAATTCAATAGAATGTGTGTGCTTTTCTCTGGTTTGCGTGTTGTGTGTCTGTTTGTCAGGTCCAGCCAGAGACCCAACATTGTACTACATTGTACTACCGAACATGTCCTCCTTTTTCTTGCTTTTAGTTAAAGCTGGCTCTTAAAGAAACTACTTCCTCTGTGATCTTTTAGGGGATTGCTATCTTCTCTCCTATACTTTCTATACCACCAGAGGTGTGGAGTAGGAATTGTCTTTCCTTCTTATGGCCAGGTCCAAACCATCTCTTTCTTCTCCCTAATATTTTCCATGTTTTGATATTCCTGTTTTGACAGCATACCAGCCACTATCTCTACTGGTTGTAATAATCGACGGATGCCCAAGTCAAGTCCTGTTACTTTTACTGAAGCATTAGCTTCTGACTGTCATTGTATGCAACACACTCCCACTTAAATTGTGGAGATTTAATTTTGCAGATAGATGATGCTTCTACCTCCCTACTCTAATTCCTTGAGTTTTGATTCTCTAATGATTTTGTCTTTGATCCTAGCTTAACTGCTTACTGTGACCTATCAACACATTATAGACCAGTGGTTTCAGCTGTGATTGCTCCCTAGAGGATCTTTGGGAATGTCTGGAGATGTTTTTTGTTGTCATAATTGGTAGGGACTATTGACATTTTGTGGGTACAGACCAGAGATCCTGCAGAATATCCTGTAAAGTACAGTGCCGCCCTTCACAGCAGAGAATTATCCAGCCCCACATGTCAGTAGTGCCAGCCTCAGTAAAACTGTATCTGACAACCTGGATCACACCCCCAGCAACCCCATTCTTCTTTCCTTTGTCTGATTCAATATTCTCCTTATTTAGTCTTTAGTCTCTGCCTCCCTTCAGAGTGAATGAAATCTCTGTGAGTAGGGTAGCTTTGGTTCATTGCTGTATTCACATGGCTCCCAAGTGTTTCCTCCAGTGAAGATAATAACTATTATTTTTTAAATCAACTCAACACCTGGGTAGAGTCAATAGGAGGCACACTTAAACGGTAAATTGTCCATTTTTTCCTAAGAATATAAAGAGTGATACAAAGAAATGGTAGTTTGGGCCCATAAAAGGAAGAAGTATTAATTTTTAGGCTCCATGCCCAGGGCAGAGTCAGACACAGGGCTCAGTCTCATGACCCTGAGATTATGATAGCTGATGCTTAGCCAACTGAGCCACTCAGGTGTCCCCTAGATGTGTTAACTTCTTAAGCTCTTTTGGTGATGATGAATCAATAGTTAACCTAAGCATTTTACATAATTTTTCACTCAAGAGCATACTCTTTTTGATGATTTTTCTCAAAGTATGTGGATGTTTCAAGCTCATGTGCTGGGAGAAGAGATCATCCCTATTTCTCTGGGTACCCTAACCAAATTATTCAAGTTAGGGATCTGAGGAGATGAACAAATCTGGGTCATTTAAATTTTTTTTTTTACCTGTATATCTAATAGTTTGCTCTCCTATATTGATCACATTGTTTTCTTTTGGCAACAGATAGATATGGAAAGGGGGACAGGATATGCATGATGCTGATTTAGCAGATGAGGAAACTGGGACTCAGAAAGTAAACTGAATTGTCTGAGATTCCACTGGTAGGCATGACAGCTAAGATTAGAGTTCTCATTGTTTAATGCCTTCTTAACCTGCTCTGGGCTCTTTCTATTAATTGTATAGCATCTTCCTCCTGGCTGGACACCTAACATTCACCCCTTTGAAAGGAAGGATATGTTGAATTTTTCTCTGAGCTTAGAGAAAGCGAGGTTATTTGCTACAAGTCATTTCATTGGAAAGATGCTTCCAGCTTTTAAAGCAGTCTTTTGAAGGTGGAGCAAAATATTTACAACTGACTCTTATCAGTCTTATGTGTGCCTTTTTAATTATAGAGGAACATGGTAAAATTAAGCATTCGTAGCCAAGAATTAAAATGTTAAAAAGGTTGCCATGGGCTTAGCATATGCTTAGAGATGAAAAATTTTGCAAAATGCAAAGAAATGAGTTGGTAGATGAGAAAAAGTTGAAGAAAATCTAGACTGAATTAATTTAGGATGGAGGACCCAATTTATCTCTTCTACATCTTTGAAAAGTGGATCCCAGAATATTAATTGCGAGATGTTACTACATGCTCATTAAGTAGGAGTAAGTGATAAATATTTGGAAAATGTTGTAGACATTGTAGCCTTGGCTAAGTGATTAAAAATTCATATTAGCATAATTCTTTTTTCAGCTTTCCTATTTACAAAATGTGAGCAATAATAGTACTGACTTCATATGGTTGCTAGGGGATTAAATGAGTGAATCTGTGTAAAGTGCCTAGCAGATTGAACGTATTCAAAAACTATTGACTACCCGTTATTATGTAAATAAAACCTTTGAGAATTCTTACAATAAAGAAGCCCCTGTGGATGTGATTAACTCTGCTTTTCCCATGTTGCCCGTGTTTATGGCTAAACATAGGATCAGTACCTAATAATATAGCATGGAAGTTTGGAAAGTGCTATTATGGAAGATCTAGTGGATCATAAGAACTAGAAGCATGAAAAGCTGTATGGTAGCCTCTCCTGAATAAAATACTTATGAATCTATTTATCAATGTTAATATGCCTGTTTGAATGCTTCCCCCCCTTATTTTTGTCTGACAAATCCTTACCTCTCTCCGATGGAGAAATTGAAACCATGAGCAAAATTCTCCACCCTTCTTGCATCCACTCCCTTTAAAGCACTGTCATTTTTGCAACAGTTCCCATCATGAGTTGGATTCTATTTCTCTCTGTGTTGAATGCGCTAGTCTTATGAGTTATGTGGGCCAACAGAATATCACAGAAATGACGGTGTTCCAAGACTATTCTTCAAAAACCTCTCCATGCTTTTCTTCCTCTTCCTTTACCATGAGAACATCCCCAGCTGCACCTACTGTGTCATTAAGAACTGTGGGGCAGAGCTTAGTCCTATCGTCCTAGCCAAGGCCTTGGACACGTCAGGATCCGGGTCTGGAAAAGCCAGCACCGTTAACCTCCAAGACAGATAGCAGCACATACAGGAACGAATTCAGCTGAGACAGCCAAGCAAGGCTCAGATCAGGAGGACCTTTCTACTGGTCCATAACTCAGTAAGAAGAATAAATGGTTACTTCAAGCCACAGATTATGGGGCTTGTTGCAAAGTGTTATTATAGATAGCTATGTTAATACATCATCTTTAAATCTTATCCCAGTGACCACATTTCCCTCTTACTTTCCCTCACAACATACAACCTGGTTTCACCTCCCCTCCTTTATTCTCCCTTAACAATCTGTGCTCATCTCTTTCACAGCACTTTTTTGATGGTATGATAACCTCTTGATACAGAGAGAGGAAGCTTCATGAAAGTTGAGTCAATGGTGTTGTTTTGTTTTGCTTTGTGTTATGAATGCCTGCTTTGTTGTAGAGGGTCTGGCACATACAGAGTAATAATAAAGATAATAATAAAGAGTAGATAACTCTTTAATTTGTACATATACTGAAGATTTTAAGGTCTTTGTGTTGTCTGAAAACCAAAAAATGGGTCCTCTCATTGATGGAGCATCTACTCTATGCAAGATTACTATTTCAAACAAAATGTTACTTGTCTTTGTGATAGACACATTTTAAATATGTATTTCCCCCATCATCTGACTCCAATGCCTTCTCTCCTAAAATCATTTTAGGTGGGTGGATATAATGGATCTCATTAAAGTATTTTCACAGCTTACTGTATTAAGCATTAACCTTTATATTTGAAAAACAAAATATTTTACTTATTTTTAAGGGCCATAAGACTTTTTTTTACTTTATTTTTTTGCCTTAAATAACTTTCTGCCAGCTATCAGAAAGACTAAAATTGAGTACATCTTTGGTCCTCTTGTTACTTTACTATGATCATGTAGTGAACACTCTAGGACATCTCTGTTCAGAACCAAGATGAGCCAGAAATAGAGGCGTGTTTAGTCATTATATTTATTATACTATTCTTGAACATTTACTTTGTACCTAGTGAGCTTGATAGGATTATCTCCTTTTAAAGACAGTTTCTTGACCAAGGTCACATGCTCAGAGAATGGCAGACTCCAGGATTACTATGTAGCCTGTGTTGATCTCCAACACATTTTGTTAACTACCATGCCTATTTCCTTTCTAAAATAAGGTAAAAGTGAACACTCAGTTGCTTATTAAGTACCACATTAAGGATTTTACATGTATCTTTTTTTTTTTTCACTTAATCTTTACACTTTGGAAAGAATCTAAAATTCTATTATCATCCCTATATACTTAAGTAGAAACATAAGTATTTTGTCTGATATTAAATGCTAAATGACACAGGCAGGATTTGAATCCGGGCTTTGTTACCATGTGGCAGATCTAAATAAATATTTTTGAATGAATAACCCTATCAGAGTAAATTTGATCAAATTCTAATAAATATTGGCTACAGGGAACAAACATTAGCCCAAAGTAGCTTAATCCACTCAGAACCAGTTCCTAGGTAGATGAAACATTTTTTAGACAAAACTTAAAAAAAATATTTTGAACAGTTTATTAGAGGCTCAAGCTGATATGTTTTTATCCAAATGAGCTAGTTGTATCTGAATCTCTCTGCCAGCCATAGCATTCTTTATAGTCGATCAACTCAGATTGGATTTGTTTGCTCTATTAAAATAGTTCTGAAACTTTGGCTTGGTTCTTCCTAATCATACTGATTTACCTAGTTAATTAAAACCAATTCTCATTCTACCAGTAACTTAAATATATTCTAATTAGCTTTAAAGCACTGGAACCTCTCACAGCCACTTTGTGGATACTATCATCCCTGCTAGTCCTATAAAATGATTCATAAAAAGAATTACATGGTCCAAAATGTTTAGAAAATGTTATATACACTCCTCTTTTAGAGATCTACCATATACATTAGATCCATCATACACTTAAAGGTTTTCAGAAATCTAGAGAATGCAGTTTAATTTTAGGGATGGTTTTCCAAACCTAATGAGCAGGGGTAGGGGTACAAAACCTGCTATCTTACTATGCTAATTGTATTTTGTTTAAAGACAAATTTTGGAAAACACTGGTTTTAAACCAATTTGTGGCCTTCTTTTAATTTATGGCTAATTGAAATACATCAGAAACCATCTTAAACTGGTTCTGACCGCTGTAAACAGTTATGATTACATTCTTTGGATCTTGGGAGCCTTCAGCATTTTTAAGTCATTTTAAACAGATTCAGTCAGTGAAACTGTATCTGCAATGTGCAACATTGTACTTATTTTTGTAGCATTTTTCCCATGAAAAGGCAGAAAATTTCTATAGTGTCTGTAAAAAATAACCCAAGCATTTTGAGGTCTAAGGTGAATGATATCTCAATTACGTTAGGTTGGGATTCTCTCATGGTTTGTAAAGCTACGTCCTAAGGATAGTTGTGTGTATGCACGGTGGTTGGGTTGAAACCATAGGAGATAATCTCATTTTTGTTTCCAGTAGCTTCGTGGGATCTAATTCTTGAGGCCACAAGGAGAAATTAGGTTCAATATGTTAATAGGTACTTGGAAACTGTCCTTGATGTAGAGGGAATTCCAGTTCCTGCTAGGATGTAGCAGAAAGTATATAGAGGGGGTACTCCTTAGGATTTCAAATTTCCACTCATGGATATCCTAAAATGTCCATAAAAGACTCTTTATTCATAAATAACTGATATGCGGCAATTTACGTCTGTACATTTATCTTGAAAAGTCTGTAACCATCCAGTTGTTTGTTGTTGGTTTTTTTTTTTTTTTTTTTTTTTTTTTTTTGCAAACTCTACATAAAACATCCAAACGGTCCATTTTGTTCAGTACAATATAACACAGCTGTTTGGCATTACCAAATATATATGTATATATATTTATAGATATGTACATGTGCTGAAAAAGAAGCCAGTGCAGCCTTTTCTAAGAAGTCCATCCAAGTATTTACTGTACAACATTCAGAATTTACATTGATAATACAAGGCACAAAAAGTGTGGTATGAAGCCAAGGCCATGCTTTATTCAAACTCTCCTCTGGCTTGCTCACTCCTTCAGCTTCATGTCAATTTAAGTGTTCAGTTCTTTTTTTTTTTTTTTTTTTCTTCTGGCTTTGAACACATCAAATAAAAGTTGAGAGTGGTATGGGTTGGAGATATGAATCACGAAAAAAACCACCCCTCCTCCTCCACGTACTTTCCCAAAATAAACAGAACAAAACGAAATTTGTTTTAAAGTTCTTCATACAGAAATGGAGGTAAACAGTTACTCAGATTTGTTGAGTTTGGGTCAGGAGAATAAGCCAGTTTTCCTCTAATTGCTTCTATCTGCACTATTTCTGGGGGGACACTGTCTTGCGTGTACCAATTAGAAACAACTGTGAAGAATGGGAAATTTAGAATCTGTCTTGATTCCAATTTAGAAAGGAATTGTTTTCCTGACCAAAAAATTCCCACAATGAGTTTCACCTTCTTATAGAGATGTGTTGAATGGGAAGGGCCTGAATAATTGAGACTGGTCCCTCGAGAGGGTTTCTGATTGAAATTTTTTAACTACATTCTGATGAAGCGTAGATCACAGCCTCCCTGTAAGAGGTGACCTTACTTTAGCATCATCAGAGTTCGCTAATGAAGGGATATTGGAATTATTAGATCTATTTGTGATTGTAATGTCTGTTTCAGTGATAGGGGTCATAAGGCAAGGTATTCTGCTTACGATTCCCTTAAAATATCATCTTCCCATAATTCAATAGAACCATTGTTAAATATCTACCTCCTGTATCTCTTTAATTTGAAGGTACTTGTACAATTTATCCCATTTTGGAATTTGTATGTAAATAATGCCTGCAATAGGGAAATACTCTTTGGGGTTAGAAAGATTTGAGGCAAAAGGACATTTCTGTCACAATCATGCCTTTTTTGTAAAAGTACTTAACACACATTTCCACTCATGCAAGAGTTACTTTACCAAATTTAGTGATCCATTTTATAATTCAAGGTGGTAACTTTTTAGAAAGGAGGATGTATCCTCTGCCCAACTCAATCATAGGGGTGGGGGAGGATTTTTTAAGCTTAGGCCTAAACATGAAGCTTACTGCCTTTTTAATCTTTGGGTTCAGATGGAGGGTGGACCCTAAGACATGAAGTTCACTGTCACCGTCCTAGGTCCACCTCATGAGGACATTCCAAATCCATGATCTTCACAGCAAAAGGAAAAAGCAAAGTAGCTGCTTCAAACACCACAATTATTCTATGTGAGTTAAATTTCCTACTTCAGATCACAGTACTACACACTAGTGACTAACAGCCAGGTCTGATTTCCATCCCCTTTTTATCTTTTGAAAAAAAAAAACATAGCACACAGAATTGCCATTTTGCTCTTTTGCTGATGACCCTGGAATGGGGATGTGAGGAGTCCATGGTAGACGCTGGCTCTCCTAGAATTGCTTTTGCAAAGAACACCACATGCTGTCCATACAGCCAAACAGCTTTTAGAACTGCAGCTTTTGAAAGAGTATGGAAAGTAAAAACACAAAATATGTAACACGTCTAATATTAGCAACATTTTCACTTTGTGACATTCGACAAAATACATTTTGCTTGTAGTTCAGGAAAACTCTATGCAGACAAAACAGTGGAAGCTGCGGAAAAGGGTGGCCGTTCAGCTTTTGGCTACAGCATCGATTTTTCAAATACAGCGCTATGGCAACTAACACTGAAGGGCTAATAAAATTTTGTCACTATCTGTAGGACAACATTTTGCTCTCCCATTTGCTGCAGATGTGACCCCTAGTCCGGTCAATGGGAGATACCAGGATTCAGAACTTTGCAATGTTTCATGAGGAAAAGTAATGGAAATGGGCCCCATGAGGGGCCATAAGAAGCATGTATTTCAGCCCCATCAGGTTCCCATGACCTTCCCAGATCTGGGACAGAGACCTCGGAGGGAATTTCACCTTCACCACATCTGAGAGTGATTATTTCACACCTTTACAGAAGGACTAAGGGATTGTGGTGAAAATGGCAAAAGGAAAAGCAAGCACGTTCAATGATCTTTTCACAGTTTGAAATCCATGGGTAAATTTGCCAGAGGTTTGGCAAGTGGAGAATACTATCTAAAATCCATTACAGATGGTCCCCCAGTTATGACGGTTCAACTGACAATGTTCTGACTTTATACGATGGTCCAAAGGTGATAGGTATTCAGTAGAAACTGTCCTAGCAACTTTGAATCTGGATATTTTCCTGGGCTAGCGATATGAGGGATGACTCTCCCGTGATGCTGGCTGGGCCTGGGCAGCCACCGCCCCCCACCTGGTCAGCCATGACATCTCAAGGGTAGACCAGCAGGATGCTGGCAACCATTCCGTTGTTTGTTTTCAGTACAGTATTTGATCAATGACATGAGATTTTTGACACTTCCTTACAAAGCAGGCTTTGTGTTGGATGATTTTGCCCAACTTGAGGCTAATGTCCATGGTCTGAGTGTGCATCAGCTAGGCTATCGGCTGTGGTATTTTTGATTTAACTATATTTTCGACGTATGATGGGTTTGTGAGGACATGACCCCATCATAAGTCGAGGAAGATCTATATACCATTTTCATATTCCACTTTGTGATGTTGAGAATTTTTCTCAAGGAAAATAGGGGCAACAAATCCAGAACTTTTAATCCAAAGAGAACCCTGGTTTAGTCATCTGATTTAATAACCCTTCTCAAAGTCAACTGAAAGAAAAATGTAGGGACCATGGCACAGGAGAACACCTGCAGCTGGAGATAAAAATAATAAGAGAGAGAAAATTTCCCCTCTTTAAAGAGAATTGTGTCAATTCCTATTCATCTCTTACAAAAAGGCCAATAAAATTTTTGTGGGAGTACATCTGAGTTTTACGAGACTTTCTGCACCAGTAAATGAAGTTTGCATTTAAATCCATAGAGTGAGCTTCCTTTTGGCTTAAAGGATTTTGATGTAAACTGGTAAGACTGCACAAGCAATGTTGTAAAAACTGTAAATTAACTTTATGATGCAGCGGCAGTCTGGTACAGCTGTGAAGTGTGCCTTTTGGTGGCATAATTTGAAGTCCTGTTTAAAGCATGACCATTAGACTTAAATGCCTTTGAGGACTGAAAGATTTGGCACTAAATGGGATATTTTGTAAAATTTTAAGTAACCTGCCAAGTATTCAAGCCCATTTTTCATGTGTTGGTTCCTTTTACACTAGGACAATAAGACTTCTAAGGTAAGCACATGTACTGACAAGTGAATCTCTTTCTAGAGGGGCATTAGTGTTGTGACGGGAAAATATTAAAATAGAAAAAGGGTTTAAGGTCACAGTGAGTAACCACAAGTTCAAGTGTCAGTGAAGTCCATCTGATCTGTGATTTCCGCTCTTCCCTGACACCCTGACTCCCCAACCATGTCGGTAAATCTCGCAAACATAGGTTCTCTTTGGAATTCTATTGTAAAATAGGATCCTGATGTGCAACGGCCACAGAATTTCACATATTCCTGTAGAAATCCTATGTAGGATGCTAGCAGAAATAAGAGAAATGAAAAGAAGGAGTAAAATAGGTTGAAAGATGGATTCGAACCTTAGGCTGAAGTCAGCGGTGAATTGCGTTAATTTGCTTCCTTTGTTGTTCAATATGGTATGATGATCTTGTGAATTTATAAAAATCCAGGGCCCCCCCCACCAGAAAAAAAAAAAAAGTCCATGGTTGGAAATTCTAGACGTTGAGGGGTGGATGATAATCTCTTAGCTTAAAATGATCTAGATTCTAGGGAAGATATTAAATTTTTTCATTTAAGATATTAAAAACATATCAGATCTAAAAAGGATCTGTGTGGATTCTCAGGTTATATGAAGCAATTATATAAGGCCAATTAGAAAGGAAAAGGAAAAATGGGTAGGATGGTTTGTTTTAAAACAAAAGTCCTCCAAGGTGGAAACTTACAAAAGTTCTCTCTGATGTTTCCTGCAAATTATTATTAAAGTCAACGCAGCTTCTTTCTGTATACTACCATGCCAATAAACTCTCTAGTTTACTTTGGGTGACTGACCATCTATTTCAACATTGTTCTCTGGAAGAGCAACATTCTTGCTCTTCCAGAAATGCTAGCAAGGGTGTCAGATGATTTACCCTCTCCTGCTTTCTCTTTGCTCATCAGAAGGAATAAATAAGTAGAGCATGTTAGCAAAAGGGTCTTTGCTTGATCTAGAGAGGTATTTTGAAAATATGCTCAGCAGTTCTAAGAGGATTTGTTTGTTCCATATGATATGCCTTTGGCTCCTGAGAAAAGCAAGATGCTTTTGAATTTCATGTAGCAAAGCCTTTCATCCAATATAGGAGACCTATACCACACATTAGTTAGAGAAAATGGCTAATGCATTCAAGAGTTGCTAATGCCTTACTCATGGTTTTATAAATTACACCTATCTCTAGGCCTTTTTTACTTCAGTGGAGATTTATGTTTTGTTTTGTTTTACATGAGACTTACAAAAACATTTAAAAAAAATTGATCATAACCCCATTGCCAAGTACTCCCCAACACCCCCATTCCCTGACTAGATTTTATTTTAATGTAGCCAGCCTCTAAGTAGCTGATCAGTCTTGTAGATAATCTAGGTCCTTGACCTCGCCTGTTCTGATTGTGGACAGCTAATTAAAACATCCACCAGAAGATGAGCAGGAACAGATCGGCGCATCTTTAGTCTGCCAGGACATCTTTTCAAAAACTATTTCATAGGATAAAAGATGGAGTAAAATGTTAAGGTGAGTTTCATGAATTATTGGTGGACTTCAATTCTCCACAATATCATTGCCTGTTTTTTTTTTTTTAAAGAACCATAAAGCAAGAGTCCCATATTAACAATCCTGTAGAGAAAGCATACCTAGTGAGGTTGAGTAATCAGAGCTTAAAAGCTTCCAGAACAACGCATGTGGTTTCTGGGACATTGTGGTAGACCTACTCCTCATGTCTATTTACTCCTATCATTTAGACCAAAGACTATCTGCTAATTTTCCAAGAAGCAGAAGCAGAAGGAGGATGCCCTATAGCCCTATGGAAAGATTTTGTGACAACATATTATCAAGGGGCTAGAAATTTTCAGGAACCTGGATTGAAAAGTAGAACAGGACCCCTCATCCCCTCATAAAAATGTTTAGAGAATGGGTCAACACCTCTATCCTAGAATTACAGCTTATCTGAGGCCTGTGGCATCCGCAGTCCCTGTCCTATTTTGGGCTCGATTTGATACTCCCCCCCGCCAAATCCAAGTAATAAGCTGTGTTCTAATAGCACTTTGCACCTTGGGTGGCTGGGCTGGGAATAGAGGGTTCTGCATTGTTGACTTAGAAGAAGTAAATTTCCATATTGAGAAGTTTAATTAGCCTCCTTGAAACCACTCCTATGTTATAGGTAAGGAAGGGGAAGAAAGAATGTGGGTAGATTTGTCTCTGGGAGAGAATGAAGGTGGCATACACAGCAAGAACTAGTTTGTGGTCCATCTTACCTTCTGATCTTATTTCCATTAAGTGGTTAGGATAAATAGAGAATCGGTGCTGGTGTGATATACTCAGAGTCTAAATTCTAAATGCCTTCCTTGACATTACCAAAGTCCTACGAATGGGTTGGCAACCCCATTTCACTTAGAAAAGCCAGTTTTACAATGATTGTTGACATCACTGGATGCCAGTTGGTAGACAACCCTGACAATCTGGTACCAGAATCAGCTGGCCCTTTGGGGCACATCATTAAAAACCTGTTTTGAGACATGCACTATTCAATCTCTGCCTTCCTGGCTTTATTGTAGCTCATCTTTCCCCCACAGTTGCTTTGATCTAACTATGCCCTCACTTTTATCCTTACCACTCCAAAGCTCAGAAAGTTCATCAAGTGTGAACCCAAGTGTGGATTCAGATGAGACAGTAGAGCCCTCTTATATTTAAGAGAGCTTGCACTCTTCCCTATTAACATATTATACCTATATAAAATTCAGTTTTTTCAACCAGGGATTCTCACTGATTGTAAATGAAGGCTGAATTCTCCAAATGCCACTGGGCAGAAAGCTGTCTCTTTCCCATTTAAAGCAAATGTCCCGAAGCTAGCCATCACTGTCTCATGAGCGATCGTGGACTAGAGTCCATTTTGCCTGCTGTAGTTGAAGTCGGCTTCATCGAGCTGGGATTCTGCAATGTTGGAGAGTTTCGTGTGTGTCCTCCCAATCTCTTCAAGGGCACAGGCCAGGGAGTCAAGATCACCATCGTGCTGATGACGAGCTTCCCACAGGTTCAAAATGACAGCGGATGGACTACTTTGTGTAGCAAAATAAGATAAATTCCTAGACAGAGAGATTTAAAGAAAGAAAGAAAGAACAACAAAAATGAAGACGGAATTAAAGAACAAATAAAAATCACTATAAGGAAATTAAGAATGACTTGCAGTGGGTATTCTTACAATAGGAGTAGTATGTGAATGGGAGCTAGGGACAGGTCTCCAAATGACCTTGGGATTGATCAGATTTGATCTCTCTCCACCTCCTCAAACTCAATGCATCAGAAATGGTTACCTCTCCTATATTTCCAGATTGTCCCCCTTTGTAACTATAAAAAGTATCACTGGGATTACAAACGACCTTTTAATCTCTCATACTGTGACATTTATTTTTGACTTTTCTCTTTATGTTGTTGCTTACTTTTTGACATACTCAGTCTTCCTTTGCCCTTTGAGCCATTAATGCTGGCTTAGGTAATACTTTGCTTTTTGCTTTCATTCAATCTATTCTCTCCATTGGGAAGACCCATTTCCTTCTTTACCCTCTGTTTATCAGGATCGTACATTCCCGTTCGTGCCTGGTTCAATTCTCCTCCACTCTTTTTCGAAATGCTTTATTTTTTCTCTGAATTCTTTCTACTGTTGTGTTTAAATTTTCATATGAATAGGTTGGTTATATATTTCATGTGAGTTTTGCCCACCCAGCATGATTACAGACATCTGAAGGGAAAGGATCATAGCTAATAATCTTCTGATTCTGCAATAGTCCTTATCATAGTACTATGAGAGGTGTTTATTCAATATCCATTGTCTTGAGTAATTAATTGCTATGAGCTTTTTTTCAGATGATACAGGATCTTCAGTGAAAACAAATGGTAACCTTTTGGACAATGACTCTGCTATGATGAAGATTAAGACAACACAAAAGATTAAAGGTCACACAATTTTTCATAGGCACTTTTATAGCAGGGATAGAAATGTCGCCTTTGGTAAAATTTTGATAAGCTGAAAAGATCTTTTAGAGTCAACCAAGAATTGTGTATTTTGAGGATGGCACTACTTTCCCTCACCACATTCGGCAGTCACAGAGTAGACTCATGTAACGAGCACTTGGAAGAGAAGACAAGCTTTTAAGGGCACATTACCATTTACAAGCACCACACACACATACGGTAATTTTGAGTGAATAAAGTGCTGTTTTATTTAAAGGGCTCAAGGGACTGCTTAAAGCCAGTTTGGTTGCCAAATAGCATGAATATCAGGGTACTATATATACTTTCTACTACATCTGAATCTGATTGAGAGAGGGAGAAGGCCAGCTTAAAATGGTCTTTCTAGCTTCTTTTATCTTCTTTCCTTATTTCCCTTGCCCCTTCCACTCACTTGGAATCAAATATAGTTACTTCTACACTAATAGAAATGGCAAATCAAATGGCTTGGGCAAT
Organism: Vulpes lagopus; assembly: GCF_018345385.1. Classification (NCBI taxonomy): domain Eukaryota; kingdom Metazoa; phylum Chordata; class Mammalia; order Carnivora; family Canidae; genus Vulpes; species Vulpes lagopus. The sequence continues at coordinate 30,332,374 of NC_054827.1, read as the reverse complement.
TGAAGGGATTCTGGTTCCTTTTATTTAAGAACTTTGTTTTGACTATTGTCACTTCTTCCTGGTCAGGGCCAACGTTTGTAGAGCAATCTGCTATATCTCTAGGTCTGTTCAGTCAACTGACCCACCCCTCCCAACATCCAGGCAGAATGAGAACTGAGGGAATAGCTGAGAAAAAGGCAAACTGAGAAAGTAGGGGTGGGTTAACTCTGGGTAGGCTGTGTGACAATCTCTTCATTTCCCTTTTGAGAATAAAGACCATAAACACATGTTTGTTCCTGGAATGGATAAATATTTATGTTCTCCATTGTTGTTTCAAAAAGAAAAACAAGAAAAAAGAGAAGCATAGATTTCTCATCAATCTATTGGAGGTTTATAGTTTGTATTTGCCCTTGAAAAACAATGGACTAGTGTCCCATTAGAATAACTATAATCCTTGTGATCTTTTCAACCCCCAATTAGGCTTTTTTCTTTACCAGGGCTCGACAAATATTTCTATGAAGACCAAATTATAAATATTTTTGACTTTAGGGGTCATATGTGATCTTTATATGGACTTTAGGGGCCAACCTTGTTATGGTAGTGTGAAAGCAGCCATAGACAATACATGTGAACGGGCATGACCACGTTGTAATTAAACTTTATTGACAGATACTGAAATTGGAATGTCTTACAGTTGTCATGTCACACAATATTCTTTTTTTTGATTTTTTTTTTCCTGACCATTTAAAAATCCTAAAACCTTTCTAGCTCCTGGCCTATAGGAAAGCAGGTGGTGGGCCAGATCTGGCTTTTAGGCTGTAGTGCTGATCTCTCTCCTATGTTGTCTTACAACCAAGCTAGATTTCCAGAAGTGGTAACGATTTGAGAGAAGATTAGACTGAACTTTTCATTTTGTGCTGCATTTGAAAATGAGTACCCTGAGGGCTAAAGTTGTTGAATCCACAAGTTACACATCCTGCCTCAAGCACTTTGAAAGCTTCATCCTCAGTAAATGTTCAGGGATCTTTGACATTTCAAGACATGACAAGAAGACCTGGGCAGGAAAATGCAGTAATAAAACTCTGGGAGAGGCGTACAGAATATGCTTCGGAGGTCGGGATGAATCTTTGTCCTAACATGATATTAAAAGTTCATGAATCTGTGGTGAGTATGGGAGTGGGCATGGGAAGGTGTTCTAAGTAAGTATACCTGCCCAGAGGAAGAGGAGCAGGGATGGTGAATGGCTCCTGTCAGCCATTAGGTTCTCAAAAATCCCGCAAATGTTCTGATTTGTGAATAGGCACCCAGGGCTAAAGCAAACTAAGTGATCAAGAGAGGCAGAAATATAATTCTCACTTGGCACAGGTCTCTGAACATATTGTAACAAGTGAAATGTGCTCCCCAAAGCATGGCTCAGATTTATACTCTATACAAGCACATTCATCATAACACACACAAATCTCAAATTCCACTTAATTTTAGTAGATACATACAGGAACATAATCAGTCTTATTAAAAATGATTCAGTTAGCTTTGTGATAAACAGACCTCCTATTAAATTACCTTTACTTGTCTACACCAGAATAATTAGTATATAAAAGATCCTAAAATCCTTTTTTTTTTTTTTTTTTAATTTATGATAGTCACACAGAGATAGAGAGAGAGAGAGAGGCAGAGACATAGGCAGAGGGAGAAGCAGGCTCCATGCACCGGGAGCCTGACGTGGGATTCGATCCCGGGTCTCCAGGATCGCGCCCTGGGCCAAAGGCAGGCGCTAAACCGCTGCGCCACCCAGGGATCCCAAGATCCTAAAATCCTAATGCAAAAGGCTACTCCTCCAAGATAGTTGGATTATTTTAACTGGTTATATATGTGCAAATGCACTGATTTTTGTTTTGTTCTGAAAATTTGTATACCACGCATCTGTTTGGTTGTTTCCATACTGCCCTTTTGAAATTATTCTGATCTCAACCTATGTGACCCATTTCTCTTCATAATGGTGGTGCATTTGGACACTAGCACACACAATTCAGGGAATATGGTTACTACTAGAGAATAGAATTCATAGCAATAGTTGGTATTAAGCAATTTTCTGATTGTCTTTGATTTTTTTTAAATGAAACCAGAACATTTAGCAAAAGTAGTAGTCCTGAAATTTAAGTGGATGCCTCAAAATAAAATTTATTTTTTTCTTTCTCTTTGAAATACGTTTAAAGAACCGAATGCTTATTCTGGTCTTAGATGCTTCAAATTATTAATCTTTTTACATTCTGAACTCTGGGTGACCTTTTGTCATAGCCTTTTTGAATTCTGATAGACTGGAGATATTTTTTTTAAAAATAGGATTTTTATTTTTGTGGTGTCATAAAGATGCTGTATATTATGCAGATAAGATTACTCTTAAATTTTAGGAATTACTTTAGAATCCTTCTAGGTCTTCAGGTTTATTTGTCCTAAGCTTTGAAGATTGAATGGCTTTATCTTTTCATTTGGAACTCCCACTAAAATAGTAAACTATAAAAAAAAAAACATGCTAAGACAGTTGGACAAATTTATCCGTCTAAGTTTATTGAGTAATAATGGCTTGTGAAATTTAATTTTGTTTCGTTAAGCCTACATGCCTTCTATTCACCTGAGTTCTGGGGGCGGGGGGAGTGGTGTTGTTTTATTACCATGATGACTTTCCTCTGAGACTTTCCTATCCCCATCCCTCATCCTCAACTAAAATCCCATGCTTTAGGTGGAAGTCAGGACAGAACTGGGAGCATGAATCTTTACCCTAGCAATTTCACTAGCTAGACACAGGCTGACCTATAATGGTGTATATGGTCAAAAACCAAATTTTTATACAGAATCCCAGTTTTCAAAACACATCTTCAAGTTAATAACCATGTTAAACTAATCACGGAGATTAGGTTAAAATTTGAGTATTTCTGGAAATCATCACGGTGCCTTCTGTTTCCTTTTTTAGATGCGAGGAGGAGGGGAGAATGAAGGGATCATGATCCAATATCTTTATATCCCATTATACGAAGGGCTAATTTTCTGAAAAGGAAAAGTGGCTGGCTGTCCCTCTCCTGAAAATTCAGAGATACTGCCTTTTCTTAAGTACTAGAAAGCAGCATTCAAATGTAAATATCTCCAGGACTTACAAACCTTCAATCAGTTAACACAGAGATAAGAGTCCTGGGGTGCAGAGTAGGGGGTGGGAGGCAAGGAGGTACAGGTCTGAGGCTCAATCTTAGCCCAGGGAAAACATTTCAAGGGCACACTGGAGCTGGCCTGGCTCCGTGTTCTTCTGTCAGGTTGTGTGTGTGGCCTACAAGGAAGGGCCTCCCTTTCATACTAAATTCATACTTAATTCCAGATAACAAACTGAATCCTGCTATGATGGGGGCTGATTGCAAGCTGTGAGCTCTTCTTTGTCATTAACTGGGAGAATGGATTTCCTACCGAAATATAGTTGGGGAACCACATTAGAACTGCAGCTGAATGTTGTGGTTAGCACAGAAGACATCCTCATGGCAGGGGAATGCTGCAAATTCATGCAGAATTTAGGATTTCACCCAACGCCTTCAAGTAGAAGGGGGAGGGGCATTTGCACCTGTGACAGGAGAGGCACCGAGTATGTTTATAGTTTACAAACTTGCTGTTTACATCTAAGTTACCTGAATTGTGTTAGCCTTTAAAAAGCCAATTTTAAAAATATCTTCTCAAGTAGGCTTGTCGTATAGAAAGTGAAAACGAAGTTTGGCTGTCTCTAACAAAGTGGGAGCCATCATTTATAGGAACAGTGCCTAATCCTGTCATTAGTGCCAAGTTGGGAGTGAAACATAGCCCTCATGCAAAAAATATTAATGTCCCGGCTATCATCCTAATTGTCTCATTTAAGGAAAGCCTCTCTGTGACCCAAACCAACCTTCCGTATGGTTCTTTCAAGGCCAAGAGAGGAGAAAAGCCATTCATATTGAACAGCAGTATTGGACACAACACCAGCGCTTGTTCCTTCCATCAGGCTTCCATCCCCAAATTTCAACCTCACTTGGGTACTCAACAAACCGCAAAGCTACCCTTGGGATAGAGTCAAGTCGGTGTTTCATTTTCTAAAGACTAAAAGATGCAGGCCATGATGCCATCTCTGCCTCACATCCCCTTGCCTTCAAGAGAAAGGCAGCTGGCACCCACAAGGACAGGGTCCAGGCAATGGAAACCATGGAGTTCCACTGTCTTGCCCTAAAAACAGGTGCATTAATCCTTCGAGGGCAATTAATTTGACAATGAAATTCCCCTTAGTATTTCTTTTTGTCTATTCTATTAACTGGTTCTTGAAGGGGAATAGAAATTCCCCTTAGTTTTTCTTTTTGTCTATTCTATTAACTGGTTCTTGAAGGGGAATAGCAAGGCTTTTTTTTTTTTTTTTTTTTTCGTTTTCTTCTTCTTCTTCTTTGTCAAACATTTAAAGACCTGGAGCTTTCAGGGCCACCTGTGAGTTGCCAGAGAACAAGGCTGGCTGTAGACCCTGTGTTCAATTCTCCAGTTTCATTCCTGACAGGATGACATTGTCTATGACAATTCGTCATATTTGGAAGTGAAGGACAATGAAAAAACTACCAAGTTGAATTTTTAGTTTTCTTTGAGTCGGGAAAGATCAAGGAAAAAGAGGTATCATTGAAACTAATTTTCCCCCTCATAACCTTGAGACATTTTCAGCATTGTGAGGGTGAAGGACATTGACCACCCATTTGTTCCCAGCAGAAGACCACTGTGTTAATGCTGAATAAAAGAAGTGTCAGGGGTGCCTGGGTGGTTCAGTGGTTGAGCATCTGCCTTTGGCTTAAGTTGTGATCCTGGGTCCTGGGATTGAGTCTCACATCAGGCTCCCCATAGGAAGCTTGCTTCTCCCTCTGCCTATGTCTCTGCTTCTTTCTGTATCTCTCATGAATAAATAAATCAACTATTTAAGAAAAAAAAGGAAAAATGAAATATTTAGACTTCTCCCTTTTCAAAATACTTAGTATGTGTTTCACTAAAACCTTGCAAATCACTGAAAAGAAACAGTTAATCTCTTAAAGGATACTCTAATGAATTAGGTTAAAGTCCTTCCTATAATTTAATTTTCTCAAATGATGCAAATATCACATTCAGGCATACTGATGCTGCCAGTTTTTTCAGAACTGTTGGAGACTGCTCTTCTGAAGGAGATTATTTAGACAATTAAAAAAGGGCCTTGGCATGTCCGTCTTCTCTGAAAACTCTATTAGCCTAAGGGGGGGGGTGGGCAGCCTGTTATTCCCTCCTAAATCAGCACAAACTCGCCCCTAGCCTAGAAGGAATGTAGTGCCCTTGTTACGGGCCCCTGGGGCTGGCGGGAGCATGGCTTTGATTCTCTCAGAGGAACATTAAGAAGTTTCTTTTCCACATTGCCTTTAGGATGGACACCTGCCACTTTTAAACGTTATATAGCTAGTTCGTGGCTACACTTGTCCCAAGGCTGTTTCAGCTTCACTTAGTGGGCAGTTTCAGGAGTCATTGACCTGGGTGGAACGAAATGCAAACACCCACCACTTTGCCATGTTGGGTTGTGAAGGCTCACTCTAAGGACTCTTTGCATTTCACGGCCTCCATAAGCCTCCTGGGCTACAAGCAGAAAATCTGATTTGGGTGTCACTCTATTTGCTTCCAAGGACTTGTGTAATGCTATCCCTCTGTATATTAACTTCCCTTGGAAGAGTCATAAAGGTGGTTTTGTTTGGGAAATGACAGCCTCACATCCATTTTTATTACTTAAAGGTAAGGATGTGTTTTCTAGCCTCTAGCCTGCACACCAAAGCAGAGTTTGGTGTCCTCATGGTAAATCCCAAACCACGGGAATGAAAACAGCTAGTCTCCATGGTCGCTGCATGACCCCCCTCTCAATGACCTGCCTGGGAAGCAGGCATCCTGTATGGATTTTGTTTTCCTCTTCCTCTCTCACCTCAAAAGGCAGCTGGTACTGGGGCTGCTCTACTTCTGGTGAATTCTCAACAGTTATTCCAAGACAGATGAGGAAGCTGCCTTGTGACCTTCCTCTGTCCTCTTCCACTGTCCTCTGGCCATTTCACTGTTCCTGTATATCCAATTAAGAAGGTGGACAGAGGGAATGAAAGGATATGACCTCAATAGGAGAAGATTCTGTTTCTCATTAGAGGGCCTGGTGGAAAAACTAGTTATATAGCAAGGCTTATCAGCCATGAGGTTTGAGAAATTTGCTCGCAATTGCTACACCATCACCCATGAACATTAATGGCCAAAATGAACTATTTTAACCTCTGACCAATGAGAAATATGTTTCAGTTAACCCTTGAACAATGTGGGGAGTTAGCTCCCCACCCACCCCACCATACAGTCGAAAATTCAGTATGACTTTTGATTCCCCCAAAGCTTAAGCTATTACTAGCCTATTGTTGACTAGAAGCCTTCCTGATGACATAAGCAGCTTACACATATTTTGTATGTTATATGTATTATATACTGTATTCTTATAATGAAGTAAGCTACAGAAAAGAAAATGTTATTAAGAAAATCATAAGGAAGAGAAAATACATTTATAGCACATTTAGGGGGGAAATCCACATATAAGTGAACTGTGCAGTTCAAAGGTTCAACTGTGTTGTTCAAGGTTCAACTGCGTACTATTATGAAAAAACGTTAATCAGATGTAATTATGTGCTTCTTTCCACCTTGGCACCCTCTCTTCCATCTCGGCTGCTTCCCCTCCGCTCACACTCCCATATCTCATGCTCTTTATCCAGCAGCTGTTCCCATAGCAACATGGTCAAGCTGGCTGTGTTTTCACAAGGGTTTCTGGAATATGAAAATCATGAGGCCTTAAAGAAGCATGATCTAACAGCAGAATTTCGGGGACTGTGTAAGCGCTGAGAGCAAAGACAGGAATCATCTCTAATGTTAGCCCAGTGAACTGTTTTCCTTTGAGATCAATTTTCAAAATCCTTTGATGATTATTCCTATCAATTCTATTTATTAGGAAAGAAGTTTCTGAGGTCAAGCATTATTAGTATCCAATAAAAGAGTTCATGTCATTCATTTAAAGATTACTGAATTTTCCCTGTAATTAGAGAATACCATCTTGGTGGGTTTAGCCACAAGTGAGAATACAGAGTGTGGTCATCACAATACAAAGTGCTATGGAAGTTTAGATATGGGAGAAGTCTTTTGGCTGAAGCAGTTAGTTTCCAACATTAATCTGTTTGGTCCTTAGCGATATTCCCTACCATCTACTTTCATGCCATCAATTCTTTATTTCTCAGTGCTACCCACTTACCAATCACATGGGGGCCAGGAGCATTAAAGTAGAGGGTTGTTGCAGCTGAATTTAGAGAACAAATGTGTAATCTCAGCTTTGAAATGCAGCAAGTATGGACTCTGAGTAATAGTCAAAGTTTGCTCACAGAATCTATAATTGCAACTGTTCTCTATGACATTCTTTGCTAGGCTGTGGAGCTTCTTTGGCGGGATCCATATGCCAGGCAAGTTGCAAGGCCACCTGTGTTGCCGCCTCATCGCACACACCACTGACATTTCTCACATTCTCATCGATTGCTAAGCCTTTCACTTGATATTCCAAGTCTTTTCCCCTATTCAGATCTAAGTAGAAACTTGTTTGGCAAAAAGGCAGATTATCATCAGTGACATTTGCATTTCACCAAAAGGAGGCTATGAGAGCATTTTCACGGCAATAAAATAAAAGCAAATGCTTCCTTCCATTCCCTTTGAAGAGTCTTTCTTCCTGATTGAGGGCTTTGGCTTTGCAAGCTTTTGGAGATTTGGAAATTGAAAGGAGGTGAGGAGAGTCAGGTGAAAAGTGCTGTCATGAGATCAAGGAAGGTGAATTCTGTAACAGCCTGTGTGCTTTGTCATCATCTTTCTCTTATGATCCCAGAGTTGATGGGATCTCAAGCTATGGGACAGCTCTCTTGCTCAATGATATTGGCATACTGACAATGTCAGGTTTTTGTATTTTAACACACAATAATGATCAGTTCCATGCTATTATTTGTAACCATAAGAGAGCCTGGCAAGTGATTTGGGGTTACACGATAGGAAGTTGTGACAAGTTGCATCTGAAAATCCCATTCTTCTCTGTTACATAAGGTTTTTTCCCATGTAGGAGAGGACAGATTTTTGGTACAGTAATGAAAACTTAAAAGGAACTTGACAATTTCTGCAAAATGAGAATGAGCTAACATGGTGCAAGGTGGTGTTCAGTAGTCTTTCCTCTACTCTGCTTCTGTGAATACATTGGTGGCCCGTCTGCTGGAACTAACCAGGCTGCAGAAAAGGGTCCTATCCTATGTCCCTCTCTCCCCGCCCCCTCAAGCTTGGATGCTGAGCTGACTCAGGAGCCTCATCTCTGGGTATTACAATATCCTATGGAAGTTTTACTAAATGAGGGTGGATTTATTTAAATTAGGAGTCAGGTAACTACATTCTATAGGGTAAAAGCAAGCTGTTGCCTGTTTTTATAAAGAAAGTTTGTTAGACAAATAGGCATAGCTGTGTTTCAAGTATTATCTCTGGCTCATTCTCACTGAAGAAGCAGGGCTGAATGGCAATTATCACAGACCCTATATGGCCTGAACTATTTGCTATCTGCTTAAACAGAAGGAAGTTTGCTGATTCTCAATGTAAACCATTCTCATTCCATAGTTAGACTACTTTGGGTGAGTTAAGGACCTGCCATTCACTGAAGTTGCATACGTCCACCAAAGAAGACTGAAAGATAGCAGGTTACTTGTATTCATGCCCCCCATCTCCACCATTTGCTATTAGTGAAGACTGCAAAGAGTGACAATGATTGAAAATCAACATTTTTGGGGCACTGTGTTAGAAACTGCATAAAGTAGGTCATTTGTATTTCATATGTCAAGGAAATGTAGGCTTTCCTGTAGAAGGGCTCTTAGGGAAACCCCAGAGCAAGCAAACAGGCACACCAAGTATTCACATATAAGGATCCCGGACACTGGAAGGGCATTCTGTTCTCATGAAGCCACTTCCTGCTTGTGAGAACCCAGACACGAAAGGCTGTTGACCTTCATCGCCCAGTTTGAAATGCATTTTCCCTACTGTGCAAGGGCCACAACTGATGATTCTGGGGCACTCGTAGTTCCATAGGAAGACTGTAAGCAGAGAATGAAAGGAAAAAGGCAGGAATGAGTGTAGACTCATTCAGCAAATGAACCATAACTTCTGTGGATCCACAGATCCTTTGTGGCAATTATTTTCATGTGATTGGTGAATTAAAAATCATAAACTCTCATGGCCAGAATGGACTAAGGAGTTGATGCAGTTCGAATTCTACAAATTGCATTTGTGGAGAAGGAAATAGGACTGGTAAGTGATGTGTTGAGGCGGATTGGTATGGGTTTGTAGAACCAAGGATTCCATACAGGGTCCCATCCACCGCCTACCCTTTTTTCTTTGCAAACCAAATTCTATTCTCAGGTTTTTCATTCTTGTCCCTGTGGGTGATCAGAAAGTGAGCTTGACATAGTCATGGTGTTCATGGGTTATAAATGAGACATCTTCTTCCTTTGTCAAAGTTTCTGGGAAATAGTCAACCTAATTTTTTTTTCCTGTACACTCAAACATTTTTGTGTTCTTTCATTTTCAATATATGACTCTCAAGAATGTATCTATTCTTTCTGGGCTTGTCTGTCTCTGCAAATTCTATTTTCTTTTACAGCAATGCATCGTTCCCTGATTTTCTTCTCTGAGTCTGACTGCTTTCTAGTTGGGTCCTTCGTTCCTGGATTCTGGATCCCTTTTGAAACAGGGAACGGCACTCTATCATTTCTTGGCAGACACCTACCTCCCCTTCAGAGAAGAAAGAGTCAGGTAGGATGTCTGTGAAAATAAAGAACACAAAATGGAAATGATAGAGCAAGCCAAACAGTAAGAAAATAAGGCTTTGCCTCAAAAAGGAAAAAAAAAAAAAGAGTAACAGAGAAGAAGGGATGTAAAATGGTTCTGGCAAAACTTGTTCTCTTTTCTAATCATTCTGGGGCATAAGGGGTGGTCTGGGTGGGGGGCCAGGGCCCTCTCCCTGCTAGTTATCCTACAAGTCCAGCAGGAGCTGCCTGCCCATTGGTGCTGCTCGGGATGCCATCACTCTTGCTTCTTCTCATCGAAAGTAATCCAGCCCATTATGAATCTCTCTATTCAACTCTCAACTACAATGTATAGTAACGGGAGTCTGACACAGAGGCATGCACTTGCACTTTTGTAGGCTGAGCAAGTCCCCATTAAAGGTTAAATAACACATAGGGTGGTCTGATGCTAGGGAGAGGGTTTATGCAGCTTACTTGTTTGTTTCTAGTATCACTGGCTCAAGACCAAGTACCAAGATGACCCAGTGTCTACCCCCATTTGGGTAGCCCAAATTAGCCAATCTAATGATGGGCCAGGACCAAAGTAAGACTTTTCTATGACATTCCCAAAGACAGAGTGGGTGGAAGGAAATGCCACACACAGGGTCCTGTTCTTGTTCTTTGCCTAGCTACATAGCTAGGCCTCACGTGAAATACAGCCAGAGGGATCTATAAAGGCATCAGGGTCTGGAAACCATGTGGATGCACCCAACCCCCTTTGTTTTTCAAAACTGTCAGTAACCTCTTTCAAGTTTACCCCCAATTACCTGTTGATGCTGTTTTTCTGTGCTAACATCTGCCAGTCCTTGCCTTTGGCATTGGGAGTATCAAATGTAGCGCAGATCCGCTGTCTGATGGAGTAGGGGATTTTGAAGGCTTTGGGACCAGTCTGTGCAGGGAAAGTGCTATCCTCTTGTGCAAAGAAAGTGATGGTTTCTCTTTCACTCTATAAACAAAGAAAGCATGGTCAGATCTAAACGGAAGTGTTACTGGTCAACACTTTTATTTTTTTAAGAAAATCTATTAACACACATGCACAAAATGCTTGGCTTCTGTCATGGACTCTGTAACATACATTGAAATGTTCCCCTTTCCTCTAAAATAGTAAATAACTTCTCTAAAAGCCTAGTGAATCATGAACTGGAGATTTACAACAGTGCCTTCTACTCGAGGGAGTCATAATCATCAAGGAGATGTCAGGTGACAGCAGAATTAAACCTTTTTTTTTTTTTTTTTTTACTATCAGAGATGGATCTAGAATCAGTAGGAAGAAGTCCCCAAATGACAGATTTCAGTTCCATGAAAAGAATGACCCTGGTGATAGTCAGAGCTGACCAAAGATAAATAAGCTAATCAAAGCTGCTGGCTGGGCAGGTACACAACAGGAAAGCTACAAAGAGCAAATGATTGTTTACTGATCAACTTTAAGTTTGTGTTGCCCTGTTCTGGGATGTGAAGTGTGTGATTCCATAGTAAATATTCTGGTCTTGTTTCAGAATTACATTGCTTTGGTCATATACAAGCCAGCGAGGATTCAGTGAAGAGGTCTAGAGCCTGTGGAGTGGCACAGGCTGGCCGGCTTCTGCCTGCTGTCTTCCCACCCCTGCCTTCTGATTTAGAGCTATCCAGGGAGGACTGGTTATTTCAGTGCATGCCAGAAACCAGATCATCATCTCCAACATAAAACCATATAGACATTGGTCAAATTAAAGTGGCTGCTGATAAGTTTATGTGAACCAACAGAATTTTAAAGCCTGAAAAGTATCTGACTGAATCCTTCCTGCATTTATGATATGCTACAAGTCACAAGGGTTTCTGTAAAAGTCACTAAGGCCTCTATAATCAGTTGACTATGAGTTGACCAAGAGAGATTTTCCTGGGTGGGCCTGACCTAATCAGGTGGCCCTTAGAAGAGAGAAGAGGCAGCTCTTATCTGGAGGCGTCTCTCCTGCTGGCCTCGTAGAAAACAAACAGCAAGGCTGTGAACTGTCCATAGAGCAGGACAGGGGGCTAGGGTCCAAGGGCATCCCCTAGGAGCTGAGAGTGACTCCAGTCTAAGAGACAGCAAGAAAATAAGGACCTCAGTCCTCTAGCTACTATTATTGGCCAATAATCCAAATAAGCTTGGAAAAGGACTCTGAACTCTAGCCTAGAACATATCCCCAGCCACTACCTTGATCTCAGCCTTGTTAGATCCTAATCAGAAAACCCACAGGCACCTGGATGGTGGTTAAGTGGTGAAGTATTTGCCTTCAGCTCAGGTCATGATCCCAGGACTCTGGGATTAAGCCCCACATCAGGCTCCCTGAGACTGCTTCTCCCTTTCCCCCTGCCTGCCACTCCCCCTGCTTGTGTGTGCAAGCATATGCTCTCCCTCTCTGTCATAAATACATCTTAAAAAAACCCAAAACGAAACAATTATGCCATGCCTAGACTTTCAACCTACAAAAAATGTGAGACAGTAAATAGGCACTGTTTTATTCTGTTAAGCTTATGGTAATTTGTCATATAGCAAAAAAGAAAATATAATAATAATATAAGGAGAACTTAAAGCATCATGCCTGAGATGGGGTTAAGGGACTTGGTTAGGACTGTTTAAACCACAAGAAACTGTCCTTCATGGTAGGAATTTGTAATCTCGTGTTTTCTTTCAAGGTAACACGTGCCATTTCTGAGCTGTTCTGTGATCCTGCCTTCAAGTTTTTTTTGAACCTTAACACCTCTTCCTACTTCGGGCACCAGAGCCAGGAGAGCCCTTCCTGGCAAGTGCCCAGGCTCACATGGCTATACACCTTTAGACTCAGTAAGTCTTATGTCTTTAAGAATCTGTTAATTGAGGAAGCTGGTTCACACAGAGATCTTATTAATGATTGATAATATGTTTTGATATTTCATAACCATTTGACAAAGTTACATTTTGAGGGCTCTATCTTGGAAACACAGTGCCTTTATGCAGTATTTCCAAAAGGGTATTTCAGAAGATGTTCCCAGAAAGAGCAGGTCTATAGTCAAATACATTTGGGAAATGCTGCATATTATATCTTCTGCTTGAAAATTCAAAGTACATATTATCACATTAAATAGATTCTACTTACTGATTTTAGTTCTATTCCTTCAGAATATTATAGAACAACACTCATCAAAATTCTTCCAGTATTTCATGATAGCATGGGATAATAGAAAAGCATAGTTTTCAGAGGTAGAGAGACCTTGCTTTGGAAGATGCTTTTATACTTCCTAGATCAGTGACCTTGGATGCTTCATGATGCTTCTGTCTCAATTTCCTAATCAGTCTTTGGCTTTTTTTATAGACCCCATAAAGGTTATGAAATGTAGTGAAAATTACCCAGGCTGAAACTAGCAGTCTGATTTCCTAATATCTACACCAGGATTCATTTCACTATGCCATCCTGCTTGAAGACAAGCAGGTGGTTAAGAAAAATGCTGAGCATTATTAGATTTATGCTTCAGGAATTAAGAGCAGGAAGGGCTTCCTGTTGGAGGCATATGGGTTGGCTTTGGAGGATGAGTAGCTATTGACTCAGTAGAAACTGAATGGGTAACTAGTTATTTTTGGTGAAACATACAAGTCTTATTCTGATATGTTGGATTGTTACACAATGAACCAACTCAGGCTTCTTAGTGCATGAAGTAGGTTATGAGAAACAACATTTTAATCGTGGTTTGTAAAATTTCTTCTGGCCTTTAAAAATGTAAAGCAAAAACAGTCTCCTTCAATTTCCTGACTTAAGGGAGAATGAGGTCCTTTTAAAAGATGGTGGAAACTATAGAGAGAAAAAAAGAATTCTATGCAAGATAACATGAGAGCTTGTCATTGTAAACTGGCATGAAAGGGTGTTAACATGTCAAAAGGTGGCTTGCCAGCAAAATTGAAAGCACTGGAAGCCTCCATGATAAAAGATTCCAAGAGACTGAACTGGCTTTGAGTGGAGCAAGCTGACCAAGCTCTCTTTACTGTTGGCAGAAGGGAGACCACCCTGATCCACAGTCTTCAGGACAGAAGTGGTAGGATTTCAGAGTGAATAAAATATTATATGAGAATGACTCTTAAGTTTATTTTTTCTATTTTGGACACTTTAATAAGTGGGCCCCTGGTTTTCTTCTAAAGTTTCTCAATTTAAATATTTGCCATGCATAAAGATGACACTTTATGTAACATTTATGGTGCATTCTAAAAGACAGCTGGGCCAAGTAATAAGAATCCTGTAGATACATCACATTTTCTGATTGTTTAAATTAAATATGCAGAGGAACAGCAGATTTTCATGCTCTGCACATCTGAGATAAGCGGCTGCTACTTGGCTAGCTGGGGAGTTGTAAATCAATGAGAAATTCCAAGTATTCTGTCTATTTTGCAACAGACAAATCATCCCCCAACCTTCCACCACTTTTGGAAGAAAGATAAGGGAACTGCTTGAAGGGAAAATTGTAACATGCAAGTTTCCCATTTAAGTTCTTTCTTCAAAAAAAAAAAAAGTATTCTTCAATAATATTACATTAACAAGGGATGATGCAATAAATGACTTAGGGATTCTTCTGTTCTCTTCAATATTAGTAAAATGATTTCGCTTTGGACTACAGTTTTTAGATCAGGGATACCGTTGCTTTTATAGACTATCAATTGGCAATAATCATTAAGTAATCCAATGAGGTTACATTTAAATAGAACCCTCCTGCTTCTACAGATTGGCACAATAATGGCCACTCTAAGGAACAGAAAAAATATACTGTCTTGATCATTGAAATAATTTTTAAGTGTGAGAATGACGTGAATGACTGTATTTATTTGGAAAGCCATTTAGATGAGAAGGCATGAAGGTATATGATGATGTGAGGCTTAATGTAAGGAACCAAGGGCCTTCAGTGAGGATAATCACGGCATTGATTCAGATATTTAAAACAAATGTTATCTTATATATACAATGACATACATCTATATGTATCTCTTTTACCTCTCACGGTACCATTGTTAAATTTGTGAAACAGACCCTAAGATCATCCATTAAAATAAGTTAGGAGTTGGAGCTCTGAGCTTAACTAGACAGGGATTTTTGTTTGTTTTTTGGAGTGGGGAAAGGGGTAGATACTTAAAACAAATTCAGACATCTATTGAAAGCTTGAGAAGATTTATTTCCTTATTATTATTATTATTATTATCTTTAATCAATGAAACCCTATTACTAGCTTATTAAAACCACCTAATGCAGGGTCTTTCAACCTAAAGGCCATAAAGTATGATGCACTTACTGATGTAATAGTCCCTATTCACTGACTAATACAATTCATGTCTAGAATGCATCTTGACTCCTCCAGGTAATCCTAGCTTCTCAGCACTTTATGTATCTTCATTTTTTCTGGAACCAGCTACAACTAGAATCCAAGTCATTTTTCGGAAGAAGAGAATGCTTTGTATTCACTAGATCTATCCTCAGTTCTATGCTTCTGCTAGGAATGAGACAGTCCTGGAGTTAAGGAACATGAGT